>NC_092152.1:80238951-80493951 GCF_045791955.1 Oncorhynchus clarkii lewisi | reverse complement strand
GGTGCTATTAGCTGCTGGCAGTAAGAGGTTGCTGAAGCTGCAGTGGGTATTTGGAATGCGGGGCACCAGTCTTTCATTTAATGAATTCAGTTAATTAGCCCAACAACCACTGCCAAATAAATGTAATCTAATATCCGGGGACCTGGGCAGACCAGGGGTTGCAAATAGCACTAACCCTCATCCCCAATCAGGCCCAATTAAACAGGAAATTGAATCTTTTCAACTGTAATGGGTCATTCCCGCTCCAAAAGGTGGTTCTCTGCCATCTGAGAAAGAAGCATAAATGTGTAAGTCTATTTGCATGAGGGGACATTTCTAAAAAGCCAGCGTCACTCTGAAGTGTGGAATAAGGTCATGTGTCACTTTTTTTTCCCCCAAACGTAGGAGGAGCAGGGCATCAAAGTTGTTGTGACATTAGTCACTATTTCCCCAGACATTCACTCTGCTTGAATGGAAAAAGAGATCATTAGAGGTTTTCAGTCTGCTTGAGATGCCATATAAGTAAATTATAATTTATTTATCCACATGTGGTGGCTTTCAGAAGCTAATTAATTTGGATACAAACAAATGCTATTCAGTTTCACGAGTGGTAATTCCTCTGTAAACAACCATTTTTTTCTCAGTAACTGGAAATGTATTAAACAATTATCTTATCTATGTTGTTTTACCCTGAACCCATTAGTAGTTTCCACAAAGTGTCAAGTGTTTATTGTCACGTACACTAGTACAGTGAAAGGCCTTTCTTGCTCTTTCTCAGCCACGCAGTAGTACTATAAAACATTACATAGGAGACAAGCAGAGTAAAAACACATGAGAAATAAGAAGAACAGCAGAGAGTAAGTAAGCTACATACAGGGACAGTTCCAGGGTCAGTAGCTACATACAGGGTCAGTTCCAGGGTCAGTAGCTACATACAGGGACAGTTCCAGGGTCAGTAGTTATATACACATATAGTACCCTGGCATTATGTGTCTGAGTGATGATAGTACCCTGGCATTATGTGGCTGAGTGATGATAGTATCCTGGCATTATGTGGCTGAGTGATGATAGTACCCTGGCATTATGTGGCTGAGTGATGATAGTACCCTGGCATTATGTGGCTGAGTGATGATAGTACCCTGGCATTGTGTGGCTGAGTGATGATAGTACCCTGGCATTATGTGTCTGAGTGATGATAGTACCCTGGCATTATGTGGCTGAGTGATGATAGTACCCTGGCATTATGTGGCTGAGTGATGATAGTACCCTGGCATTATGTGGCTGAGTGATGATAGTACCCTGGCATTATGTGGCTGAGTGATGATAGTACCCTGGCATTATGTGGCTGAGTGATGATAGTACCCTGGCATTATGTGGCTGAGTGATGATAGTACCCTGGCATTATGTGGCTGAGTGATGATAGTACCCTGGCATTATGTGGCTGAGTGATGATAGTACCCTGGCATTATATGGCTATGTGGCTGTCTCCCAGATTGTGTATATATATATTGTGTATAGACTTGTCTCCCAGATTGTGTGTATATATATTGTGTATAGACTCCCAGATTGTGTGTATATATATTGTGTATAGACTCCCAGATTGTGTGTATATATATTGTGTATAGTCTCCCAGATTGTGTGTATATATATTGTGTACAGACTCCCAGATGAATCTCCTCTGTGTTCCAGACTGGGTTCAAATGTCTTCTGTTTCTTTTTTCTGTATGTATTTATCTGTGTACAGTGGCAAGTAAAAAGTATGTGAACCTTTTGGAATTACTTGGATTTCTGCATAAATTGGTCATACAATTTGATTTGACCTTCATCTGAGTCACAACAATAGACACACACAGTGTGCTTAAACTAATAACACACAAATGATTGTAATGGAATTGCACATTACAGTTGAAAATATTAAAATGTTTTGTTTAATTGGGCCTGATTGTGAATGAGGGTTAGTGCTATTTGCAACCCCTGGTCTGTCCAAGTCCCCGGATATTGAATACATCATTAAAAAATTCACAGTGTAGGTTGGAAAAAATATGTGAACCCCTAGGCCAATGACTTCTCCAAAAGCTAATTGGAGTCAGGAGTCAGCTAACCTGGAGTCCAATCAATGAGATGAGATTGGAGAGGTTGGTTAGAGATGCCCTGCCTTATACAAAACACTCACAAAATGTGAGTTTGCTATTCACAAGAAGCTTTGCCTGATGTGAACCATGCCTTGAACAAAAGAGATCTCAGAATACCTAGAATTGTTGACTTGCATACAGCTGGATAGGATTATAAAAGTATCTCTAAAAGCCTTGATGTTCATCAGTCCACGGTAAGACAAATTGCCTATAAATGGAGAAAGTTCAGGTGCAGTTAATACAGGTAATGAGTGGAGAACAGGAGGGCTTCTTAAAGAAAAACTAACAGGTCTGTGAGAGCCGGAATTCTTACTGATTTGTAGGTGATCAAATACTTATGTCATGCAATAAAATGCAAATTAATTACTTAAAAATCATACAATGTGATTTTCTGGATTTTTGTTTTAGATTCAGTCTCTCACAGTTGAAGTGTACCTATGATAAAAATGACAGACCTCTACATGCTTTGTAAGTAGGAAAACCTGCAAAATCTGACCTCAAGAGAGCGGTTCACACCAGACATCACAAGAATATTGCTGAACTGAAACAGTTTTTATTAAGAGGAATGTTCCAAAATTCCTCCTGGTCATTGTGCAGCTCTGATCCGCAACCACAGAAAACATTTGGTTGCACCAAATGATTGATCTATTATAATAATTTATTATGCTTATGTTGTATTAATAGAAGGGGAAGGGCTATAAGACCCTCCCACACTACATTTATAGGGTCCTGGACTACAGATTAGCAATATATATATGTGCATTATAAGGTTTAATATTGTTCCACAGTTCTTTTCTAGTCTCTGCTTCTCATAAGAAACAGTCTGAGAGATGTGTGAGTTATTGCAGTCAAAATAGGGTGTCTGTGAGAAAGCGCCTCAAGGCTAAAAGAGATTCATAGACACAGAACCCTGCAGGGGAGTGAAAGAGATAAGAGACAAGTCAGACATACCACTATAAAGCAACCTGGGGTGTGGAAAATTACTGCTGAGCCCCTGTTCTTTCCTGCAGGTTTGTATAACTGTATATGCATGGGCTTGGTCTCATGAGTAGAAGGTGTTGACGTAGGCAGTTACATCACCAGGGGCTGACTGCAAGCATATTAAAGCAACTTGGACCCTTTCCTATTTTGCAGTACTTACTCGGAAACATGCGTGCTATGTTCCCGTTGTCAACTTCTGTCTGCAATTGCATTAATACATTAATTATTGATTTACTTAAAGATATTGTCTGATAGCTGATTTCACCAATAAGCAAATGATTGACAAGGAACAAGGAACCTACCCCAACAAGGTTATAGCTTCCAAAGAAGGCTCAACCAGTTATTAAATCCAAGGGTTCACATACTTTTTCCACCCTTCACTGTGAATGTTTACATGTTTTGTTCAATAAAGACATGAAAACTTAATTTTTTGTGTTTTATTAGTTTAAGAACTCTTGTGTGTATCTATTGTTGTGACTTAGATGATGGTCAGATCAAATTTTATGACAATTTTATGCAGAAATCAAGGTAATTCCAAAGGGTTCACATACTTTTTATTGCCACTGTGTGTGTGTGTGTGTGTGTGTGTGTGTGTGTGTGTGTGTGTGTGTGTGTGTGTGTGTGTGTGTGTGTGTGTGTGTGTGTGTGTGTGTGTGTGTGTGTGTGTGTGTGTGTGTGTGTGTGTGTGTGTGTGTGTGTGTGTGTGTGTGTGTGTGTGTGTGTGTGTGTGTGTGTGTGTGTGTGTGTGTGTGTGTGTGTGTGTGTGTGTGTGTGTGTGTGTGTGTGTGTGTGTGTGTGTGTGTGTGTGTGTGGTATGTATGTATATTATTTTACTGCTCTAGGGATGTTTGGAGAACCTTATTTACTATTATGTATTGATTTCTACCTGACATTGTTTCACTCTTTATGTGATGGCAATGCAGAAAACAGTGGAAGAAGAATGATAATTTAATTACCATAGTTAATTATTGTAATGTTTGTTTATGTGTCAATTAATCCCATAAGGGATGGGTCGCCAATTGGCGATTTGACACACAAAAAATAAAATGTAATTAAAAAAGAAAAAGGAATTAATTAAACACCTGAAATATGTGTAGTTCCATTCTTATTAAGGCTCTATTACAGCGTTATGTCAGTTGAAATTGATTGAATCATCATCCTCTAATGAACAAGAAACATGATGCCAGATCAAGCCGTTCTTATGCTAGTGTTAGGAAGACACGTGGCTGTGCAGGCCTACTACTGTACAACAAACTGACATTTACAAAGACAAAAGCTTGATTCCTTCCTTTTTCCATGAAGTTGCTTTCCTTTGAGTAGGTGAGAACATCGAAAACAAGGTTGCCATGGGAATACACCAACTCCTATTACAATCAATACACTACGGTCAATAAATCGGTGTCATTTCCTGATACTCCTCCACACATGAAATACAACCATGTTCGCTTCATTCAAGTCAGTGAAAGATGTTGTTTTTCCTGCAACCATGACATCAAAATGGCAGGTTCCTTCTTCCCAGCACCTTCCTGATTACTTCAGTCTTTTATAAATTTTTTATTTAACCTTTATTTAATTAGGCATGTCAATTATTAAGAACAAATTCCTCCTGTGGGGACGGGAGCTGGGATTAAAAAGACAAATTTAGGACAAAACAGACCTCACGACGAGAGAGACACCACAACATTACATAAAGAGAGGTCTAAGACAACAGCACAGCATGGCAGCAACACAACACAACATGACAACAACACAACATGGCAACAACACAACATGACAACAACACAACAAGACAACAACACAACGTGACAACACAACATGACAACAACACAACATGACAACAACACAACATGACAACAACACAACATGACAACAACACAACATGACAACAACACAACATGGCAGCAACACAACATATTAACACAACATGACAACAACACAACATGACAACAACACAACATGACAACAACACAACATGGCAGTAACACAACATGACAACAACACAACATGACAACAACACAACATGACAACAACACAACATGACAACAACACAACATGGCAGTAACACAACATGACAACAACACAACATGACAACAACACAACATATTAACACAACATGGTATTAGCACAACATGACAACACAACATGGTATTAGCACAACATGACAACAAGACAACAAGACACAACATGACAACACAACATGGTATTAGCACAACATGACAACAAGACAACAACACAACATGACAACAACACAACAAGACAACAACACAACATGGTGGCGACATAAACATGGTATCAACATTTTTAGGCACAGGCAACAGCACAAATGGCAAAAAGATAGAGACAGCAATACATCACGCGAAGCAGCCACAAGTGTCAGTAAGAGTGACCATGATTGAGTCTTTGAATGTAGAGATTGTGATAAAGCTGTCCAGTTTTAGTGTTTTGGAGCCTGTTCAGTCGCTAGCTGCAGCAAACTGAAAAGAGGAGCGACCCAGGGATGTGTGTGCTTTGAGGACTTTTAACAGAATGTGTCTGGCAGAACGGGTGTTGTATGTGGAGGATGAGGGCTGCAGTAGATATCTCAGATAGGGAGGAGTGAGGCCTAAGAGGGTTTTATAAATAAGCATCACCCAGTGGGTCTTGCGACAGGTATACAGAGATGACCAGTTTACAGAGGAGTATAGAGTGCAGTGATGTGTCCTGTAAGGAGCATTGGTGGTAAATCTGGTGGCCGAATGGTAAAGAACATCTAGCTGCTTGAGAGCACCCTTACCTGCCGATCTATAAATTACATCTCTGTAATCTAGCATGGGTAGGATGGTCATCTGAATCAGGGTTAGTTTGGCAGCTGGGGTGAAAGAGGAGTGATTTACGATAGAGGAATCCAAGTCTAGATTTAACCTTAGCCTGCAGCTTGGATATGTGCTGAGAGAAGGACAGTGTACCGTCTAGCCATTCTCCCCAGTACCTGTATGAGGTGACTACCTCAAGCTCTAAAACCCTCAGAGGTAGTCATCACACCAATACTCCTTAGCCAACCCACAAGAATGGAGTAGTCTACAGTGTCAAAAGCTTTGGCCAAGTCAATAAAAATAGTCAAGGGTGGAGGTGACAGAATTTAGGACCTTTAAGGTTGCAGTGACAAATCCATAACATGAGCGTAAACCAGATTGCATACCAGAGACGTTGATTGAGTCGATGGAAAATGTTCCAGCTTCATGGGTGGCGTGATCTCCACAGCGAGTGTGAGCTTTGATCAGCGTAGTTATTTGATTAAAAATCGATCTGAGTCCCTCTGCATTCTGTGGAGAAATGTGGTGGATCACCTAGAGGGGAATAGATCACCGTAACAGAGTGAAGAGGAAGCTCTTGTCACTTCAGCCACATCAGAGGAGAATAGATCACCGTAACAGAGTGAAGAGGAAGCTCTTGTCACGTCAGAGGAGAATAGATCACCGTAACAGAGCGAAGAGGAAGCTCTTGTCACATCAGAGGAGAATAGATCACCGTAACAGGAAGCTCTTGCCACATCAGCCACATCAGAGGGGAATAGATCACTGTGACAGGAAGCTCTTGTCACATCAGCCACATCAGATGGGAATAAGTCACTGTGACAGGAAACTCTTGTCACATCAGCCACATCAGAGGGGAAATAGATCACTGGAACAGGAAGCTCTTGTCACATCAGCCACATCAGAGGGGAATAGATCACTGTAACAGGAAACTCTTGTCACATCAGCCACATCAGAGGGGAATAGATCACTGTGACAGGAAGCTCTTGTCACATCAGATGGGAATAGGTCACTGTGACAGGAAACTCTTGTCACATCAGCCACATCAGAGGGGAATAGATCACTGTGACAGGAAGCTCTTGTCACATCAGCCACATCAGATGGGAATAAGTCACTGTGACAGGAAACTCTTGTCACATCAGAGGGGAATAGATCACTGTGACAGGAAACTCTTGTCACATCAGCCACATCAGAGGGGAAATAGATCACTGGAACAGGAAGCTCTTGTCACATCAGCCACATCAGAGGGGAATAGATCACTGTAACAGGAAACTCTTGTCACATCAGCCACATCAGAGGGGAATAGATCACTGTGACAGGAAGCTCTTGTCACATCAGATGGGAATAGGTCACTGTGACAGGAAACTCTTGTCACATCAGCCACATCAGAGGGGAAATAGAGGCAAACCAAAGAAGAAACATTCTGATTCATTACCCTTCTCATGGAGATCCTGTCCACATTGAGCTCCTGCAATGGCCTGTTTAAAATACTGAAGTTCTGTATCGTCCTGATACAACCAAGTTAAATAAAGGTTCAATAAATACATGTAAAATTAAGAAACATGCGCGTAGCACCATGTAGCCCTTACAAGACAACATACTGCTAGCAGAAGTGCAAATATAGAGTATTTGTAAATAAATTATGTGTGCATGCTTTATAAATAGTCTATGAAACCAAATACATTTTCTTTTTATCCGGGTTTTAAGAAAACAAAAAGATGGGTTCAGATAGGGTTGGTGTCCTCTACTTTTTTATTTTATCTCTAAACCTCAGATATCATTCATTTTCCTTGTGTTTGGGTCGGGGGTCGGGGGTCGCGGGGGTGCTATAAACACTGAACTAAAAACAACACTTAAAGTCCTGTTCAGTTCAAAGGCCTGCCACATATTGTACATTGGCCTGGGAAGTCATTTTGGGAGTCCAGTGATGAGACAGCTTTTTTTCAAAGTTACTGTATCTGCTCTTTTCATGTTTAGTTGGCCGTTTCTCTTTTTTTACTGTAGTCAACATTTTTCTCCGGTGGATCCCACTGCTTAGGAGCTGGAGTATCTCAACAGAAATAGATCATGAACTGAAATGCTAGCGTTTACAGCGTTTACAGCGTTTACAGGGTTTACAGCGTTTACAGGGTTTACAGGGTTTACAGCGTTTACAGGGTTTACAGCGTTTACAGGGTTTACAGGGTTTACAGCGTTTACAGGGTTTACAGGGTTTACAGCGTTTACAGGGTTTACAGGGTTTACAGCGTTTACAAGGTTTACAGGGTAATGAATGTGTCGTGAAAATGCGGTGTGATCGTGCTGCCTGCTCCTTGTCATAATTTATTACTGTACACACAGCCACACCTCCTCATCAGTAGGCCAACACACACCTCCTCATCAGTAGGCCAACACACACAGCCACACCTTCTCATCAGTAGGCCAACACACACAGCCACACCTTCTCATCAGTAGGTTAACACACACCTCCTCATCAGTAGGCCAACACACACAGCCACACCTCCTCATCAGTAAGCCAACACACACAGCCACACCTCCTCATCAGTAGCCCAACACACACAGCCACACCTCCTCATCTGTGGCCAACACACACAGCCACACCTCCTCATCTGTAGGCCAACACACACAGCCACACCTCCTCATCAGTAGGCCAACACACACCTCCTCATCAGTAGGCCAACACACACCTCCTCATCAGTAGGCCAACACACACCTCCTCATCAGTAGGCCAACACACACCTTCTCATCAGTAGGCCAACACACACCTCCTCATCAGTAGGCCAACACACACCTCCTAATCAGTAGGCCAACACACACCTCCTCATCAGTAGCCCAACACACACAGCTCCACCTCCTCATCTGTAGGCCAACACACACCTCCTCATCAGTAGGCCAACACACACAGCTCCACCTCATCAGTAGGCCAACACACATGCCACCACACTCATTGTCATTCTCATTTCTCTAGGTCATAACAGTATATTTTTTCAGGCCCTAGGCTCTTATCTATATTCACTATACCCTGTGGGTTTGTACTAAGTGAATTTATGGTCCTAATGAAACATTAAGCATCTGAACACTTCCCTCCAGTTCTGTCATGACAATCACTTGGTCTGTTTTCAAGTGTTATGCCATTCTACATTGTGTTACAGTTGGCAGACTGTTTTCAAGTGTTATGCCATTCTACATTGTGTTACAGATGGCAGACTGTTTTCAAGTGTTATGCCATTCTACATTGTGTTACAGTTGGCAGACTGTTTTCAAGTGTTATGCCATTCTACATTGTGTTACAGATGGCAGACTGTTTTCAAGTGTTATGCCATTCTACATTGTGTTACAGATGGCAGACTGTTTTCAAGTGTTATGCCATTCTACATTGTGTTACAGATGGCAGACTGTTTTCAAGTGTTATGCCATTCTATTCCTCCATGAGAGAAATTGCCAAGAAACTGAAGATCTCGTACAACACCTCACAAGTCCTCAACTGGCAGCTTCATTAAATAGTACCCGCAAAACACCAGTCTCAACGTCAACAGTGAAGAGGAGAATCCGGGATGCTGGCCTTCTAGACAGAGTTCCTCTGTCCAGTCTCAACGTCAACAGTGAAGAGGAGAATCCGGGATGCTGGCCTTCTAGGCAGAGTTCCTCTGTCCAGTCTCAACGTCAACAGTGAAGAGGAGAATCCGGGATGCTGTCCTTCTAGGCAGAGTTCCTCTGTCCAGTGTCTGTGTTCTTTTGCCCATCTTAATCTTTTATTTTTATTGGCCAGCCTGAGATATGGCTTTTTCTTTGCAACTCTACCTACAATCCCAGCATCCTGGAGTCGCCTCTTCACTGTTGACGTTGAGACTGGTGTTTTGCGGGTACTATTTAATGAAGCTGCCAGTTGAGGACTTATGCGGTGTCTGTTTCTCAAACTAGACACTCTAATGTACTTGTCCTCTTGCTCAGATGTCCACCAGGGCCTCCCACTCCTCTTTCTATTGTGGTTAGTGCCAGTGTGCGCTGTTCTGTGAAGGGAGTAGTACACAGCATTGTACGAGATCTTCAGTTTCTTGGCAATTTCTCGCATGGAATAGCCTTCATTTCTCAGAACAAGAATAGACTGACGAGTTTCAGAAGAAAGTCCTTTGTTTCTGGCTATTTTGAGCCTGTAATAGAACCCACAAATGCTGATGCTCCAGATACTCAACTAGTCTAAAGAAGGCCAGATTTATTGATTCTTTAATCAGAATGACAGTTTTCAGCAGTGCTAACATAATTGCGAAAGGGTTTTCTAATGATCAATTAGCCATTTAAAATGATAAACTTGGATTAGCTATCATAACGTGCCATTGGAACACAGTAGTGATGGTTACTGATAATGGGCCTCTGTACAGCGATGAATCAGCAGTTTCCAGCTACAATAGTCATTTATAACATCAACAATGTCTACACTGTATTTCTGATCAATTTGATGTTATTTTAATGGACAATTTGTTTTGCTTTTCTTTTAAAAAAACTGGACATTTCTAAGTGACTGTGACGTTCACTGTCTTCAATCTCCCTGTCATTGATGAGCCAAGGCTCAGCCTGCATGTAATTCCACATCTTTAATGAAGTGAAACCTTCACTAAAAACAGGTCAACAGAAACCGACCGTGACGTAACCGTGGAGCACACAAACACACACAGAAAATAAATAATTACCCACAACATTAGGTGGGAAAAAGGCTGCCTAAGTATGAATCCCAATCAGAAACAACGATAGACAGCTGCCTTAGATTGGGAACCATGCCCACCCAAATCACACCCTGACCTAACCAAATAAAACTCTGTACTCTCAACTTACCACAAGACCTGTTCTCTGTTGACTCAAGAGAATGATATGTTCCACAAACAAAACGGTCAATGTTTTCTGGGACCATCATCAATCAGTTGCTGGAGTTAAATCTCAGAAGCTCCTCTCAGTTCACACAGACACGATAGAGTTCTATGTTTTCTGGGACTGACAGTTTTATATGTTGATATTTTAATATTAAACACAGCATCCCAGTCATGTGCAGTGCAAGGCAACCTGCCTCGTGTGAGGTACAGTATGACATCCAATGTGAAATGCAATGGTACGGTACCTGAATAATGCATGGTTGGACTGTCGGTCAATAATTCATTTGTTTTCTATTCGTGTGATAAGGGACATGGTTAAAAGTACTATGGCGTTTTAAACAAGGCCTTTACTGAAACTCTAAGGGTCGAAGGACAAATAGACTAGAATGCTAGAAAAAGGACTTAATTGCCAGCCCTGATGTGTTCTCTGTTAGGTCTCTATGTGAAGTCAGCACCACCCTGATCTGTTCTCTGTTAGGTCTCTATGCGAGGTCAGCGCCACCCTGATCTGTTCCCTGTTAGGTCTCTATGTGAGGTCAGCACCACCTTGATCTGTTCTCTGTTAGGTCTCTATGTGAGGTCAACACCACCCTGATCTATTCTCTGTTAGGTCTCTATGTGAGGTCAGCACCACCCTGATCTGTTCCCTGTTAGGTCTCTATGTGAGGTCAGCACCATCCTGATCTGTTCCCTGATAGGTCTCTATGTGAGGTCAACACCACCCTGATCTATTCTCTGTTAGTTCTCTATGTGAGGTCAGCACCACCTTGATCTGTTCCCTGTTAGGTCTCTATGTGAAGTCAGCACCGCCCTGATCTATTCTCTGTTAGGTCTCTATGCGAGGTCAGCACCACCCTGATCTGTTCCCTGTTAGGTCTCTATGTGAGGTCAGCACCACCCTGATCTGTTCCCTGTTAGGTCTCTATGTGAGGTCAGCACCACCCTGATCTGTTCCCTGTTAGGTCTCTATGTGAGGTCAGCACCACCCTGATCTGTTCCCTGTTAGGTCTCTATGTGAAGTCAGCACCACCCTGATCTGTTCTCTGTTAGGTCTCTATGTGAGGCCAGCACCACCCTGATCTGTTCCCTGTTAGGTCTCTATGTGAAGTCAGCACCGCCCTGATCTATTCTCTGTTAGTTCTCTATGTGAGGTCAGCACCACCCTGATCTGTTCTCTGTTAGGTCTCTATGTGAGGTCAACACCACCCTGATCTATTCTCTGTTAGGTCTCTATGTGAGGTCAGCACCACCCATATCTGTTCTCTGTTAGGTCTCTATGTGAGGTCAGCACCACTCACTGCTTGTTTGTCCCTGATGGTTGTTCACAGAGAGGACAGAGATCTTGTTTGTCCCTGGTGGGTCTTCACAGAGAGGACAGAGATCTCGTTTGTCCCTGGTGGTTATTCACAGAGAGGACAGAGATCTTGTTTGTCCCTGGGTGTTCTTCACAGAGAGGACAGAGATCTTGTTTGTCCCTGGGTGTTCTTCACAGAGAGGACAGAGATCTTGTTTGTCCCTGGGGGTTCTTCACAGAGAGAACAGAGATCTCGTTTGTCCCTGGGGGTTCTTCACAGAGAGGACAGAGATCTCGTTTGTCCCTGGGTGTTCTTCACAGAGAGGACAGAGATCTCGTTTGTCCCTGGGTGTTCTTCACAGAGAGGACAGAAATCTCGTTTGTCCCTGGGGGTTCTTCACAGAGAGGACAGAGATCTCGTTTGTCCCTGGTGGGTCTTCACAGAGAGGACAGAGATCTCGTTTGTCCCTGGTGGTTCTTCACGGATGTCAGTCACACAGCTGGCGCATGCACACACACACACACAATAGCAATGACACTGCAGGAACATATATATACACACACACGCACAAACACACACATTCATGAACACACACACACACACACACAAACACTTCGGCCATCACAAATCACATTTCCCCTCTAGAGAGTCCATGTTTCAATCTACTCAGTGCACTTTAGACAGATATCTTAAGCCCTGAAAATTCACATGGGCTTACAGAGGCATAATCCTGTTTTATGAAGGTGCTGCCCTACTCCCACATTGAATCCCCATCCTTTCTCCTGGGACCCATTATATCTTGTGGCCTTGTATTCAGAGCTTTCAGTTGTTTACCCCCTGGAGGAAATGGTGTCCAGTAATACTGTGTGACTTTACAAATGGCAGATGAGTCCATTTGAGACGACAACAAGAAGGTTTGTTGAATTTGAGTTACTGTGGTAAGTATCCTTGGCTTGTGCAAGCCGGAATGGCTCATAGGAGCAGGAGCCTGCCCCTGTTTCTATAGCAGCTTGACAGGACGCTCGTCTATCGCAGGGCATTACCCCCAATACATCACCTTTATGCATCGGGTCCAATTGATTTTATATGACTCGGCTGGAGATCCAACTCCCAACCTTAGAATCTCAGGGCAGACACTCTACCCACAAGGCCACATTTCATGTGTACAGTGTATATGTCTACGGTATGCATATCCTACGCTACACTTCACCATACGCTCTAATGCCTTCATATGTTTAGAGTTGAAATGTTATTGTGGCATAGCTCCAAGGCCTACATCTCCATATACAGGGCCTTCAGAATGAATTCACATCTCCAGACTTCCCCACAATTTGTTGTTCTTACAGCCTGAATTTAAAATGGATTACATTGAGATGTTGTGTCACTGGCCTACACACAATACCCCAATAATGTCAACGTGGAATCATTTTTACAAATCTATGGCATTAGACTTGAAAATGGCTTTCTGGCAATGATCAACAACCAACTTGACAGAGCTTGAAGGATTTTTATAAAGAATAATGTGCAAATATTGTACACTCAAGGTGTGCAAAGCTCTTAAAGACTTACCCAGAAAGACTAACAGATGTAATTGCTGCCAGATACATTTGCACAAAAATGCTTCTTTTGTCATTATGGGGGAGGGACATTACATTATGTGTAGATGGGGGAGGGACATTACATTATGTGTAGATGGGGGAGGGACATTACATTATGTGTAGATGGGGGAGGGACATTACATTATGTGTAGATGGGGGAGGGACATTACATTATGTGTAGATGGGGGAGGGACATTACATTATGTGTAGATGGGGGAGGGACATTACATTATGTGTAGATGGGGGAGGGACATTACATTATGTGTAGATGGGGGAGGGACATTACATTATGTGTAGATGGGGGAGGGACATTACATTATGTGTAGATGGGGGAGGGACATTACATTATGTGTAGATGGGGGAGGGACATTACATTATGTGTAGATGGGGGAGGGACATTACATTATGTGTAGATGGGGGAGGGACATTACATTATGTGTAGATGGGGGAGGGACATTACATTATGTGTAGATGGGGGAGGGACATTACATTATGTGTAGATGGGGGAGGGACATTACATTATGTGTAGATGGGGGAGGGACATTACATTATGTGTAGATGGGGGAGGGACATTACATTATGTGTAGATGGGGGAGGGACATTGCATTATGTGTAGATGGGGGAGGGACATTACATTATGTGTAGATGGGGGAGGGACATTACATTATGTGTAGATGGGGGAGGGACATTACATTATGTGTAGATGGGGGAGGGACATTACATTATGTGTAGATGGGGGAGGGACATTACATTATGTGTAGATGGGGGAGGGACATTACATTATGTGTAGATGGGGGAGGGACATTACATTATGTGTAGATGGGGGAGGGACATTACATTATGTGTAGATGGGGGAGGGACAACATATATTTAATCCATTTGGAATTCAGGCTGTATCACAACAACATGTGAATAATGCTTTCTGAAGGCATTTGCATAGGTCTATATAAAGACTACTATTTGCACACACCCACACTTAGCAACTCAGCTATTGTTGATATCCACAATGGATCAAGTTATCACGCAACCTTCAATATGGAGCATAAACCCTGGGTCAATGTTGTTGTCTTCATCTTGCGCCATGGCAGCTAGTTTTAAATGTTGTGTCTCTTGTTTGCACGGACAGGGTTAACGGAAGCTGAGACATTAGCTGTGTAGAATTATGAACAGGTCCCCCCTTTATGCATTGACCGTAACAGCATGTCAGTGCCTGAGAGGTATCGATCCATTCTGGGAGGGGGAAAAGCCAACAGTGAAAACATAAATCATGCCCGTTAGCTTGATATGACAGAGTCGGAGACGTCACAGGCAGCAAACATTTCACTTTAGAGATTCTCTGTAGAGAACTTCCACCTGTTCTACTTCCTGGTACTGAATCTATAGGGTATCCATGTGTTGTGGTTTTACTTTAAAATCCCAGCAGGCACCTGGTTCCCGCCAGGTCTCTTAGACAGCAGACACATCCCTGCCACATGAATCCATGTGATTCATATACAACACGCTTGTATTTATTACAGTAACCTACATCTCTAAGCACCCTTAATCATAATAGATGAATGTGTGTTTGCTTGTTCAAGAATTCACCCATCCATATCTATTGAATTATGAATGGTTCCTCTGTACAACATTGCTATGTACTGTCACTTCTCCATAGATGGTACAGTATTGTATTCTGAGCTTTCACAACCATTAACATTAATACGCACTTGGATATAGTCGTAAGGCAGTTGTTTCCATACTGTGTACATCAAACTGCCTCAGGCTACAGAAACAGGAGATCCATACTGTGTACATCAAACTGCCTCAGGCTACAGAAACAGGAGATCCATACTGTGTCAAGCTGCCTCAGGCTACAGAAACAGGAAATCCATACTGTGTACATCAAACTGCCTCAGGCTACAGAAACAGGAGATCCATACTGTGTCAAGCTGCCTCAGGCTACAGAAACAGGAGATCCATACTGTGTACACCAAGCTGCCTCAGGCTACAGAAACAGGAGATCCATACTGTGTACATCAAACTGCCTCAGGCTACAGAAACAGGAGATCCATACTGTGTACATCAAACTGCCTCAGGCTACAGAAACAGGAGATCCATACTGTGTACATCAAGCTGCCTCAGGCTACAGAAACAGGAGATCCATACTGTGTACATCAAACTGCCTCAGGCTACAGAAACAGGAGATCCATACTGTGTACATCAAACTGCCTCAGGCTACAGAAACAGGAGATCCATACTGTGTACATCAAGCTGCCTCAGGCTACAGAAACAGGAGACAGGTTCACAGGTTACGCCACTCACCACTCAGTCGTATTAGGCAGTCCTCGCTAGTATTAATTTACACCACTCAGTCGTATAAGGCAGTCCTCGCTAGTATTCATTTACACCACTCAGTTTTATAAGGCAGTCCTCGCTAGTATTCATTTACACCACTCAGTTGTATTAGGCAGTCCTCGCTAGTATTAATTTACACCACTCAGTTGTATTAGGCAGTCCTCGCTAGTATTAATTTACACCACTCAGTCGTATTAGGCAGTCCTCGCTAGTTTTCATTTACACCACTCAGTCGTATTAGGCAGTCCTCGCTAGTATTCATTTACACCACTCAGTTGTATTAGGCAGTCCTCGCTAGTATTCATTTACACCACTCAGTCGTATTAGACAGTCTTCGTTAGTTTTCATTTACACCACTCAGATTCATGCATGCATTCCAAGTAGACAGCTCACATCCCTCTCGCTCTCTTTCTTACACATACACACACAGTACATTTCATTAGCACTTCTTGTTGTTGATCAGCAGACTACACTTTGGCACACAGCCTCCCCCTGCGTTAAGCCCCCCTCCCTCCCTGAGGCCGGTCTGGCTCGTCGACCCACGTTTCTACATGGCAAGGGGTGTAGTCACTGGCAGGGAACAGGGCTGGAGGGCAGGGTGGTTGGAACACACACAGCCACAAACACACACCTCACTTGAGCACAAACTAACATTCCATTTAGCAGAAGGCCAACACTTGAACCCTCTGGCAGCAGGTCTACATACCAGAGTTATACCACAGACTAACAATTGCATGACAAATGCCATTCATAGTCATGGCATCCGTTGACTAGTAATTTTATATTTTGTGATACAAACCATTATTTAGGTTAGTTGATTGGCTATGCGAACTGGCAGTTAACTAGCATAACATTTCACTTACCTAAGGCTCTTGCATCCTTTGACATGATGATGTAGCACAGCACGGCAATAGCAGAAATGTCTAACTTTCTAACCTGCTTGTTGGCTAAATAAATGCTAGAGCCTGTTGCATCCTAATTGGTTTAGGATGAGTGTAATTGTTGTGCCCATTGCATGCAAATGGCAGAAATCTATATCAACTTAACAACAGTGTCTAATCAGGAATTTGGAGGAAACTGCTTAACATGGCTAATATTGCACTATATCAAAACATTTTTTTAAAGGCCTTAGTCTCATAAAAAATACAATCATTTGTTTGAAAATAATGTAGAAGAAAACCAACAAGAGTGTCTTGGCACAAATAGGAGGGAGATATAGGATATATTGGAGATATATGAGTTATAGGAGATATAGGATATATAGGAGCTATAGGATATATAGGAGATATAGGAGATATAGGATATATAGGATATATAGGAGTTATAGGATATATAGGAGATATAGGATATATAGGAGATATAGGATATATTGGAGATATATGAGTTATAGGAGATATAGGATATATAGGAGCTATAGGATATATAGGAGATATATGATATATAGGAGATATAGGAGATATAGGAGTTATAGGATATATAGGAGATATAGGAGATATAGGATATATAGGAGATATAGGATCTATAGGATATATAGGAGATATAGGATATATAGGATATTTAGGAGCTATAGGAGCTATAGGATATATAGGAGATATAGGAGTTATAGGATATATAGGAGATATAGGATATATAGGAGCTATAGGATATATAGGAGATATAGGAGCTATAGGATATATAGGAGATATAGGAGCTATAGGATATACAGTGCCTTGCGAAAGTATTCGGCCTCCTTGAACTTTGCGACCTTTTGCCACATTTCAGGCTTCAAACATAAAGATATAAAACTGTATTTTTTTGTGAAGAATCAACAACAACACGCCCAATTTTTTTATAGGATATATAGGAGTTATAGGAGATATATAAGTTATAGGATATATAGTAGCTGTAGGACATATATGATATATAGGAGATATATGAGTTATAGGAGATATAGGAGATATAGAAGATATATGAGTTATAGGATATATAGTAGCTATAGGAGATATATGATATATAGGAGCTATAGGAGATATAGAAGATATATGAGTTATAGGAGATATAGGAGTTATAGGAGATATATAAGTTCTAGGATATATAGTAGCTATAGGACATATATGATATATAGGAGATATATGAGTTATAGGATATATAGTATATATAGGAGCTATAGGAGATATTGGCGCTATAGGAACTATGTTAGTTATAGGAAATACAGGAGCTATAGGAGATACGGGAGCTTTATGAGATATAGGAGCTATAGGAGATATAGGAACTATAGCAAATATAGGAGCTATAGGAACTATATTAGCTATAGGAGATACAAGAGCTATAGGAGCTATAGCAAATATAGGAGCTATAGGAACTATATTAGCTATAGGAGATACAGGAGCTATATGAGATACAGGAGCTATAGGAGATACAGAAGCTATATGAGATATAGGAGCTATAGGAAATATATTAGATATAGGAGCTATAGGAGATATATTAGCTATAGGAGATATATTAGATATAGGAGCTATAGGATATATAGGAGCTATAGGATATATAGGAGCTATAGATGATATAGGAGCTATAGCAGATATATGAGCTATAGTAGATATATTAGTTATAGGAGCTATAGGAGATATAGCAGCTATAGGAGATGTAGCAAATATATATTAGCTATAGGAGCTGTAGGAGATATAGGAGCTATAGGACATAAGTTAGCTATTGGAGACATATGAGCTATAGGAGATATAAGAAATATATATTAGCTACAGGAGCTATTGGAGCTATAGGAGCTATAGGACATTAAGGACTATAGGAGATATATTAGCTATAGGAGCTATATTAGCAATGGGAGATATAGGAGATATGTTAGCTTTTTTAGCTAAAGGAGCTGTAGGAGATATAGGAGGTATAGGATATATAGTAGGCAGGTTGCATTTGATAGTGTAATGCATTAAAGCAATCCCTATGTACTCAATTTAAACTCCACATTAGGTTGAAATTATTCCTATTTTTCAGATATTCCCAATCTGGGGAAAAACAATGTCTTGTTTTTTTTCTTCACATTTTCAATCAGTCCGTTTATATTTTTCAGCAGTGCTATTCATTTGGGTGAGGTCTTTTTCTCGCCTGAGTAGCCTCGTTTCACTGCCAAAAATAAAATGAAACCATCTAGTGTTCAGCAAAATAACAACACAATGTCAAATACAGGTAGCCTAGTCAAATAATTAACATCCAATCACATTAACCGTTACTCTCTCACGGGAATTCCCGTGAGAGATGGTCCGTATGTAGCCAAACATAGCTGCAGCTCATTCCGTTTATTTGAAAATTGATAAATGGTAAAAAAAAGAAAAAGTAAGGCCCGCGTCCATAGAGACACATGCCAGCTCTACTGGTAGTACTGCTACTACCAGCAGTACTACTGCTACCAGCAGTACTACACCTGCACCTGTCGACAACACAAGTTGTTCTGCTTCCACGAGCACATCCAATGCAAGCATCAGTAATTCTACATTTGTTGTTAGCCCAGCTAGCACCAGTAATTCTACATTTGTTGTTAGCCCAGCTAGCATGGACACTGACAGTTGTGAATCTGATGCAGCTGAAGAGCTCCTGCCCCTTTACCCGGGAAAGCACCGAACAACAGACAGGGACGTTGGACCAGCGAAGAGGCGCAAATACTTACACTACCGTTCAAAAGTTTGGCGTCACTTAGAAATGTCCTTATTTTTGAAAAGCACATTTTTTTCGTCCATTAAAATAACATCAAATTGATCAGAAATACAGTGTAGACATTGTTAGTGTTGTAAATGACTATTGTAGGTGGAAACGGCTGTTTTTTAATGGAATATCTACATAGGCGTACAGAGAAACAGATGCCTCACAAGTCCTCAACTGTTAGCTTCATTAACTAATACCCACACAACACCAGTCTCTACGTCAACAATGAAGAGACTGGACAGAGGAACTCTGCCTAGAAGGACAGCATCCCGGAGTCACCTCTTCACTGTTGACGTTGAGACTGGTGTTTTGCGGGTACTATTTAACGAAGCTGCCAGTTGAGGACTTGTGAGGCGTCTGTTTCTCAAACTAGACACTCTAATGTACTTGTCCTCTTGCTCAATTGTGCACCGGGGCCTCCCACTCTATTCTGGTTAGAGCCAGTTTGATGTTTTTTTTAATGTACAAAATATGTGCTTTTCTTTCAAAAACAAGGACATTTCTAAGTGACCCCAAACTCTTGAACAGTAGTGTATGTTGGGAGTAGTGCCTTTCCTCAGCCACAGTGTGTTATATGTGCAAAAGTACTATCTCACAACTCAATGAAACCTTCACTCTTACGCAGACATTTAGAAACAAAACATGGCAATTTGAAAAATAAGCCACAGGAGGTTTTTTTGCGAGAATTAAGACGACTTTCGAAAAGTAAGGCATGTATAAAAGCAACAGATACCATTAATAAGAAGGGTCTAGAAGCGTCTTATATGGTGAGCTACCGAGTGGCTCGGACAGGCAAGCACCATACTATTGTGGAGGACTTAATTCTTCCTGCTGCCACGGATATGGCTGGGACAATGCTGGGGGAAAAGGCCAAAAAACTATACAGACAATGTCTTTATCAAACAACACTGTTTCACGACGCATCAGTGACATGGCAGGAGATGTTTGGAAACAATTACTGCTTCACATACTAGCCAGTGAATTATATGCGTTACAGCTGGATGAGTCAACAGACGTAGCGGGCCTGGCACAGCTCCTGGTATAAGTCTGTTACATTTATGGGGGAGTCAATTAAGGAAGATATCCTCTTCTGCAAATCACTGGAAACCAGGACAACAGGAGAGGATATTTTTAAAGTACTGGACAGCTTTGAGACATCAAATGGACTTTGGTGGTCAAGATGTGTTGGTATCTGTACTGATGGCGCAAAACCATGACAGGGAGACATAGTGGAGTGGTAATGCGCGTGCAAGCAGTTGCTCCAGACGTCACTTGGGTACACTACAGCATTCAGCGAGAAGCTCTTGCTGACAGCTTGAAAGACGTTTTCAACACTACAGTGAAAATGGTTAACTTTGTTAATTAAAGCAAGGCCCCTGAACTCTCGTGTATTTTCTGCTTCTGCTTTTACATACAGAAGTGCGCTGGTCATCAAGGGGCAAAGTATTGACGTTTTTTTAATTGAGAGACGAGCTTAAAGTTTTCTTTACTGACCATAATTTTCACTCGTCTGACCGCTTGCATGATGACGAGTTTCTCAAATGACTGGCCTATCTGGGTGATGTTTTATCTCACCTCAATGACCTGCATCTAGGATTACAGGGACACTCCACAACTATTCAATGTGCAGGACAAAATTGAGGCTATAATTAAGAAGCTGGAGTTCTTCTCTGTCTGCATTAACAAGGACAACACACAGGTCTTTTCATCATTGTATGATTTTTTGTGTGCAAATGAACTACAGTTTACTGACAATGTCAAATGTGATATAGCGAAGCACCTGAGTGAGTTGGGTGCAGAATTACACAGGTACTTCCCCGAAACGGACGACACAAACAACTGGATTCGTTATCCCTTTCATGCCCTGCCTCCAGTCCACTTAACAATATCTGAACAAGAGAGCCTCATCAAAATTGCAACAAGCGGTTCTGTGAAAACGTAATTTAATCAGAAGCCACTGCTAGATTTCTGGAAAGGACTGCACTCAGAGTGTCCTGCCTTGGCAAATCGCGCTGTTAATTAAGACACTGATGCCCTTTGCAACCACATACCTATGTGAGAGTGGATTCTCGGCCCTCACTAGCATGAAAACTAAACCACAGACTGTGTGTGGAAAATTATTTAAGACTGAGACTCTCCAATACAACCCAACATTGCAGAGTTGTGTGCATCCTTCAAGCACAACCTTACTAACCTGTGGTGAGTTATTCACAATTTCGATAAACAAGTACGTTTTTTTTTATGTAAGATGGTTAAACAAAGAGCAAAATGATTGATTATTATTATATTATTATTTGTGACCTGGTCCTATAAGAGCTCTTTATCACTTCCCACGAGCCGGGTTGTGACAAAAAACTAATTATTATGTTTAATGAATGTATCGTATAGTGTGTGTGTGGCAGCCTTACAATGATGGCAAAAAAAACAACATTTGAGAGTGGTGCTGGAGCTGGAGGTTGAATGTTTGAAGGGGTACGGGACTATAAAAAGTTTGGGAACCACTGCTACATTTCATAGCTCATCCCTGGCCTCTGATACCGTAGCAGGATCAACTCCAATAATATCCTTTCCTGTTCAACTCCTAGAGTGTCAGGATGACACAGTTTCATATTGACTTCTTCTGGTGTTCTCATAGCAACGTCATCCCCTGTAAATTATTCACAGCTGCACTCACAGCATGAAAGAATAAACTGGTTATAGCATCCCCCATCTGGCTTGGCTACCGCATACAAAAGGGAGAAAACCAACTCTGAGACCTGAAATCCGAGGCTTGTCAACAGTGTTAAGCCTACTACTGTATTCACACTCAGGGACATACAGCAGGCAAATAGACTGATTTGGTGCCCTTTCAATGTGCTTGAGTGGAATAGCATCAAAAATTAATACAATTACTGTATAAAACTTTATTGTTTTAATATGCTTTCATTCCGTCCATTATTTCATAACCAGCGGTTTAAGGGTTTATGAACACATTACTTTCAGAGCAGACTATGGCTGTAAAATGTATTTCACCACATAAAACCCTGTTAACACATCAACTGTATTACAACAACGGGTTCCTGATCACTGCAAACAGGAGAAAACACACTGACAAAGAAAACATAGGGCTTCAAATTGAATATCACACTTGAAGCATGTTTGTGATTATACAAACAACCCAGCAAACCAAAATTAATTTTGTGAAAGTTCCCAGAACATTGGTTAGGTTGCGGCAAATGTTCTCATAACACAAAAAACTGTCCACTTGTGCTGATGGTTATACAATGTTTGTATAAAACATTTGCATTTTGCAAGAATGTTCCCAAAACGATGCTCTCATATTTTGTTGCGGCCGTATGTTGTTAAAAACATTACTGCTACATTGTGTTATTACATTACCTGGTAACCTAATGAGAACGTTTGGGGAATGTTCTGTGGTGTTTCTTACAGATGTTGTGCACAACATTTTAGGGAATGTTAGGAGAACATTCAAAGGATATTTCATAAAAATAAAAAAAAATGTACAAAATGATTTTGTTAACAAAAACATTATTTTAATGTTCATCCTAAGATCCTAACTAGAACTTAAGGGGAATCTTAGCTAATGTTCAGGGAATGTTCCTAGTTTGCTAGGAAAGGATTTGAGCAACTGCACATTCAGTAGACAAAATGGCATCAGAGGACCCTAACTTCATTGCTGACATTTTACATTGTACTTATTCCGTGATTTATACCGATGACCTTTGTGATTTTGATGATTGTCAAGCATAATATATATATATTGTTTTACAACTTAGAATATGCCATTCTATGCCTTTCTAGCTTACTTTTATCTCTTAAGTGCATTTGAAAAGTATTCAGACCCCTTGACTTTTTCCACATTTTGTTACGTTACAGCCTTATTCTAAAATGGATTAAATAAATAAAAATCTTCATCAATCTACACACAACACCCCATAATGACAAAGCAAAAACAGGTTTTTAGGATTTTTTGAAAATGTTTTCAAATTCAAAAAAATATTTGCATCCTGTTTCTATTTATCATCCTTGAGATATTTCTCCAACTTGATTGTCGTCAACGTGTGGTAAATTCAATTGATTGGACATGATTTGGAAAGGCACACACCTGTCAATATAAGGTCGCACAGTTGACAGTGTATGTCAGAGCAAAAACCAGGCCATGAGGTCGAAGGAATTGTCCGTAGAGCTCAGAGACAGGATTGTGTCGAGGCACAGATCTGGGGAAGGATACCAAACATTTCTGCAGCATTGCAAGAACACAGTGGCCTCCATCTTTCGTAAATGGAAGAGGTTTGGCACCACCAAGACTCTTCCTAGAGCTGGCTTCACTGCCAAACTGAGCAATGGGGGGAGAAGTGCCTTGGTCAGGGAAGTGACCAAGAACCTGATGGTCACTCTGACAGAGTTCCTCTGTGGTGATGGGAGAACCTTCCAGAAGGACAACCATCTGTGCAGCACTCCACCAATCAGGCCTTTATGGTACGGTGGCCAGACGGAAGTCACTCCTCAGTAAAAGGCACATGACAGCCGGCTTGTAGTTTGCCAAAGGCACCTAAACACTCTTTTTGGTCTGAATGGCAAGCGTCACGTGTGGAGGAAACATGGCACCATCCCGACGGTGAAGCATGGTGGTGGCAGCATCATGCTGTGGTGATTTTTTTCAGCAGCAGAAATTGGGAGACTAATCAGGATCGAGGCATTGATGAACGGAGCAAAGTACAAAGAGATCCTTGATGAAAACCTGCTCCAGAGCATTCAGGACCTCGACTGGGGCGAAGGTTCACCTTCCAACCGAACAATGACCCTAAGCACACAGCAAAGACAACGCAGGAGTGGCTTCGGGACAAGTCTCAGAATGTCCTTGAGTGGCCCAGCCAGAGCCCGGACTTGAACCCCATCGAACATCTCTGGAGAGACCTTAAAATGGCTGTGCAGCGACGCTCACCATCCAACCTGACAGAGCTTGAGAGGATCTGCAGAGAAGAATGGGAAAAACTCCCCAAATACCGGTGTTTACTGAGTAAAGGGTCTGAAAACCTGTTTTTGCTTTGTTATTATCGGGTGTTGTGTGTACATTAATGAGTTAAAAAAAACAATTTAATCAATTTTAGAATAAGGCTGTAACGTAACAACATTTGGAAAAAGTCAAGGGGATCTTAATACTTTCCGAATGCACTGTACGTACATTGCTTGAATTGCGCCTGCTCATAATACAGTAATATGCTCAAAACCCATAACCATTAAAGGTATAGTTCAAACAAATTGACATGATATTCCTCTTACCGTTGCTGCTGTCAATTTCAGTATTTTTGTGAACTACCCCTTTAAGTGGTATTGCGACCATTCCTTTGCTCATTGTACATGGTAAGAAGGACAAGACACAGAGAAAATAAAACAATCAAAAGACCAGATAAAGACAATCTCCCTTTTCAGGTTGAAAGGAGCATAAAACATGACTGGCTTATTTTCTTTATGACTATTGCCCATAAAAAGAGATTTGAATACTTTTAAATCCAACACTCGCTGTTTAAGACTCAGTCCCTGAAGGTAAAACAGTCTTGGGTATAGTATCAAGATGTCTAACTCTCATAAAATTCCACATATATTTAAAGAGAATATAGTGTGTCCACCCTCATTTTGAAGTCAGTAAGCTTGAGTCTCACATCATTTTCATGTTGAATTTACGTGGCGCATCGCCGGTTGGACTACTCTCACCTGCCTCCGCCTTACGCGGTACATACTCAATCTCTATGTTTGGCTTGACGTTGCCTTTTCCTCTGCTCCAGAGGAAGAGGATGACGAGACAGAAGAGGACGACGCCGAGGAACGAGATAAATCCCATGGTGGTGGCGATGATCAGAGTCTTCACGTCGAATGGGAAGGGAACCTGGGCCAGGGTCCCATTGGCCCCGTCCTCGCTGGGCTGGTTGGAGATGAAAGCAAATGTCTTGTTGGGCTGGTGCGGCCAGTTGGGCGAGTAGCTGTGCACATGCAGGTGGGCAGGCTTGGTGTCATTCCCTGCGGCATTGCTGGCGATGCACAGGTAGGTACCGTTGTCCTGGATCTGGGCGTAGCGCACCTCTAGCGTGCCCTCGGGGGACACGCTGAGACGCCCCACGGACTTGGTGGTGATGAACTGCTTCTTGGGGGACAGCCACATGATCACGGGGGCTGGGTCGCCGTCCGCCTGGCATGGGTAATGGACCGTTGTGCCCTCGTCTACGTGCCTCTGCAGTGCCTTGTGGTCTTGTATCCTGGACTTCTGGCAGGTGAAGGAATCGGAGGGGAGGATGTCAGGGAAGTCTTTGAACTCCTTGCCCTGCACGGCCTCGGGCAAAGAGCAGGAGGGCTGCTGCCGGTTGAAGTTGAGCCTCCAGCGGCGACGGAAGACCCAGAGCAGTCGGCAGTCGCAGGCCAGTGGGTTCCCGTACAGTGCCAGGGTCTCCAGGTTCCCCACGGAGTGAAACGCGGATTCCTCCAGGGTGCTCAGGCTATTGCTGGATACGTTGAGGACTCGGAGATGGTTCAAGCCCCGGAAGGAGTAGGGCTCGATTGTGGCTAATCTCCCTCCTACCAAGTGGAAGGCCTGAAGCCTCATTAGATTGTGCAGCTTGTTCCCCTCCACCGTGTGAATGGGATTAAAAGACAAGTTGAGAAAGAGAAGGTGCCCAAGGTGTCGGATGGCCTGGTAAGGGATGGCGGTGAGGTTACAGTTTGTGATGGTCAGGGAGGTGATGTTGAGGCCGTACAGGCATTTGGAAGTCATGGTGTCCAGGTAGGGCCAGTAGGAGATCTCTAACACCCTCAGGCGTTCAAGCCTCTTGAAGGAGTAATCCCTGACGGCATTGACGGTGAGGTGGCGTAGTCGCAGGGACAGCAGGTTGTGCAGATGGCTCAGGGCCTCAGTGGGCACCGACGTCAGGTTGCACCGCTCCATGGTCAACTGTTCCAGGCTGCTGAGGCCGTGGAACGCTCGGTGAGAGATGAACACCAGGTCGTTATCGCCGACTTCCAGAGCCTTCAGATTGTACAGCTCCTGGAACATGTAGTCCAGCAGGATGACAATTCTGTTCTCGCTAATGTCCAGCTGGGTGAGGTTGCTGAGGCCTGTGAACACTCCCAACTGGATTAGCTTAAGCTGGTTGTTGCGCAGCCCCAGAGTCCGCAAGCCGACAAGGTTGCTAAAAGCCCCGGGCTCCATGGAAGAGATATTGTTCTCATTGAGCTGCAGCTCCTCCAGCTGTGGGTAGTTGATGAACTCCTCAGGCCCCAGGCTTTTCAGACGGTTCTTGCTGAGGTCCAGTAGTTTCGTCTCGATGGGGATGCCCTCGGGAAACGAGGCCAGCCTCCGTCGATGGCACACCACGGAACGTTCCTGAGCATTACACTCACAGCGGGACGGGCAGCCGGTGGTGGAGCCGGAGAGGACAGTGCCCAGCATTAGGACCAGGATGGGCTGCCAGCACGCCACCAGGTAGCTGTGCCCACCTGCCTCCCCGGACACCATTCTACTGCTTACCTGCGGAGACAGAAGTAAGAGGGATGGTTGGCACATTTAAAGGAGAACTAAATGTATAAACAAATTTTTTTAAATATATTATTTTGTCAGGTTTGACGCTTATCTCCTGAAGTATTATTGATATAAAAAACATTTGTGTTTATTTAACAAACAATACTTTAGCCACACAACAGACAAAAATCATAACTCTTGCCCAGAAGATGATGTCACGGGGCTACATTCGCCTCAGATTTGGACTAAAGGCTCTGGGTTAGACAAGTGGTATAAATATCAGGTGAAATACCAGAAGGTGAACAGAAAACCTCAGATTTCCTTTCACAACAAAAATCTTCTTCAAACTATTCATGTGGTGTTTAGTACCTACGCCACTCACAGAGGACACATCTGAATTACAGCTTTAATTGTTTTTTTATGCAATAAACGACAAAGCTCAAATTAGTCCTTTTCACTTCCGATTAGGCTCTCTCATAAACCTCAATCAACTAAATGAAGTAGACAAAGTATTTACAGCCATAAACAAATGTCAGTTTAATTGACAAATTATGGAGAGATACCTACTTCCAATGTGAAAGAGAATTATGCCAGGCTTGTATGGAACACAATGTAGTGTTCTGTACAATTGCCTGGAGGACCTTGTACTCTAGACTCTCTGTCTATTCCGATTGCAGGTTACTCTTCTCTGTTACTCTTCTCTTATCTGTGTGTCACGGTCCTAAACACCAACTGCTGCTCTATCGACATAGGACTGTAAGTCTTCTGTAAACCCCAAAGAACTACTGTCCATCCAACCGTGAGGGACAGATACATTCTTTATCCTGGCTTTATGAACTCTTCATCTGCTGGCTGAGGGAGAAATGGGCTGCCTTGTGGGCTCCAGGGTCTGTCAGTTACTGTTCGAGATGTTAGAAGCACCTCGAGTCACCTGTCAATCTCCCTGTGACAAGTAGTTGGAATGAGAAATAGTTTACCGAAATGTGCTTTAATTCAATGGATTAAAAGGCGTGAATAAACAAGTGTGCTGCCTGCAACTAAACACAACACTACCATGCGGCTGGCTGGCGAGCTGTCGACCTTGGAGTGATATACAACGGAGATTGCTGCAGAGAAGTGATAAACGGAGAGAGAGAGAGAATGTTTAAACCCTTATTTGCTTTCGACTCAGGGGCGTTTTAACTTGCAAAAGCCTTCAAGCTCTGGTTCCCACATCGATCATACAATTTGAGGCTCATCCATGTCTGTGGGATGTGCTCTGTGAAGAAGCCATGCTAAGTGAGAATAATAGCTCTCTGGACATTCTCTTTATTGAGAGGTCTTTATTTGACAGTCAAGCTAAACATCTGTACCATCCATCAATATGTGCTAATGTTGCTAAATGTCCCTAAAGGACAGGGTAAATGTCACTGTCCTCAAACCATTTCACTGACTCCTGGCTAAAGCCCACAGAGACCGAGAGGAAGAAAGGCTGTCTGCACAGTGCAACAAGAATCTACAAACTCAAAAGTCAATCAGAAATACTGTTTGTTTCTCCCCAATGTGCATGGTGAAAGAAAAGTTCCCAAGTCCAAAAACATCTGATGAAATATATGCTACAGGGAGGCTCACTTGTATGCAAGTAATGTAGGCATATATACATACTGAACATACAGTAACTAACCAAACATTGTGGTTTCACTAGACTGTACATTTCTCCTGGGACAGATACTAAACATGTTCACTAGACTGTACATTTCTCCTGGGACAGATACTAAACATGTACACTAGACTGTACATTTCTCCTGGGACAGATACTAAACATGTTCACTAGACTGTACATTTCTCCTGGGACAGATACTAAACATGTTCACTAGACTGTACATTTCTCCAGGGACAGATACTAAACATGTTCACTAGACTGTACATTTCTCCAGGGACTAAACATGTTCACTAGACTGTACATTTCTCCTGGGACAGATACTAAACATGTTCACTAGACTGTACATTTCTCCTGGGACAGATACTAAACATGTACACTAGACTGTACATTTCTCCTGGGACAGATACTAAACATGTTCACTAGACTGTACATTTCTCCTGGGACAGATACTAAACATGTTCACTAGACTGTACATTTCTCCAGGGACAGATACTAAACATGTTCACTAGACTGTACATTTCTCCAGGGACTAAACATGTTCACTAGACTGTACATTTCTCCTGGGACAGATACTAAACATGTTCACTAGACTGTACATTTCTCCTGGGACAGATACTAAACATGTTCACTAGACTGTACATTTCTCCAGGGACTAAACATGTTCACTAGACTGTACATTTCTCCTGGGACAGATACTAAACATGTTCACTAGACTGTACATTTCTCCTGGGACAGATACTAAACATGTTCACTAGACTGTACATTTCTCCTGGGACAGATACTAAACATGTTCACTAGACTGTACATTTTTCCTGGGACAGATACTAAACATGTTCACTAGACTGTACATTTCTCCTGGGACAGATACTAAACATGTTCACTAGACTGTACATTTCTCCTGGGACAGATACTAAACATGTTCACTAGACTGTACATTTCTCCAGGGACTAAACATGTTCACTAGACTGTACATTTCTCCAGGGACTAAACATGTTCACTAGACTGTACATTTCTCCTGGGACAGATACTAAACATGTTCACTAGACTGTACATTTCTCCTGGGACAGATACTAAACATGTTCACTAGACTGTACATTTCTCCTGGGACAGATACTAAACATGTTCACTAGACTGTACATTTCTCCTGGGACAGATACTAAACATGTTCACTAGACTGTACATTTCTCCTGTGAGAGATACTAAACATGTTAACTAGACTGTACATTTCTCCTGGGACAGATACTAAACATGTTCACTAGACTGTACATTTCTCCAGGGACTAAACATGTTCACTAGACTGTACATTTCTCCTGGGACAGACCTAAACATGTTCACTAGACTGTACATTTCTCCAGGGACTAAACATGTTCACTAGACTGTACATTTCTCCTGGGACAGATACTAAACATGTTCACTAGACTGTACATTTCTCCTGGGACAGATACTAAACATGTTCACTAGACTGTACATTTCTCCAGTGACTAAACATGTTAACTAGACTGTACATTTCTCCTGGGACAGATACTAAACATGTTCACTAGACTGTACATTTCTCCTGGGACAGATACTAAACATGTTAACTAGACTGTACATTTCTCCTGGGACTAAACATGTTCACTAGACTGTACATTTCTCCTGGGACAGATACTAAACATGTTAACTAGACTGTACATTTCTCCTGTGACAGATACTAAACATGTTCACTAGACTGTACATTTCTCCTGGGACTAAACATGTTCACTAGACTGTACATTTCTCCTGGGACAGATACTAAACATGTTAACTAGACTGTACATTTCTCCTGGGACAGATACTAAACATGTTCACTAGACTGTACATTTCTCCTGGGACTAAACATGTTCACTAGACTGTACATTTCTCCAGGGACTAAACATGTTCACTAGACTGTACATTTCTCCTGGGACTAAACATGTTAACTAGACTGTACATTTCTCCTGGGACAGATACTAAACATGTTAACTAGACTGTACATTTCTCCTGGGACAGATACTAAACATGTTCACTAGACTGTACATTTCTCCTGGGACAGATACTAAACATGTTCACTAGACTGTACATTTCTCCTGGGACAGATACTAAACATGTTAACTAGACTGTACATTTCTCCTGGGACAGATACTAAACATGTTCACTAGACTGTACATTTCTCCTGGGACAGATACTAAACATGTTCACTAGACTGTACATTTCTCCTGGGACAGATTCCTGGACATAAACGAATGATCAAAGGTTCCATTTTAGGACCACGGTAACCGCAGTAACCAAAACTATGTGGCACATACCATAGAAATAGAATACACCCATTATGCCATCATTGACTTGAATAGGGAGGCTTGTTCTATGGATTCTAGTTCTATGGCACATGCTGCATTTGGCTTCCAAGAGTGGCTGCGGTAGTAAGCTAACCATTCTTATTAAACATTTCTGTGGTCTCCGATGCATTCTCCAAAAGATAAATACCCTAGGAAGTATTTCACTTTGACCTACAGACATCTGTTTTTCAGGTATTTCTGAGAAACACTCCATTACTGTTTAATGAAAGTATAATACGCCAGTAGTACTACGCACTAGATCAGTACCACAGCTCTACCTCGACTGGGTTTCCCCCAGCGAGAGAAGCAAAATGATGAGTGTACAGTAGAGAGTTGTACAAAGCTGTCCAGGTTGTAGAGTATGAATGGAAGTATCAAGTGGAACAGAAACAGTCTCCTGCCAGAGAGCCGGCATGTCGTCACTGCTGATAAGTGGTGGTACTGAATCAGCATATAAACAGCTTGAACTCACACAGAGGAGAAGTGAGGGAGCTCATTCCCTGCAACGCATAATGGTTTTTCAAGAGTGCTTCAATTGTTCGACGGAAGTGCCCGATAGTATCTCTCGTTGCGCAACTTGTGTCACATAGTTGTACGATTAACAAAACAGACGTGACAGTAGGATGAGAGGGATTCTGCTGGTAGCCGTGTGGTAACACAAATTACACCTTACAAATGCCAGACGGAGAGAAAGTAGTGCCATTAGAACAGTTGGGACTGTTCTTTTAGCAGGACCAGCGACCCAGTAGGTCTAACTGTCTTCTACATTTCTCCTCCAATCTAAATTCACATTTTTCAAAGGGTTGTATAGTGACAGTATACACAACTCCTGTAATACAACAACTCCTGTAATACAACCAAATCTACTTTGTTGGTTTCAAACTGCAAGAACATGTTTCAACCTTTCCCCATACAGTATTATTGTGTGGCTTGTGAATGGATAGATCAGGTTGGTTAAAAAGCATTCACAGACCTCCACCCAAACCTAATTGAGGGTTTGGAATATGCCACACAATATAGATGAGAATTGAACCTTGGGTTCATGAATGTATTGGGTTAATGACTGTGAAATCTCACTGATGCTAATTGAGGGTTTGGAATATGTCACACAATCAAACATCTATTAGATATCTGATAGAGGAAATGGCTGGTCTTTATCGAGCCCAGACAGGACATCAGTCTACCAGCCGATTCAAATAAAAAGGACGAAGGAGACATTTTGATATTTCAACTGATAAAAGCACTTGAATGTAAATGTTGTGACGTCATTTCGAACTGTGATGAAATGCCAAACACAATGAGTCAAAGATGGTCTGGAATAACAACTCGCTAACACATGACTAAGGCTGCATTTACGCAGGCAGACCAATTCTGATCTTTTGCTAAGAATTCCTCTTTTGACCAACTCATACCTGGGCATAACTGGGCATAAGATCAGAATTGGGCTGCCTGTGTAAACAGTATGTATGTGTATCGCCCACTGCATGTCCAGACAATAACATGGCCGTGTGGATGAAAGGCATTGCTGTGCTTTGGTGCTTTAGTTGTATCCTAACCTAAAGTCATGCAGCCTTATTTGATGTTTTGTCTTCCTGTGAAAATGCATTACAAAGAGAATGGTTACAGGATATTTTACTGTATTATGTCATCTGGGATTCACTTGCAAAAGTTTGTATTTTTATTTGTTATTTTATATGGGGCAGAAATAAACCAAACAATGTAATTGAAATAACCCTTAAAATTAAAATGACAAGAGAACCCATTACCAATGTTGCTTTCTGTCTCAAATCACTTTGCATGTTTGTATTGGAGTTTAGTGCATGATCTCATTTCTTTCCACTTTGGAGGAAATTCAACCCATAAAAACAGGAAATTCAACCCCTCTCTCCACCTCCCTCTCTCTCTGTTTCCATCTCCATCTCTCTCTCCCTGCCTCTCTCCCTGTCTCCACCTCCCTCTCTCCCTGTTTCCATCTCTCTCTCCCTGCCTCTCTCCCTGTCTCTCCATCCCCCTCTCCCTTTCTCCACCTCCCTCTCTCCCTGTCTCTCCATCCCTCTCTCCCTGTCTCCACCTCCATCTCTCCACCTCCCTCTCTCCCTGTTTCTCCATCTCTCTCTCTCCCTGATTCTCCATCTCTCACTCCCTGTCTCCCCATCCCTCTCTCCTTGTCTCTCCATCCCTCTCTCCCTGTCTCTCCATCCCTCTCTCCCTGTCTCCACCTCCATCTCTCCACCTCCCTCTCTCCCTGTTTCTCCATCTCTCTCTCTCCCTGATTCTCCATCTCTCACTCCCTGTCTCTCCATCCCTCTCTCCTTGTCTCTCCATCACTCTCTCCATGTCCTCTTAATAGTGACCTTGGGAGGAAGCACAGTGGACCTTCCTCTTCCTCCTCTCTCCTGCAGTTGTAGGACTGCTAGCCCTTTCCTCTCGACCTCTTGTTCTCATCCCATTCTGACACATTTTTCTCTCTACCATCCGTCCCCCCCTCTCTCTCCTGGTAGATGCAGCTGAGCAAGGAAGCTGGTTATCACAGGCAGTGGTCCACTTGCACTGTGAATGTCTATACATTCCCTGTCTATACAGAACCACATAGAACCTGTTCCTCCATCCCTCTCTCCCTGTCTCCACCTCCCTCTCTCTGTCTCTCTATCCCTCTCTCCCTGTCTCTCCATCCCTCTCTCCCTGTCTCTCCATCCCTCTCTCCCTGCCCTCTCTGCCTGTCTCCACCTCCCTCTCTCCCTGTTTCTCCATCTTTCTCTCCGTCTCTCCATCTCTCTCTCCCTGTCTCTCCATCCCTCTCTCCCTGTCTCTCCATCCCTCTCTCCCTGCCCTCTCTGCCTGTCTCCACCTCCCTCTCTCCCTGTTTCTCCATCTTTCTCTCCGTCTCTCCATCTCTCTCTCCCTGTCTCTCCATCCCTCTCTCCATGTCCTCTTAATAATGACCTTGGGAGGAAGCACAGTGGACCTTCCTCGTCTTCCTCTCTCCTGCAGTTGTAGGACTGCTAGCTCTTTCCTCTCTGGACCTCTCGTTCTCATCACATTCTGACACATTTTTCTCTCTACCATCCGTCCCCCCCCTCTCTCTCCTGTAAGATGCAGCTGAGCAAGGAAGCTGGTTATCACAGGGAGTGGTCCACTTACACTGTGAATGTCTACACATTCCCTGTCTATACAGAAGCACATAGAACCATGACTACATGGAACTCTATTCCACATCAAGTAACTCATGCAAGCGGTACATTTTGATTTAAAAAAGAGATAAAAAAATACACCTTATGGAACAGCGGGGACTGTGAAGAAACACAAACAGGCACACACACATGCGCACACACACACACACACACACACACGATAACACAATTGTGTATTGTAGATATGTGGTAGTAGAGTAGTGGCCTGAGGGCACACACTTAATGTGTTGTGGATGTATTGTAATGTTTTTTTAAATTGTATAATTCCCTTAATTTTGCTGGACCCCAGGAAGAGCAGCTGCTGTCTTGGCAGCAGCTATTGGGGATCCATAATAAATCCAAATACTATTCTATGACCTATGAGCCTAATTTTTCAAGGCTAACTATTCAAGGCTAACTATTCAATGCCAACTATTCAAGGATTAATATTCAAGGCTAGCTATTCAATGCTATGAATTTGTCTTTGTGGGCTATACTCAGCCTTGTCTCAGGATGGTAGGTTGGTGGTTGAAGATATCCCTCTAGTGGTGTGGGGGCTGTGCTTTGGCAAGGTGGGTGGGGTTATATCCTTCCTGTTTGGCCCTGTCCGGGGGTGTCCTCGGATGGGGCCACAGTGTCTCCTGACCCCTCCTGTCTCAGCCTCCAGTATTTATGCTGCAGTAGTTTATGTGTCGGGGGGCTAGGGTCAGTTTGTTATATCTGGAGTACTTCTCCTGTCCTATTCGGTGTCCTGTGTGAATCTAAGTGTGCGTTCTCTAATTCTCTCCTTCTCTCTTTCTTTCTCTCTCTCGGAGGACCTGAGCCCTAGGACCATGCCCCAGGACTACCTGACATGATGACTCCTTGCTGTCCCCAGTCCACCTGGCCGTGCTGCTGCTCCAGTTTCAACTGACCTGAGCCCTAGGACCATGCCCCAGGACTACCTGACATGATGACTCCTTGCTGTCCCCAGTCCACCTGACCGTGCTGCTGCTCCAGTTTCAACTGTTCTGCCTTATTATTATTCGACCATGCTGGTCATTTATGAACATTTGAAAATCTTGGCCATGTTCTGTTATAATCTCCATCCGGCACAGCCAGAAGAGGACTGGCCACCCCACATAGCCTGGTTCCTCTCTAGGTTTCTTCCTAGGTTTTGGCCTTTCTAGGGAGTTTTTCCTAGCCACCGTGCTTCTACACCTGCATTGCTTGCTGTTTGGGGTTTTAGGCTGGGTTTCTGTACAGCACTTTGAGATATCAGCTGATGTACGAAGGGCTATATAAATACATTTTATTTGATTTGATTTGATTTGAACTATTCAAGGCTAACTATTCAAGGCTAACTATTCAATGCTAACTATTCAAGGCTTAATATTCAATGCTAACTATTCAATGCTAACTATTCAAGGCTTAATATTCAAGGCTTAATATTCAAGGCTAACTATTCAATGCTAACTATTCAAGGCTTAATATTCAAGGCTAACTATTCAATGCTAACTATTCAATGCTTTGGGGATGACCAGTGAGATATTCCTGCTGGCGTGCTACGGGTGGGTGTTGTTATTATGATCAGTGACTTTTCAAGGCTAACTATTCAAGGCTAACTATTCAAAGCTAACTATTCAAGGCTAACTATTCAAGGCTAACTATTCAAGGCTAACTATTCAAGGCTAACTATTCAAGGCTAACTATTCAATGTTTAATATTCAAGGCTGTCTATTCAAAGAAAACTATTCAAGGCAAAATATTCAAAACTAACTATAGCAAACAACCTTACACAACATACTATAGATGAGACAACTTGGCCTATTGTGTCAGCTGTGCAAATAAGGATAGTTGTCAATCATTCACTACATGTTTTCAATCATTCACAACACATGAAGTATGAAGTATTTTCTTTGACTTTGTAACAGAGAAATGGGAACACCGTCAGCACACAACATATTTCCACATTTCCACTTGTCGGAACACAAAACGCAAACAACATGTTGGATGTTGTTATTTCTCTTCCCCTTCCACACAAATTGGTAACATAGTGACTGACCTTCAAGGCAAGAAAAAATATTGATTTTACAGGCAGTAATTCTGCTATGCTGGGCATCAACACTGTAGATGACTCAGTATGCCTATCAGTGAAAACCAGGGTATTAAAAGAGGTTGATACTTCTAATTGATACTTTCCTGCTTCAAAATAATTCCTTTACCAAATTACTCAAATTATTGGACCAAATAATACTTAGAGACAGTTGTTAAAATGAATCCCATCTTTTTACATTTTGTTCACGCCTACATGAATAATCATTTTATTTTTTTTATTTTAAAGCATTGTAAACTTTTTTTTTGTCCAGTGGATGGTCGGTCTGTGGCCATGACTCTCTGTTGAGTGGTTGCATTTCTCCACCCTTATCCCTTGACTGTTTACAGGAACAATGGTGAGATGTTTGCCCTGTCCCTGTACTATAGATTGCCCTTTAACCTCTGTAGCCTTCTGCCCGGTGTGTTTAACTTGTCTAAAGTATGGTATCTTTAAAGCTATTTTTTTATTTGTATTTTTATTTGTATTTTTTTTTCTAGTTGAGTATATTATTTATATTGCTTTGTCTTGTCTGTATGTGTGTATGTTCAAAACTTAATAAACAGAGTTTTAAAAAAAAAATTAAAAAATGAATCCCATCTAAATAAATAGAAAGGTCTGTCAAAGGTACTGACACATGAAGTGTAACCAATAAGTCAGGTTGGGTAAGCCTCATATCTCAATGATGCTGTAATACCATGAAGCTAATGAGTTAGCCTCATATCTCAATGATGCTGTAATACCATGAAGCTAATGAGTTAGCCTCACATCTCAATGATACTGTAATACCATGAAGCTAATGAGTTAGCCTCACATCTCAATGATACTGCAATACCATGAAGATAATGAGTTAGGTTCACATCTCAATGATACTGTAATACCATGAAGCTAATGACTTAGCCTCACATCTTAAAGATAATTTAATAGCATGAAGCTAATGAGTTAGCCTCACGTCTCAATGATACTGTACTGTAATACCATGAAGCTACTGAGTTAGCCTCACGTCTCAATGATACTGTATCGTAATACCATGAAGCTAATGAGTTAGCCTCACATCTCAACGATACTGTAATAACATAAAGCTAATGAGTTAGCCTCACATCTCAATGATACTGTAATATCATGAAGCTAATGAGTTAGCCTCACGTCTCAATGATACTGTAATACCATGAAGCTAATGAGTTAGCCTCACATCTCAATGATACTGTAATATCATGAAGCTAATGAGTTAGCCTCACATCTCAATGATACTGCAATACCATGAAGCTAATGAGTTAGCCTCACATCTCAATGATACTGTACTGTAATACCATGAAGCTAATGAGTTAGCCTCACATCTCAATGATACTGCAATACCATGAAGCTAATGAGTTAGCCTCACATCTCAATGATACTGTACTGTAATACCATGAAGCTAATGAGTTAGCCTCACGTCTCAATGATGCTGTAATATCATGAAGCTAATGAGTTAGCCTCACATCTCAATGATACTGTAATACCATGAAGCTAATGAGTTAGCCTCACATCTCAATGATGCTGTAATATCATGAAGCTAATGAGTTAGCCTCACATCTCAATGATACTGTAATACCATGAAGCTAATGAGTTAGCCTCACATCTCAATGATACTGCAATACCATGAAGATAATGAGTTAGGTTCACATCTCAATGATACTGTAATACCATGAAGCTAATGACTTAGCCTCACATCTTAAAGATAATTTAATAGCATGAAGCTAATGAGTTAGCCTCACGTCTCAATGATACTGTACTGTAATACCATGAAGCTACTGAGTTAGCCTCACGTCTCAATGATACTGTAATACCATGAAGATAATGAGTTAGGTTCACATCTCAATGATACTGTAATACCATGAAGCTAATGACTTAGCCTCACATCTTAAAGATAATTTAATAGCATGAAGCTAATGAGTTAGCCTCACGTCTCAATGATACTGTACTGTAATACCATGAAGCTACTGAGTTAGCCTCACGTCTCAATGATACTGTATCGTAATACCATGAAGCTAATGAGTTAGCCTCACATCTCAACGATACTGTAATAACATAAAGCTAATGAGTTAGCCTCACATCTCAATGATACTGTAATATCATGAAGCTAATGAGTTAGCCTCACGTCTCAATGATACTGTAATACCATGAAGCTAATGAGTTAGCCTCACATCTCAATGATACTGTAATATCATGAAGCTAATGAGTTAGCCTCACATCTCAATGATACTGCAATACCATGAAGCTAATGAGTTAGCCTCACATCTCAATGATACTGTACTGTAATACCATGAAGCTAATGAGTTAGCCTCACATCTCAATGATACTGCAATACCATGAAGCTAATGAGTTAGCCTCACATCTCAATGATACTGTACTGTAATACCATGAAGCTAATGAGTTAGCCTCACGTCTCAATGATGCTGTAATATCATGAAGCTAATGAGTTAGCCTCACATCTCAATGACGCTGTAATACCATGAAGCTAATGAGTTAGCCTCACATCTCAATGATACTATAATATCATGAAGCTAATGAGTTAGCCTCACATCTCAATGATACTGTACTGTAATACCATGAAGCTAATGAGTTAGCCTCACATCTCAATGATACTGTACTGTAATACCATGAAGCTAATAAGGGTAAAGCAGTTGGCATCCCAATACATTCAATTTAAAATGGAAACGGAAACAACTTGTTTTTTTAATGCTTTGAGCTTTATTTTTAGTTTAAAACGATGTTTGATGTTCCGTTTGACTACTCTAAGATTTAGATCAAAGCTTTGAGTTTTTGACAGCTGAGAATCTGTTAAAAGTTGACTGGACACCTTGATGTTGACATACTGTAAAGAGACACTTGTCAGACAGATTGAGCCAAAATCAATACATATTCTCAAATTTCACAAACCATCACAACAAAGATAATTTCAAAGCATTTCAACATTTTCAAAATACTGTCAAAAGTGTAGGCTACATTACTGTAGATTGCGTGAAATGAAAAGCTGGGTGTATTTTAACTACTTCATAAAAGTACACTTTGCCCGTGTAGCAGGTTGATTTTACATGAGAAATGAAGTAAATTAGAGCTCATTGATGACTTAGAACTGTCTCGTCTGTCTTCTCTTATCTAATTCAACAGACTCTCGCCTGCAGCACATCTGTGCTCCCTTCCTTCAGGGACATGGGGTGCATCTCAATGCTCTTTCAGGGGAGCTTTTCAGACATGGGGTTGCATCTCAATGCTTTTGCATGGCTTCCTTTTCTGTGCTCTTTTCCCTCATTACCACAAACAGATGAAGGGATTGAATAGGTAGGTATTCAATACACTTATTTAACCTGTGTTAGACCATGCCCCTTTTACTAGTGCCTAGCACAAAGGGGGGAAAAGACAAAAGACTAGGTATCAGCCATCGTGACGACTCCACCTAGACCTCCAACAGGAGCCTGTTCCAATGGGCCTTTCCCCCCTTTAAAACAGTGATGGATATGCTAATGAGATTTGAGTGACAGCTGATTTGAAGGGGAGCGAGCGATCCAAGTGGAGGGAAGATTGCTGCTGGGAAATGTGGGAGATCCGAGCAGGCACATCTACTCTAGAAAACACACAAAACAAGGGGATAAAATGAACAGCTTGGAACACAGGGCTCCAACCACACAACACAAATCAAATCAAATGTTATATGTTCACCTGCGAGCCTTTTCCAAACAATGCAGTTAAAACGAAAGAACATTAGCAAATAGATAAAAGTGTAACAGTAACACAATAAAATAACATTAATGAGGCTATATACAGGCTATATACAAGTAGTACCGGTACCGAGTCAGTGTACTAGGGTACGAGGTTGTATTGTTGTATTGTGTACATGTAGGTTTGTTTAGGTGAAAGCCTCCCCAGCTGCTACTGGACTGAAAGGTGATCTCAGTTCAAATTCATGTTTACTCCAACGGTTTCAACGTCCTGGTTGCTTGTCTATGATATTGGATTGGGACTATTTTAGGGGCCTGTCTTTTTCTCAAATGTATGTGTACCATGGGAGGAAACTGCCAGAGCAAGAACTACAATTGGTTACTGGATCTCAGACGCAGAACACTTGGAGAGACTGTCCGCTACCATGGCAACCAGACAGCAGTTGGTCCCAATAGTCTAAAGAGGCTTCCTCGTCTCCTTTTCTCGGCTGATCTGACAACATGTGGAAAGTGAAAGCTAAGTATTGAATGCCTCCATATCATGATTGCTTTGGCTTTTTCCAGTCAGTGCTGGTGCAGGAAAGGAGAAGAAGACCTTTTATACTACGACCACATTGGGATTCCCCCATGGGCTGATTTGTTAGGACACAATGTCACAGCACATCCAGACAGAAATGGAGTGTTAATAGAAGAGCCATTGTTCTCTGTCTTGCAGAATAGGGGATTTTACCAGCTTTGCAAATCGTTTCTATCTGCAGCCTTGAATCCCACAGAATAAGCCCTTGCACACTGAAGTGAAGATAGCAAAACTAGGCAGGGGGGATTCGAAGAGCTGAGCTCCTACCAGAGAGCTTGTGTTATACCTTTTGATTCAGAAATAATATCTTGAGTTAATGGTTCCTCATTATGATAACATGTTTCAAGGTCAATGGCAAATTATTACTACTAATAAGAGAAATGGTGTGTCTGGTTAATCCACAGGCCATGTCAAAATATACTCAGGTGATGTTTGGGTGTCTGTGAATCTGAAGACACAGGGACCCGGAAAATGTCCCCCAAGTGGCCCCTTCTCATGTAGGCTGATTCTCCATCATTTAAATACTCTGAATGTGACTTTTTAGTGTAAATTACTGATTACTTTGTAGAATTAACAACAAAACAATATGTGGTTACTGTTAATCAGTGGAGGCTCCTCAGAGGAGGAAGGGGAGGACCCTCTTCCTCAGTGAAATTTCTTACAAAGAAAATCATTAGAAACATTTAAAAGTTATAATGTTTAGATAAAACTATGCAAAATATATTCATATGTCACCAAATAATTGATTAAATTATTGTTTTGCAATGAAGGTCTACAGTAACGTCAACAGTACTGTCTGGTGTAGCACCATGGTGTAGCCGGAGGACAGCTAGCTTCCGTCCTCCTCTGGCTACGTTGACTTCAATACAAAACCTAGGAGGCTCATAGGCCTCACCCCCTTAGACATACATGGTAATTATGACCACTTCCGGAGTACGTCCTGCAACCAATCAAAGCTTTTGCAGCATGTTGTCCATCCAATCACAGAATTATAGTCAGAGAATTAACCTAGTGTTGTATTGGGATTGTGCCACAGAGCATTATGCGGGTTCAATGTGTTGAGAAGCTTTGTGACATTGTTGGATAGAGATGAAAAGTGATATTTGAGCATTTTTGGGATATTATTCAATTCAAATTAGTTTTTTCAAATTACAGGAGACGGATGAGGTATATTATACATTATTTTCTTAGTTTTAAAACTACATTTTTGTGTCCAGTTAGTGCAATTTATTTAAAAAATTAAAATAACATTAGCCTTACTAACGTCAGTAGCTAGCTAGAATGATAGAATGGCCAACACTGGCGAAAATGTTGTGGACTTTTTGTTGAAGAACCCCTTTCATTCTCTGGGCTACACAGAAAAGGTGCCAATTTAAAGCAAAGGTTGACCTCTGACCTCTGTTCAAAACCAACTGGTTTCAAAAGTACAGCTGGTTAAACAGGGAGCCTGTCATCAAAGCCTATATTGCTAGCCCGCTTTTTTGGAAAGTCTGAGCCTTGGTCGAAAGGTGGGTACAGATCAAAATCAAATCAAATGTATTTATATAGCCCTTCGTACATCAGCTGATATCTCAAAGTGCTGTACAGAAACCCAGCCTAAAACCCCAAACAGCAAGCAGTGATCTGAAGAACATCGATCAGGTTCAGCTAAACGGCAAAACAAAAGCAGGGAGCATATAAATGCCCACGTCAGATTCAAGCTTCTGGGAAAAAGCTGTGTGGATAGAGGACATGGGGAAAGGGGAAGTTCTGCCAACAAGGGCAACTACAAGGAGCTTTCAGAGGTAATTGCACTTTACAATGTTTTACTTGCTGAACATATCGATACGTTATCGACTGTCTTTTCTGGGAAAACAATTCCAAATGATTAGATAGCTTCCATCGCATCATCCAAAAAACATTGATTAAAGAGAGATGTTGAGAGCCTCAAGTAGGCTTTCCCCTTTCCTCCGGTATTTACTTAGCGAAGATGATAACACATAATCACATAGGTTCAAATAACACATCTTTGACGATTTTTGGAAACACACTGTCGTTTCCGTGCGGTCCGCTCCTATACCGTGGGTCTCCCATCCTCCTCCATTTAGCAAGTCACCAGCCTCCACTGCTGTTAATCTATGCCTCTGTCATGCTTATCCATTGGACTTGGCCCTACAAGGAGATCCCACCGCTACCACCAATAGACCTGCTCCAATGTACAGTACATAGGGACTAAGATGTCTTATGTAATTAGCTACACTCTGTTCTAATGCCCTGTTGTGTTGAAGGAACTGGAACACACCAGATGAAGAATACCTGAAATGTGAAAAACCCAAATAGAATATCTAGTCTGTAAGAACATCAGCTCGTTATGTAATGTGCAGAAAATGGTGCTGCATGACACATCCCTGTACGAGTGCTGAACACATTGTAATGGTCGCTGTTCGGTTGGTTTCACTTCATTTGGGTGCTTTGTTCTGTATGAAATGACTTGCGGTGCAAAGCCTGCGCCGAGTCTAATTGGTAATATTTCAACACAGATCTGTCTCTCTCTGCTCTGACTGAATGTCTAATAATAATTCTGTAAAGGGATGCTTCTTTCCTCATTAACACCATTCCTCTTGGAAATTCCCCGCTATAGCAGCAGCCTAAGCTGGTAATTACACAAACCTTTTCCCCTCTGTATCAACAGGGATCCAAGTTTCCAGTAGAATTGAAAACTGTGGCTCAATGCAATCCTGAAGGCAATTTTCCACCGTCCAAGCTTCTTAAGGCCCTTTATGGACAGCACAATGGGCGATTCTGGGAGATTTTTTTTTCATCCCAAATCGCCCGTATAATAATTACCACCAGCTATCTTCGTTCTCATATTCATTTAGCTGATATAGCTCACTCTAGCCAATACTTCCCTAAATATTCACAGTGACAATTACAACAAATGGGCAGGAGGAGTGTTTAATCGGTAGCCCACACTTTGTTTTAGAATATGCAAAGATCACTGCATTATAGAGCCGGTGGAGTGTAGGAGTCAGAGGGAGAATCAAACCACATCCTCCACCATGCCTGGATCATATTTTACATAAAGCTGTTATGATTACATTTAAATGGGAGAGGCTGCTGCAGCGAAGCGCCACTGTGACCTTGTGAATACATTTGTAGAGAGCAAGATTGAGTAGGCTACCCCGTGACTGATCTGTCTGTCTGTCTGTCTGTCTGTCTGTCTGTCTGTCTGTCTGTGTCTGTGTCTGTGTCTGTGTCTGTGTCTGTGTCTGTCTGTGTCTGTGTCTGTGTCTGTGTCTGTGTCTGTGTCTGTGTCTGTCTGTCTGTCTGTCTGTCTGCCTGTCTGTCTGTCTGTCTGTCTGTCTGTCTGTCTGTCTGTCTGTCTGTGTCTGTCTGTCTGTCTGTCTCACCCGTCCCTCCCGCCTGCACGCGGTCTACACGTGGTCCGACCGTCTTAACGGTCCCTGACAGGAAGGAACCATTACATATTTAGGATCTTAATTTGAGCAACTTTGCTACAGCAGGAAAATAATCCTGCAGCAACAGGAAGTGTGAATTATTATGTGGATTAGAATTCATGGATATTTTTGTACTGGCTGATAGATTTTTCGTTAGGGAAAATCAAGTCTGAAATTTATAGAAACTTTTAAACCTTGAATACACCACAATTTTTATTTCCTGCTTTGCAGGAACATTTTCAGCAATAAAAGTGTGACCAAATTAAGATCCTACATCTGTTTCCTGCAATGCCGTGGTTTCAGCAGCATCCTTAACACTCTCCCCGTTGAGATTCTAATCCACCCATCCTTCCACATCACTACTACAGCATTCTGTAGCTTCATTCACTCTCTGACTTCCCCCCATATCTCACGGAGGACTAGTGTACAGGACAGGCAGACTAAATATCCTTGGCACAGACTTGATTTACATGAAAAGCTACTGCTCACAACAATGTAAAAGATGGGCGGTGTGGATGGACTGTTGAACAGGAAGTTGGCCTACAGTGTACATGTTCATCTATAGATCTGTTTTTTGCGTGTCAAGAGTTGAACTAGTCATGGCTTGTTGATGACTTGCATTCTATTCCGTCTTGTGTGTAACGGAAGTGGGGCTAGTGAACCGCCTCACTACTGTAATGACCAGTCAGACCACCAGAGAGACTGTGTGCAGCCATCGTCTGCATTGTCCTCAACCTTAACCACTATTTGGTTTTCCATCCTGTTAAAAGCCAAGTAGGGCGCTATGGAGGCATCCTCTGCCAAATAGTTAAAACATTCCCATTTGAATCAAATCCATCAAAGTGCAATTATCAATCTTGGAAGTGCATATAGATTGGCGTTCCCAGTGCTTACATGCTACCCAACCGTACAGACAACACAATCAATTACACAGGTTAAATGGGAGAAAGAGCCCATGGTTATTGGGTTCAGTTTAAGTACCAAGACCCTGAGGTGTACATTCAGAACAGACCCTTCATATGACCACTATGGGTCAGGAGAACAATGTAACAGCAAGGCTATAGACAATCATTATACCATGCCCGCATCTCTGTAGCATCTCTGTGTAGTCTGAGAGGATAAAACAGAATTATGCGTGAGACACATCTGCTTACAGAGTCAAAACAGTGATGAGTGATGACTTCCTGTCTGATATGTCACGGTTGAGCCAATCGCATGTTTAAAGACTGCAGCGGCCCACAATAGGCTCATACATCAGCGAACGGTAGTAGCCTATGAACAGTGAGTGTATTGAAACCACCAGGGGGCGCTGTGGCGCTCACACACATTGTCCTGCTTTAAGCGGTACTTAATGAACATTCTATTGCTACAGTTCGTTTCTACTGCACATCATTGATATGAATGAGCCTGATATCCAGATCATGTGCGTGCTGTACTTATTATAAGGAATCACGTGTTGATATTGTGTTTGAACAGGTGGGCTTGCTAAAGAATCTGTGCTTTCATTATGGCAAGACTAATTGGAGAAGAGTGTTTATGAAGGTTTCATAGATTGTTACATGAGACCACCGACAGTAACGTGTTGCCAGGTAACCGTCGTGGTTTTAATCACTCGCTCAGTCACGATGTGAAAGCCCCACATTTCATGTGACATCGATGTTCTGTAGTTTTATATCTACTGTCACCTTGTTATCGTGACACATACTGTATGTATCAACCTAAAGCTGCAGCACAAACAATACAAACACTACTATAGACCTTCTGCTTCTTTCCCATTTCACCCTGCGAGACCCAAACATCCAAATGAGGAAAATATTTCACTACCCTTCAAAAATACCTGGAATACGCCTCTGATTATGAAAAGGTTGTTGTTGTTTTTTCAAGTTTGTAGAATTTTCTGGAAATGTTGCAACATTGGGCTTAAATGGTAAAAAAAAATGTGTGGTAAGAAAACTGTGAAATTCTATTAAAATCACATCAAAATGGAGCAAAAGCATTTACATGTGAAGGCAAAAATTGTGTAATGATATATACATCTGAAATGAAGTCATATTTTGTCTGAAATTGCCAAATTGATCAACTTTACAAATTCCATTTTTTTTCTTATTTTGCGATCAAAAACATACACTATTAAATAGTCCCCTGCAAAACACCCGTCTCAACGTCAACAGTGAAGAGGCGACTCCGGGATGCTGGCCTTCTAGGCAGAGTTCCTCTGTCCAGTCTCAACGTCAACAGTGAAGAGGCGACTCCGTGGTGCTGGCCTTCTAGGCAGAGTTCCTCTGTCTAGTCTCAACGTCAACAGTGAAGAGGCGACTCCGTGGTGCTGGCCTTCTAGGCAGAGTTCCTCTGTCCAGTCTCAACGTCGACAGTGAAGAGGCGACTCCGGGATGCTGGCCTTCTAGGTAGAGTTCCTCTGCCCAGTCTCAACGTCGACAGTGAAGAGGCGACTCTGGGATGCTGGCCTTCTAGGCAGAGTTCCTCTGTCCAGTCTCAACGTCAACAGTGAAGAGGAGACTCTGGGATGCTGGCCTTCTAGGCAGAGTTCCTCTGTCCAGTCTCAACGTCAACAGTGAAGAGGCGACTCCGTGATGCTGGTCTTCTAGGTAGAGTTCCTCTGTCCAGTCTCAACGTCAACAGTGAAGAGGCGACTCTGTGATGCTGGCCTTCTAGGTAGAGTTCCTCTGTCCAGTCTCAACGTCAACAGTGAAGAGGCGACTCCGGGATGCTGGCCTTCTAGGCAGAGTTCCTCTGTCCAGTCTCAACGTCGACAGTGAAGAGGCGACTCCGTGATGCTGGCCTTCTAGGCAGAGTTCCTCTGTCCAATCTCAACGTCGACAGTGAAGAGGCGACTCCGGGATGCTGGCCTTCTAGGTAGAGTTCCTCTGTCCAGTCTCAACGTCGACAGTGAAGAGGCGACTCCGGGATGCTGGCCTTCTAGGCAGAGTTCCTCTGTCCAGTCTCAACGTCAACAGTGAAGAAGCGACTCCGTGATGCTGGCCTTCTAGGCAGAGTTCCTCTGTCCAGTCTCAACGTCAACAGTGAAGAAGCGACTCCGTGATGCTGGCCTTCTAGGCAGAGTTCCTCTGTCCAGTCTCAACGTCAACAGTGAAGAGGCGACTCCGTGATGCTGGCCTTCTAGGCAGAGTTCCTCTGTCCAGTCTCAACGTCAACAGTGAAGAGGCAACTCCGTGATGCTGGCCTTCTAGGTAGAGTTCCTCTGTCCAGTCTCAACGTCGACAGTGAAGAGGCGACTCTGGGATGCTGGCCTTCTAGGTAGAGTTCCTCTGCCCAGTCTCAACGTCGACAGTGAAGAGGCGACCCTGGGATGCTGGCCTTCTAGGCAGAGTTCCTCTGTCCAGTCTCAACGTCAACAGTGAAGAGGAGACTCCGGGATGCTGGCCTTCTAGGCAGAGTTCCTCTGTCCAGTCTCAACGTCAACAGTGAAGAGGCGACTCCGTGATGCTGGCCTTCTAGGTAGAGTTCCTCTGTCCAGTCTCAACGTCAACAGTGAAGAGGCGACTCCGTGATGCTGGCCTTCTAGGTAGAGTTCCTCTGTCCAGTCTCAACGTCAACAGTGAAGAGGCGACTCCGGGATGCTGGCCTTCTAGGCAGAGTTCCTCTGTCCAGTCTCAACGTCAACAGTGAAGAGGCGACTCCGTGATGCTGGCCTTCTAGGCAGAGTTCCTCTGTCCAATCTCAACGTCGACAGTGAAGAGGCGACTCCGGGATGCTGGCCTTCTAGGCAGAGTTCCTCTGTCCAGTCTCAACGTCGACAGTGAAGAGGCGACTCCGGGATGCTGGCCTTCTAGGCAGAGTTGCAAAGAAAAGCCATATCTCAGACTGGCCAATAAAAATAAAATATTAAGATGGGCAGAAGAACACAGACACTGGACAGAGGAACTCTGCCTAGAAGGCCAGCATCCCGGAGTCGCCTCTTCACTGTTGACGTTGAGACTGGACAGAGGAACTCTGCCTAGAAGGCCAGCATCCCGGAGTCGCTTCTTCACTGTCGACGTTGAGACTGTTGTTTTGCATAATTATTGAAGCTGCCAGTTGAGGACTTGTTTCTCAAACTAGACACTCTAATGTACTTGTCCTCTTGCTCAGTTGTGCACCAGGGCCTCCCACTCCTCTTTCTATTCTGGTTAGAGCCAGTTTGCGCTGTTCTGTGAAGGGAGTAGTACACCGTGTTGTACAAGATCTTCAGTTTCTTGGCAATTTCTCGCATGGAATAGTCTTCATTTCTCAGAACAAGAATAGACTGGCGAGTTTCAGAAGAAAGTGCTTTGTTTCTGGCCATTTTGAGCCTGTAATCGAACCCACAAATGCTGATGCTCCAGATACTCAACTGGTCTAAAGAAGGCCAGTTTAGTGCTTCTTTAATCAACACGACAGTTTTCAGCTGTGCTAACATAATTGCAAAAGGGTTTTCTAATAATCAATTAGCCTTTTAAAATGATAAGCTTGGATTAGCTAACACAACGTGCCATTGGAACACAGGAGTGATGGTTGCTGATAATGGGCCTCTGTACGCCTATGTAGATATTCCATAAAAAATCAGCCGTTTCCAGCTACAATAGTCCTTTACAACATTAACAATGTCTACAATGTATTTCTGGTCAATTTGATGTTATTTTAATGGACAAAATGTTTTCTTTTCTTTCAATAAGAAGGACATTTCTAAGTGACCCCAAACTTTTGAACAGTGGTGTATCTTTTTGAAAGGATCACCTATTCTGGGGTTTTTCAGTAATATTTGGTTGTCCTTTCTGGCTTCATCTGGAGAGAGACCCTCCTATCTTACTCCTTTACCATATAACGAATGGTCGTCACGGCAGTGTTCTGACCTCACAATCCATACGTTTTTAAAAGATATGTTCATTTCTGTTATTTTGATGTGTAGAGGAGGCATCGAATTTACTCTTGAAGTATTTGGTTGTACATATTTTCAGAATATTGGAAGGAAAACAATCCCTCTACCGTTTCTATCAGTATATTAATGTAACCCTGTGTGTCAGATCAAACCCTGTTCTATCAGTATATTAATGTGTCAGATCAAACCCTGTTTCTATCAGTATATTAATGTATCAGATCAAACCCTGTTTCTATCAGTATATTAATGTGTCAGATCAAACCCTATTCTATCAGTATATTAATGTAACCCTGTGTGTCAGATCAAACCCGTTTCTATCAGTATATTAATGTATCAGATCAAACCCTGTTTCTATCAGTATATTAATGTGTCAGATCAAACCCTATTCTATCAGTATATTAATGTAACCCTGTGTGTCAGATCAAACCTGTTTCTATCAGTATATTAATGTAACCCTGTGTGTCAGATCAAACCTGTTTCTATCAGTATATTAATGTATCAGATCAAACCCTGTTCTATCAGTATATTAATGTAGCCCTGTGTATCAGATCAAACCCTATTCTATCAGTATATTAATGTATCAGATCAAACCCTGTTCTATCAGTATATTAATGTAACCCTGTGTATCAGATCAAACCTGTTTCTATCAGTATATTAATGTAACCCTGTGTGTCAGATCAAACCTGTTTCTCTCAGTATATTAATGTAGCCCTGTGTGTCAGATCAAACCCTATTCTATCAGTATATTAATGTATCAGATCAAACCCTGTTTCTATCAGTATATTAATGTAGCCCTGTGTGTCAGATCAAACCTGTTTCTATCAGTATATTAATGTAACCCTGTGTATCAGATCAAACCCTATTCTATCAGTATATTAATGTGTCAGATCAAACCTGTTTCTATCAGTATATTAATGTGTCAGATCAAACCCTGTTTCTATCAGTATATTAATGTAACCCTGTGTGTCAGATCAAACCCTATTCTATCAGTATATTAATGTGTCAGATCAAACCCTATTCTATCAGTATATTAATGTATCAGATCAAACCCTGTTTCTATCAGTATATTAATGTAGCCCTGTGTATCAGATCAAACCCTATTCTATCAGTATTTTAATGTGTCAGATCAAACCTGTTTCTATCAGTATATTAATGTAACCCTGTGTATCAGATCAAACCTGTTTCTATCAGTATATTAATGTGTCAGATCAAACCCTGTTCTATCAGTATATTAATGTGTCAGATCAAACCCTATTCTATCAGTATATTAATGTAACCCTGTGTGTCAGATCAAACCCTATTCTATCAGTATATTAATGTAGCCCTGTGTGTCAGATCAAACCTTTCAGCCCAATGTTGTGTTTCTTCAACATTTCCAAAGCGACCTCTATCTCAGGTTTAGATTGTTTGTTTCCCTCTGTATTTTGTTCTTCATAATCATGACAGGAAAAAATATTTCATGTAATGGCCTACAACATATGCTTGTGTAGGGGACTAGTCGGATGTGAGATGAGTGGACCATGTTTCTACCGTTTCAGAAGCTGCTGATGCCAACATGTATCCTACTGACACAACAATACTACATGGAGGTACATGTGGGTCGAAGGAGATGAACTAGGTAGTGATGAAGGAGATGAACTAGGTAGTGATGAAGGAGATGAACTAGGTAGTGATGAAGGAGATGAACTAGGTAGTGATGAAGGAGATTAACTAGGTAGTGATGAAGGAGATGAACTAGGTAGTGATGAAGGAGATTAACTAGGTAGTGATGAAGGAGATGAACTAGGTAGTGATGAAGGAGATGAACTAGGTAGTGATGAAAGAGATGATCTAGGTAGTGATGAAGGAGATGAACTAGGTAGTGATGAAGGAGATGAACTAGGTAGTGATGAAGGAGATGAACTAGGTAGTGTTGGATAGGATTCTTTTTTTAGATTAAGAAGCAATTTAGGAAACGTTATATTTTTGCATCTTTGGGTCTCACAGTGTTACAAAATAGCAGTGGGGTGAAACCAGTGGAAGAGAAGTCTCTTTCCAGTCTCGCCTATTTTAGGGAGCCTCGTGTACAGTAACCAACAGTGTAGTGTGTCTCTAAGCAAAAACAGCCTCAACTTCACCAGCTAGAGGTGTCAGCTAGTGGCTTGCAGGCAGCTGCTGTACTGTACTTCTATAGGAGGTAGAAGAGTCTCTATAGATTTATACTGTGTGCCAGAGCACTGCAGCCAGGCAGAATTATGAGGGATGCAAATAATGCAGGCTGGAAGGATGAAAGGATGACACACACACACACACACAAACAGACAGACAGACAGACACAGACACACACACACACACACACACACACACACACACATACACACACACACAGAGAGAGAACGGATGAGAGGCTGGGGTGTTTGACCTACATACAAATGGGACAAAAAGCCTTCCCTGGAACCTGTGGGTGAAATGAAACACCATTCTTTCAACCCCAGAGGGAACACAGCAAATTCATTGTGATTGAATGAGGTTTGACCTCCGGAAGCAAATCAGTGTCAGGCTAGACGACGTGTTTAGGGTCTTTAGAAAGAGGCGTGCTAACAAGGACAGATTAGTTGGCGCTACAATAAGCATGGTGGTGGAGGAGCACTCAGACAGGAACACACAGCAGGCACGCTCCATCACACACACACCCCTACACTAGCAATATGACACACCTTTAAAATACATATGGAGACAGCAGACACACCGTATACACAGACACGCCGTACTCACACACAGACACACCGTACACACAGACAGACACACCGTACACACACACACAGACACACCGTACACACACACAGACACACCGTACACACACACACAGACACACCATACTCATACACAGACACACCGTACACACACACAGACACCGTACACACACACACACACACACACACACACCATACTCACACACCGTACTCACACACAAACACACCGTACACACACACAGACACACCGTACTCACACACAGACACACCGTACACACACACACAGACACACCGTACACACACACAGACACACCGTACACACACAGAAACACACCGTACTCACACACAGACACACCGTACACACACAAACACACCGTACACACACACAAACACACCGTACACACAAACAGACACACCGTACTCACACACAAACACACCGTACTCACACACAAACACACCGTACACACACACAAACACACCGTAAACACATACAAACACACTGTACACACACATAGACACATCGTACACTCACACAGACACCCCGCACTCACACACAGACACTGTACACAGACACAGACACACCGTACACACACAACAACAGGTACAAACTGGTGCACATATGCAAACACACACACACACACGCACGCACGCACGCACGCACACACACACACACACACACACACACACACACACACACACACACACACACACACACACACACACACACATACCACACACACACACACACACACACACACACACACACACACACACACACACACACACACACACACACACACACTCACACCATACACACACACACAGTAGCCAACATGTATGCTCTTACACATTTAAATAAATGGCAGCATCCAGGTGACAGAACAAACCTGGTCCTGAATCCTATTCAGTAGAATGATCATTGAACATTCCCTCCCTCTCTCTCTCTCGCTCTCCCTTTCCCACTTTCAATACGTACCATTTGTCCAGACAAATATTTTCCTGACAATTCTGCCCCACCAATGCACCATGATGAGCCTGCCTCTATGGCTCAGTGCTGGAAACCCACAGAACAGACAGAGGAGGCTACTTACCAGGACCGTCATGCACAGAATTCTAATTTAAGCTGCTCCACGTTGCCAAGGAAATCCAAAATGCCTCAGAGAGCAGGGCAGAGATTGAAGAGGCCATTGAAAGGAGGATTCAAAGGGAGAAATGGGATACCCGAGGCGAGATAAAAGGAGGTGAGTCCCCGGTGAGGAGCATGGGAGATGCCTGGGTCCTCCAGATGCTCTAAATCCACCTCCACTGATAGGCTTGCATGTAAACACAGGCTCCGGTGTCTCAGACACTCTAACATACATGCTGCACCGAGCTGAGTGAGACAGAGAGTGGGAGAGGGGAGAGAGGGAGAGGGGAGAGAGATAGAGGGGAGAGAGATAGAGGGAGGGGCCGCTGCTGAGCAAGGTGCAGGGAAGAGCTGCAATGCATTGGGAGGGAGGGAGGGAGGGAGGGAGGGAGGGAGGGAGGGAGGGAGGGAGGGAGGGAGGGAGGGAGGGAGGGAGGGAGGGAGGGAGGGAGGGAGGGAGGGAGGGATGCTCTCTGATTGCATTGGCGATATGTTATGCTGTTTACTTGAACGTCCCCATTTCCAGCTTGATTCAAATTAGCTGGGGAGCTGCAGAAAGAGGGTTGTGAAAGACAGAATGAGAAAAATAGCGAGACAGAGAGGGAGGTAGGGAGACATAGAGGGAGGGAGGGAGGTAGGGAGACAGAGAAGGTGAGAGATGGAAAGAAAGAGGGAGGGAGGTAGGGAGACAGAGAGGGAGGGAGGTAGGGGGTGCTATCTTAAAACAAGGAAGGGGTAAGGAGACAGAGAGGCAGGGGGGTGGGTGCTATCCTAAAACAGGGGCAACAATGTAACAAATGAACTTCTATATCCCCACACTTTACTGTAGGGATGTGAGTGGGGATGAGTGTGTTAATGGGAGGAATATGAACATGTCATTGTATTAGTGGAGTGGGGATGAATGTGTTAATGGGAGGAATATGAGCATGTCATTGTATTGGTGGAGTAGGGATGAGTGTGTTAATGGGAGGAATATGAGCATGTCATTGTATTGGTGGAGTAGGGATGAGTGTGTTAATGGGAGGAATATGAGCATGTCATTGTATTTAGTGGAGTGGGGATGAATGTGTTAATGGGAGGAATATGAGCATGTCATTGTATTGGTGGAGTAGGGATGAGTGTGTTAATGGGAGGAATATGAGCATGTCATTGTATTAGTGGAGTGGGGATGAGTGTGTTAATGGGAGGAATATGAGCACGTCATTGTATTAGTGGAGTGGGGATGAGTGTGTTAATGGGAGGAATATGAGCATGTCATTGTATTGGTGGAGTAGGGATGAGTGTGTTAATGGTAGGGATGTGAGTGGGGATGAGTGTGTTAATGGGAGGAATATGAGCATGTCATTGTATTAGTGGAGTGGGGATGAGTGTGTTAATGGGAGGAATATGAACATGTCATTGTATTAGTGGAGTGGGGATGAGTGTGTTAATGGGAGGAATATGAACATGTCATTGTATTAGTGGAGTGGGGATGAGTGTGTTAATGGGAGGAATATGAGCATGTCATTGTATTAGTGGAGTAGGGATGAGTGTGTTAATGGGAGGAATATGAGCATGTCATTGTATTAGTGGAGTGGGGATGAGTGTATTAATGGGAGGAATATGAACATGTCATTGTATTTAGTGGAGTGGGGATGAGTGTGTTAATGGGAGGAATATGAGCATGTCATTGTATTAGTGGAGTGGGGATGAGTGTGTTAATGGGAGGAATATGAGCATGTCATTGTATTAACAGAGAAAGAAAAGAGGAGAAGAAGAGATTAGTGCTCTGGCGCTGGGTTTTATTCTGCGCCCCAGACTCCTCCATCATTTCCTGTCACTAGTGGATGATGAATGCTACCTATTATACATAGAACAGTAATCATGAGGCACGTGGACCTTTGGAGTGTGACAGGAAGGCAGGCAGGCAGATCACTGAAGTGCTGCCTGGGAGGCAATGAGAGACACAGGGTTCTTGAGGTGAAGGGTGGGTGGTTGTGAGTAGTTTTGGGGCACACAGACTGGTAGGGATTGATAAAAGAGATTCAGGGCAGTGTGTGTTTGTTTGAGATTAACATTCCAATTACCAGGGGGTTGGTTGGTTGGTACTGTAGGAGGCGGGTATTGATGGCATGGGGGTTAGGGAGCATGTTTATGATAGTTGGTGTTGGGAGTTTGAGGTTGAGGTGTTGTGGGGGGGGTAGATATGTCTACAACACATTGGATGAAGGCTTTTTGGCAGAGGTTTTGGAGGGCGGGTGGAGTTTGTAGAAAAACATAAACACTAGAGTAAACATCAGCACAAATATAAACACTGGGGTAAATATCAACATAAACAAACACTAGAGTAAACATCAACACAAATATAAACACTGGGGTAAATATCAACATAAACAAACACTAGAGTAAACATCAACACAAATATAAACACTGGGGTAAATATTAACATAAACATAAACACTAGAGTAAATATCAACACAAACATAAACACTAGAGTAAACATCAACACACACATAAACACTAGGGTAAACATCAACACAAACATAAACACTAGGGTAAATATCAACACAAACATAAACACCAGTGTAAACATCAACACAAACATAAACACTAGAGTAAATATCAACACAAACATAAACACTAGAGTAAACATCAACACACACATAAACACTAGGGTAAACATCAACACAAACATAAACACTAGGGTAAATATCAACACAAACATAAACACCTGTGTAAACATCAACACAAACATAAACACTAGAGTAAATATCAACACAAACATAAACACTAGAGTAAACATCAACACAAACATAAACACCAGTGTAAACATAAACACTAGTGTAAACATCAACACAAACATAAACATAAACACCAGTGTAAACATCAACAGAAACACAAACACTGGTGTAAACATCAACACAAACAAACAGTAGTGTAAACATCAACAGAAACACTAGTGTAAACATCAACAGAAACACTAGTGTAAACATCAACACAAACATAAACACCAGTGTAAACATCAACACAAACATAAACACCAGTGTAAACATAAACACTAGTGTAAACATCAACACAGACATAAACACAAACACCAGTGTAAACATCAACAGAAACATAAACACCAGTGTAAACATCAACAGAAACAGAAACACTGGTGTAAACGTCAACACAAACAAACACTAGTGTAAACATCAACAGAAACACTAGTGTAAACATCAACAGAAACATAAACACTGGTGTAAAAATCAACACAAACAAACACTAGTGTAAACATCAACAGAAACACTAGTGTAAACATCAACAGAAACAATCTAAAAGTGCCAGTGTATTCAGTGGCTGACAGACACACTTTCCTCACAGCAAGCCTTCTGACCCCACAGTTCACTACAGAATATATTTCAGTTTATTTATGGAGCTATATGTAGATATTACCTTCTAGATGAACTGGTTTGCAAACTGCACTGTGGCTGTTTGATAGAGTCAATAATAAATCATGGTTTACAGACCGTCAGAAGTCTAACGATGTAAACATATCTAATCTAATGGGAATATGACTAGAGGAAGAATTGCAATCAGAATGTCATGAACATTTCAACTCCAAACTCTTTATTAGAATCTCATAGACGTTCTGCTTTGCTACAGTATCAAGCAGAGACGTAGAGTAAGAGAGGTGCTACATTACATGGTATGTCATTATGCTGTTTTATAAAGTAAATTATAAATGACCATCGTGGTGTACTTTAGACCCCTCAAATTCAAATCTGGACATGGAAGCCAATTCGTTCCACTGCTTCTTTTTGTTTTCCTTGTGTAATCAGGGACTGATTTAGACCAGGGACACCAGGTGGGTGCAATTCAGTTTCAGGTTGAACAGATATCCTGTCACGTCTGCTCCCGCTCCCCCTCTCTGGCGCTCAAGGTCGCCAGGCTGCTCATCGTTACGCACACCTGTCACCAGGGAATGTTTTATGTCTTTTTTATTTTTGGAGGGATGACGTCGGGTCCGGGTGCCTCTGCCGAAGCAACCGGGGATGCCTCAGCCAGCTTGTCAGGCTCCCATGCCTCCGTTGGCTCGTCAGGCTCCCATGCCTCAGTTGGCTCGTCAGGCTCCCATGCCTCAGCTGGCTTGTCAGGCTCCCATGCCTCAGCTGGCTTGTCAGGCTCCCATGCCTCAGCTGGCTCGTCAGGCTCCCATGCCTCAGTCGGCCCGTCAGGCTCCCATGCCTCAGCCAGCTCGTCAGGCTCCCATGCCTCAGTTAGCTCGTCAGGCTCCCATGCCTCAGCCAGCTCGTCAGGCTCCCATGCCTCAGCCAGCTCGTCAGGCTCCCATGCCTCAGTTAGCTCGTCAGGCTCCCATGCTTCAGCCAGCTCGTCAGGCTCCCATGCCTCAGCCAGCTCGTCAGGCTCCCATGCCTCAGTTGGCTCGTCAGGCTGCCATGCCTCAGCCGGCTTGAGAGGCTCACAAGCCTCGGTTGGCTCGTCGGGCTCCCGCGCCTCAGCTGGCTCGTCGGGATCCCACGCTTCAGCCGGCTCGTCGGGCTCCCACGCCTCAGCCGGCTCGTCGGGCTCCCACGCCTCAGCCGGCTCGTCGGGCTCCCACGCCTCAGCCGGCTCGTCGGGCTCACCCAGGTAGGACGCCAGGTGGCGCCCTTAGAGGGGGGTTACTGTCACGTCTGCTCCCTCTCTCCCTCTCTGGTGCTCGAAGGTCGCCAGGCTGCTCATCATTACACACACCTGTCACCATCATTACGCATACCAGCGCTTCATCGGACTCACCTGGATTCCATCACGTCATTGATTGCCTCCCTTATATCTGTCACTTCCTCAGTTTCGTTCCTGTGTTTGCATTGATGTTGTTTTGTTTGTCATCTCCAGCTGTTCATGTTTATTTTCATGTCTATTTATTATTAAATCCTCACCCTGTCCTTGCTTCCCGTCTCCCAGCGTCTGGTTACGGAACCGGTCCATATCCAGCAGTATTCCAGATTTGAATTCCCCTGCTATCGATTATCACAAGTCTAATGGTGTAAACATGTCTGATGTGATGGGAACATGAGGGGGATAAATGAAATGAAACTCCAACATTTTTTTTTTCAGATCTTATCGACTGGTCACAGTAGTTCTTCACTATCGATTAGACATGTACATTATAAGCTGCACTGAGTATAAGAGTCATACACTGAGTACACAAAACATTAAGGACACCTGTTCCTTCCATGACATAGACTGACCAGATGAAAGCTGTAAATCCCTTATTGATGTCACTTGTTAAATCCACTTCAACCAGTGTAGCCTTGAGACATGGATTGTGAATGTGTGCCATTCAGAGGGTGAATGGGAAAGACGAAAAACCTTGGCGCCTTTTGTGTCAAGAACTGCAACATTGTTGGGTTGTTCACACGCCACAGTTTCCTGTGTGTATCAAATCAAATTGTATTTGTCACATGTGCCGAATACAACAGACCTTACCGTGAAAAGTTTACTTACAAGCTCTTAACCAACAATGCAGTTTAAAGAAAATAGATTTAAGAAAATATTTACAAAATAAAATAAAGTAAAAAATTAAAAAATAGTAAAAAAAAAGTTACACAATAAAATAACAATAATGAGGCTGAATACAGAATGGTCCACCACCCAAAGGACATCAAGCCAACTTGACACAACTGTGGGAAACATTGGAGTCGACATGGGTCAGCATCCCTGTGGAACGTTTTCAACACCTTGTAGAGTTAACATGGGTCAGGATCCCTGTGGAACACTTTCAACACCTTGTAGAGTTAACATGGGTCAGCATCCCTGTGGAACGCTTTCAACACCTTGTAGAGTCAACATGGGTCAGCATCCCTGTGGAACGCTTTCAACACCTTGTAGAGTCAACATGGGTCAGCATCCCTGTGGAACGCTTTCAACACCTTGTAGAGTCAACATGGGTCAGCATCCCTGTGGAACGTTTTCAACACCTTGTAGAGTCAACATGGGTCAGCATCCCTGTGGAACGCTTTCAACACCTTGTAGAGTCAACATGGGTCAGCATCCCTGTGGAACGCTTTCAACACCTTGTAGAGTCAACATGGGTCAGCATCCCTGTGGAACGCTTTCAACACCTTGTAGAGTCAACATGGGTCAGCATCCCTGTGGAACGCTTTCAACACCTTGTAGAGTCAACATGGGTCAGCATCCCTGTGGAACACTTTCAACACCTTGTAGAGTTAACATGGGTCAGCATCCCTGTGGAACGCTTTCAACACCTTGTAGAGTCAACATGGGTCAGCATCCCTGTGGAACGCTTTCAACACCTTGTAGAGTCAACATGGGTCAGCATCCCTGTGGAACGCTTTCAACACCTTGTAGAGTCAACATGGGTCAGCATCCCTGTGGAACGCTTTCAACACCTTGTAGAGTCAACATGGGTCAGCATCCCTGTGGAACGCTTTCAACACCTTGTAGAGTCAACATGGGTCAGCATCCCTGTGGAACGCTTTCAACACCTTGTAGAGTCAACATGGGTCAGCATCCCTGTGGAACGCTTTCAACACCTTGTAGAGTCAACATGGGTCAGCATCCCTGTGGAACGCTTTCAACACCTTGTAGAGTCAACATGGGTCAGCATCCCTGTGGAAGGTTTTCAACACCTTGTAGAGTCAACATGGGTCAGCATCCCTGTGGAACGCTTTCAACACCTTGTAGAGTCAACATGGGTCAGCATCCCTGTGGAACGCTTTCAACACCTTGTAGAGTCAGCATGGGTCAGCATCCCTGTGGAACGCTTTCAACACCTTGTAGAGTCAACATGGGTCAGCATCCCTGTGGAACGCTTTCAACACCTTGTAGAGTCAACATGGGTCAGCATCCCTGTGGAACGCTTTCAACACCTTGTAGAGTCAACATGGGTCAGCATCCCTGTGGAACGTTTTCAACACCTTGTAGAGTCCATGCCCCCGATGGTGCAACTCAATATTAGGAAGGTGTTCCTGATGTTTGTTTGGTACAGTCAGTGTGTACTCAGCTCTACTGAGTATGATACATATATAGTATGAGACATATATAGCTCTACTGAGAATGATACATATATAGTATGATACATATATAGCTCTACTTAGTATGATACATATATAGCTCTACTGAGAATGAGACATATATAGTATGAGACATATATAGCTCTACTGAGAATGATACATATATAGTATGAGACATATATAGCTTTACTGAGAATGATACATATATAGTATGAGACATATATAGCTCTACTGAGAATGAGACATATATAGTATGAGACATATATAGCTCTACTGAGAATGACACATATATAGTATGATACATATATAGCTCTACTTAGTATGAGACATATATAGCTCTACTGAGTATGACACATATATAGTATGATACATATATAGCTCTACTTAGTATGATACATATATAGCTCTACTGAGTATGAGACATATATAGCTCTACTGAGTATGAGACATATATAGCTCTACTTAGTATGAGACATATATAGCTCTACTGAGTATGACACATATATAGTATGATACATATATAGCTCTACTTAGTATGATACATATATAGCTCTACTGAGTATGATACATATATAGCTCTACTGAGTATGAGACATATATAGCTCTACTTAGTATGAGACATATATAGCTCTACTGAGTATGAGACATATATAGTATGATACATATATAGCTCTACTGAGTATGATACATATATAGCTCTACTGAGAATGAGACATATATAGTATGAGACATATAGCTCTACTGAGTATGGGACATACAATGGGGCAAACAAGTATTTAGTCAGCCACCAATTGTGCAAGTTCTCCCACTTAAAAAGATGAGAGAGGCCTGTAATTTATCATAGGTACACTTCAACTATGACAGACAAAATGACAAAGAAAATCCAGAAAATCACATTGTAGGATTTTTAATGAATTTATTTGCAAATTATGGTGGAAAATAAGTATTTGGTCACCTACAAACAAGCAAGATTTCTGGCTCTCACAGACCTGTAACTTCTTCTTTAAGAGGCTCCTCTGCCCTAAACTCGTTACCTGTATTAATGGCACCTGTTTGAACATGTTATCAGTATAAAAGACACCTGTCCACAACCTCAAACAGTCACACTCCAAACTCCACTATGGCCAAGACCAAAGAGCTGTCAAAGGACACTAGAAACAAAATTGTAGACCTGCACCAGGCTGGGAAGACTGAATCTGCAATAGGTAAGCAGCTTGGTTTGAAGAAATCAACTGTGGGAGCAATTATTAAGAAATGGAAGACAGACAAGACCAATGATAATCTCCCTCAATCTGGGGCTCCACGCAAGATCTCACCCCGTGGGGTCAAAATTATGGCCCCATTCATTCTTTCCTTTACACGGATCAGTCGTCCTGGTCCCTTTGCAGAAAAACAGCCCCAAAGCATGATGTTTCCATCCCCATGCTTCACAGTAGGTATGGTGTTCTTTGGATGCAACTCAGCATTCTTTGTCCTCCAAACAAGTTGAGGATATATGGATATCTTTAAGGAATGGCTTTCTTCTTGCCACTCTTCCATAAAGGCCAGATTTGTGCAATATACGACTGATTGTTGTCCTGTATGAGCTGAAAGTTTAGAGGGACGGCCAGGTCTTGGTAGATTTGCAGTGGTCTGATACTCCTTCCATTTCAATATTATCGCTTGCACAGTGCTCCTTGGGATGTTTAAAGCTTGGGAAATCTTTTTGTATCCAAATCCGGCTTTAAACTTCTTCACAACAGTATCTCGGACCTGCCTGGTGTGTTCCTTGTTCTTCATGATGCTCTCTGCGCTTTTAACGGACCTCTGAGACTATCACAGTGCAGGTGCATTTATACGGAGACTTGATTACACACAGGTGGATTGTATTTATCATCATTAGTCATTTAGGTCAACATTGGATCATTCAGAGATCCTCACTGAACTTCTGGAGAGAGTTTGCTGCACTGAAAGTAAAGGGGCTGAATAATTTTGCACGCCCAATTTTTCACTTTCTGATTTGTTAAAAAAGTTTGAAATATCCAATAAATGTCGTTCCACTTCATGATTGTGTCCCACTTGTTGTTGATTCTTCACAAAAAAAATACAGTTTTATATCTTTATGTTTGAAGCCTGAAATGTGGCAAAAGGTTGCAAAGTTCAAGGGGGCCGAATACTTTCGCAAGGCACTGTAGCTGTCATTTTCCAGGCAAAGTTTTTCCACTCATCAATTGTCCAGTGTTGGTGATCGTGTGCCCACGTGTGCTGCTTCGTCTTGTTTTAAGCTGATAGGAGTGGAACCCAGTGTGGTTGTCTGCTGCAATAGCCCATCCGTGACAAGGACCGAAGAGTTGCCGTTCTGCACACCACTGCGCTGTTCTCTGTCTGTTTGTGGCCCGCCTGTTAGCTTGCACCATTCTTGCCATTCTCCTTCGACCTCTCTCATCAATGAGATGTTTTCGCCCACATGACTGCCGCTGACTGGATGTTTGTTGTTTGTCGCACCATTCTCTGTAAACCCTAGACACTGTCATGCGTGAAAATCTCAGCAGGGCGTCCGTTTCTGACATACTGGATCTAGTTCGCCTGGCACCTACGATCATACAACACTCAAAGTCGCAGGTCTCTCGTGCCCATTCTAACGTTCAATCAAACAGTTACTGAATGCCTCAATTCCTGTCTGCTTTATATAGCAAGCCACGACCACGTAACTCACTGTCTGGAGGAGCCACTCAGTTTTGTGAATGGGTTGGTGTACCTAAAAAAAGTGGCCTGAGTGTATATAGCCTTACTGAGTATAGGAGACACACTACATGACCAAAGGTATGTGGATACTTCATATGGAGCTGATCCCCACTTTGCTGCTATAACAGCCTCCACTCTTCTGGGAAGGCTTTCCACTAGATGTTGGAACATTGCTGCAGGAGCATTAGTGAGGTCAGGCACTGATGTTGGGTGATTAGGCCTGGTTCGCAGTCGGTCTTCCCATTCATCCCAAAGGTGTTTGATGGAGTTGAAGTCAGGGCTCTGATCTCGACAAACCATTTCTGTATGAACCTCATTTTGTGCACGGGGGTATTGTCATGCTGAAACAGGAAAGGTTCTTCCCCACACTGTTGCCACAAAGATGGAAGCACAGAATTGTTTAGAAAGCCATTGTATGCTGTAGCGTTAAGATTTCTCTTCACTGGAACTAAGGGGCCCGAACCATGTAAAACAGCCCCAGACCATTATTCATCCTCCACCAAACTTTACAGTTGGCACTATGCATTGGAGCAAGTAGCGTTCTCCTGGCATCCGCCAAACCCAGATTTGTCCGTCGCACTGCCACATGGTGAAGCGTGATTCATCACTCCAGAGAACGCGTTTCCACTGCTCCAAAGTCCAATGGCGGCAAGCTTTACACCCCTTCAGCCGACGCTTGGCATTGCGCATGGTGATCTTAGACTTGTGTGTGGCTGCTCAGCCATGGAAACCCCCAACGAACAGTTATTTTGCTGACGTTGCTTCCAGAGGCCAGTTTGGAACAAGGTAGTGAGTGTTGCAGCTGAGGACAGATGATTTTTACGTGCTTCAGCACTTGGTCGGTCCCGTTCTGTGAACTTGTGTGGCCTACCACTTCATGGCTTAGCCGTTGTTGCTACTAGAGGTTTCGACTTCACAATATCAGCACGTCCAGTTGACCAGGGCAGCTCTAGCATGGCAGTGATTTGACGAACTGACTTATTGGTATCCTATGAAGATGTCACGTTGAAAGTCACTGAGCTCTTCAGTGAGGCCATTCTACTGCCAATGTTTCCCTATGGAGATTTCTTGACTGGGTGCTCAGTTGTATACATCTGTCAGCAACAGGTGAGCCTGGAATAGTCTAATCCACTCATTTGAAGGGGTGTCCACATACTTTTGAAAATATATTTTTTTATTTTTTATTTATTTCACCTTTATTTAACCAGGTAGGCAAGTTGAGAACAAGTTCTCATTTACAATTGCGACCTGGCCAAGATAAAGCAAAGCAGTTCGACACATACAACGACACAGAGTTAAACATGGAGTAAAACAAACATACAGTCAATAATACAGTATAAACAATATAGTGTATATAGCCCTTCCCGAGTGTAACCTTCTCCGCTGTGTGAAAGAGAAAGCGGATGCATCTGAATAGAGCTCTCATAACTCCAGTGAGCCTTACAAAGCCATTCATTATTGACTGCCACCTGCAGCAAATCCTGATCTTTTGTCCAATCCCCCCCCAGGAGACTGTGGGAATCCAGACTTTCTCCAGCTTCTCTCTAATGAAGCTGTATTTGTCCTCCAAAAAGGCATCTTGTCCCATTGGAATAATAACATGACAGTTGAGCAGCTCCCATATGAGACCCAAGTCCCCGGAAACATATGTCCAACAGTTTGTTAGAGACAAACAACACTTATGATATTTTTAGGCAGCTGGTTTTCATGCCCCCCCTCCCCCACAACATGGCTCCAGTCTGTTTGCAGATGGAAATTGGATCATGGGTAATAGTGTATATCCTGTATAATCACCATGCATAATGTTTCAGTTTCAGTGTTTCTCCAGACAGTGCTTCGGGGGGAAAATAATGTCATAGTCTACTTGAAACCTTGTACGTTCACTCATTCATTCTACTTGTCTGTCCATATTATTTATTTGTGCTTTTATTGTTCTCCTTTATTGAGATATATACTTGTTTCTCGGGGGGGGGAAATTAAGTCTATCAACAAGTCAAACTGACAGCGTGCTGGAGGACATAGAGAGACAGAGGTACAGACATTGGGGAACAGATGATAACGTAGCAGTCATTTCTGCAGTGTGTTTGTGTTTTTTATGTTGCTTTGTATCGTCTTGTGCTCTGTTGTGGTGTGTTGTGTATGTTGTGTGTTGTTTATGGTGTGTTGTGTATGTTGTGTTGTGTATGGTGTGTTATGTATGTTGTGGTGTGTATGGTGTGTTGTGTATGGTGTGTTGTGTATGGTGTGTTATGTATGGTGTGTTGTGTATGGTGTGTATGGTGTGTTATGTATGTTGTGGTGTGTATGGTGTGTTGTGTATGGTGTGTTGCGTATGTTGTGGTGTGTATGGTGTGTTATGTATGGTGTGTTGTGTATGGTGTGTATGTTGTGGTGTATATGTTGTGGTGTGTATGGTGTGTTGCGTATGTTGTGGTGTGTATGTGGTGTTATGTATGGTGTGTTGTATGGTGTGTTGTGTATGTTGTGGTGTGTATGGTGTGTATGTTGTGGTGTGTATGTTGTGTTGCGTATGTTGTGTTGCGTATGTTGTGTTGTGTATGGTGTGTATGTTGTGGTGTGTATGTTGTTGTGTTATGTATGGTGTGTTGTGTATGTTGTGGTGTGTATGGTGTGTTATGTATGGTGTGTTGTGTATGGTGTGTATGTTGTGGTGTGTATGTTGTGGTGTGTATGTTGTGTTGCGTATGTTGTGTTGCGTATGTTGTGGTGTGTATGGTGTGTTGTGTATGGTGTGTATGTTGTGTTGTGTATGGTGTGTATGTTGTGGTGTGTATGTTGTGGTGTGTATGTTGTGTTGCGTATGTTGTGGTGTGTATGTTGTGTTGCGTATGTTGTGTTGTGTATGGTGTGTTGTGTATGGTGTGTATGTTGTGTTGTGTATGGTGTGTTGTGTATGGTGTGTATGTTGTGGTGTGTATGTTGTGGTGTGTATGTTGTGTTGCGTATGTTGTGGTGTGTATGTTGTGTTGCGTATGTTGTGTTGTGTATGGTGTGTTGCGTATGTTGTGGTGTTTATGTTGCGTTGCGTTGCGTTGTATATGGTGTGTAGGTTGTGTTGTATATGGTGTGTAGGCTGTGGTGTGTTTCGTATGGCGTGTTGTATATGGTGTGTAGGCTGTGGTTTGTTGTGTTATATATGGTGTGTAGGCTGTGGTGTGTTTCGTATGGTGTGTTTCGTATGGTGTGTTGTGTTGTATATGGTGTGTAGGCTGTGGTGTGTTTCGTATGGCGTGTTGTGTTGTATATGGTGTGTAGGCTGTGGTGTGTTTCGTATGGCGTGTTGTGTTGTATATGGTGTGTAGGCTGTGCTGTGTTTCGTATGGTGTGTTGTGTTGTATATGGTGTGTAGGCTGTGCTGTGTTTCGAATGGTGTGTTGTGTTGTATATGGTGTGTAGGCTGTGGTGTGTTTCGTATGGCGTGTTGTATATGGTGTGTAGGCTGTGGTTTGTTGTATTGTATATGGTGTGTAGGCTGTGGTGTGTTTCGTATGGTGTGTTTCGTATGGTGTGTTGTATATGGTGTGTAGGCTGTGGTGTGTTTCGTATGGCGTGTTGTGTTGTATATGGTGTGTAGGCTGTGCTGTGTTTCGTATGGTGTGTTGTGTTGTATATGGTGTGTAGGCTGTGCTGTGTTTCGAATGGTGTGTTTCGTATGGCGTGTTGTGTTGTATATGGTGTGTAGGCTGTGGTGTGTTTCGTATGGCGTGTTGTGTTGTATATGGTGTGTAGGCTGTGCTGTGTTTCGTATGGTGTGTTTCGTATGGTGTGTTGTGTTGTATATGGTGTGTAGGCTGTGGTGTGTTTCGTATGGCGTGTTGTGTTGTATATGGTGTGTAGGCTGTGGTGTGTTTCGTATGGCGTGTTGTGTTGTATATGGTGTGTAGGCTGTGCTGTGTTTCGTATGGTGTGTTGTGTTGTATATGGTGTGTAGGCTGTGCTGTGTTTCGAATGGTGTGTTGTGTTGTATATGGTGTGTAGGCTGTGGTGTGTTTCGTATGGCGTGTTGTATATGGTGTGTAGGCTGTGGTTTGTTGTGTTGTATATGGTGTGTAGGCTGTGGTGTGTTTCGTATGGTGTGTTTCGTATGGTGTGTTGTGTTGTATATGGTGTGTAGGCTGTGGTGTGTTTCGTATGGCGTTTTGTGTTGTATATGGTGTGTAGGCTGTGCTGTGTTTCGTATGGTGTGTTTCGTATGGCGTGTTGTGTTGTATATGGTGTGTAGGCTGTGCTGTGTTTCGAATGGTGTGTTGTGTTGTATATGGTGTGTAGGCTGTGGTGTGTTTCGTATGGCGTGTTGTATATGGTGTGTAGGCTGTGGTTTGTTGTGTTGTATATGGTGTGTAGGCTGTGGTGTGTTTCGTATGGTGTGTTGTGTTGTATATGGTGTGTAGGCTGTGGTGTGTTTCGTATGGCGTGTTGTGTTGTATATGGTGTGTAGGCTGTGCTGTGTTTCGTATGGTGTGTTGTGTTGTATATGGTGTGTAGGCTGTGCTGTGTTTCGAATGGTGTGTTGTGTTGTATATGGTGTGTAGGCTGTGGTGTGTTTCGTATGGTGTGTTGTATATGGTGTGTAGGCTGTGGTGTGTTTCGTATGGCGTGTTGTATATGGTGTGTAGGCTGTGGTGTGTTGTGTATGGTGTGTTGTGTTGTATATGGTGTGTAGTGTGTTGCGTATGGTGTGTTGTGTTGTATATGGTGTGTAGTGTGTTTCGTGTGGTGTGTTGTGTTGTATATGGTGTGTAGTGTGTTGCGTATGGTGTGTTGTGTTGTATATGGTGTGTAGTGTGTGGTGTATGGTGTGTTGTATATGGTGTGTAGGCTGTGATGTGTTTCGTATGGTGTGTTGTGTTGTATATGGTGTGTAGTGTGTTTCGTATGGTGTGTTGTGTTGTATATGGTGTGTAGTGTGTTGTGTATGGTGTGTTGTATATGGTGTGTGTTGTGTATGGTGTGTTGTATATGGTGTATAGTGTGTTTTGTATGGTGTGTTGTGTGTTGTGTATGGTGTATGGTGTGGTGTGTTGTATATGGTGTATGGTGTGTAGTGTATGGTGTATGGTGTGTAGTGTGTTGTGTATGGTGTGTTGTGTTGTATATGGTGTGTAGTGTGTAGTGTGTGGTGTTACTCAGGCAGTCTCTGCCGGCAGCCTCCTTTAGTTCTCAGACTGGACAGCCCTGGTGCATCAAAGCGAAATGAATGACCTCATTACAGGGTGGATGCAATCTCTGTATCACAGCCAAGGTGGAACAGCAAATTGAATCACAGGGAAGAGTCTGCCCAAGCCATTGTCTGTATTCAGGTACTGCCAAGATTAAACAACACTGGGACTTGGTGCTAGCTTTATTCGCTTTCTGATGGATACTGACCCTGCTCTGAGACTGGTGAAGGATGACGTTGACACCAGCAGGTGTGAAGAGAAAGGGGATGATATACAAACCTACTCTTTTAATGGGCCAAGAGAGAAATGTACTGGGATGACATTTGCACACACTGTATAGAGATTGTTCTACTGTATTATTGACTGTATGTTTGTTTATTCCATGTGTAACTCTGTGTTTGTGACGCACTGCTTTGCTTTATCTTGGCCAGATCGCAGTTGTAAATGAGAACTTGTTCTCAACTGGCCTACCTGGTTAAATAAAGATTAAAAAAATTGAAAGAGGGTTACACACTGATACATGATCAGGGATTGATCTAGATTGTTTTAAGATGTTGATGGTGAGTATGTATTCAGGAGAGGTGTTCAGATAGCAGAGACAGAACTTGACCACTAGATCATCTTGATGGAATCTGATTTCCTATCATGATCTCAGGTTCTAGAATGTATTACAGTACACTGCCTAGTGAAAGTATTCACATCCTAGAATGTTTTACAGTACACTGCCTAGTGAATGTATTCACATCCTAGAATGTTTTACACTACACTGCCTAGTGAATGTATTCACATCCTAGAATGTTTTACAGTACACTGCCTAGTGAAAGTATTCACATCCTAGAATGTTTTACAGTACACTGCCTAGTGAAAGTATTCACATCCTAGAATGTTTTACAGTACACTGCCTAGTGAATGTATTCACATCCTAGAATGTTTTACAGTACACTGCCTAGTGAAAGTATTCACATCCCGGAATGTGTTACAGTACACTGCCTAGTGAAAGTATTCACATTCTAGAATGTTTTACAGTACACTGCCTAGTGAAAGTATTCACATCCTAGAATGCATTACAGTACACTGCCTAGTGAAAGTATTCACATCCTAGAATGTTTTACAGTACACTGTCTAGTGAAAGTATTCACATCCTAGAATGTTTTACACTACACTGCCTAGTGAAAGTATTCACATCCTAGAATGTTTTACAGTACACTGCCTAGTGAAAGTATTCACATCCTAGAATGTATTACACTACACTGCCTAGTGAAAGTATTCACATCCTAGAATGTTTTACAGTACACTGCCTAGTGAAAGTATTCACATCTTTGCATAGTTTTCAGATGTTGTTATTGAAATGTATTCTGAGGTTTGCGCAAATGTATACTACTACAATATTAACTTTTTAAATAGAATAAATTGGATAACTGAGAAACTGACGATCATATCACCCAGACACTGTGGAGATCAGGTCATCTCTCCTAACTGACGATCATATCACCCAGACACTGTGGAGATCAGGTCATCTCTCCTAACTGACGATCATATCACCCAGACACTGTGGAGATCAGGTCATCTCTCCTAACTGACGATCATATCACCCAGACACTGTGGAGATCAGGTCATCTCTCCTATCTGACGATCATATCACCCAGACACTGTGGAGATCGGGTCATCTCTCCTATCTGACGATCATATCACCCAGACACTGTGGAGATCAGGTCATCTCTCCTATCTGACGATCATATCACCCAGACACTGTGGAGATCAGGTCATCTCTCCTAACTGACGATCATATCACCCAGACACTGTGGAGATCGGGTCATCTCTCCTATCTGACGTTCATGTCACCCAGACACTGTCGAGATCGGGTCATCTCTCCTATCTGATGATCATGTCACCCAGACACTGTCGAGATCAGGTCATCTCTCCTATCTGACGATCATATCACCCAGACACTGTGGAGATCGGGTCATCTCTCCTATCTGACGATCATATCACCCAGACACTGTGGAGATCGGGTCATCTCTCCTATCTGACGATCATATCACCCAGACACTGTGGAGATCGGGTCATCTCTCCTATCTGACGATCATATCACCCAGACACTGTGGAGATCGGGTCATCTCTCCTATCTGACGATCATATCACCCAGACACTGTGGAGATCGGGTAATCTCTCCTAACTGACGATCATATCACCCAGACACTGTGGAGATCAGGTCATCTCTCCTATCTGAACAGCTGGAGAAGAATGAAACTGTACAACAAAATGTTTCTACTTTCACTAGACACTGTAATTTCCCCACACCCACAGATATTATGGAAATGTTTGTAAGGCCTATTGTAGTAGGAATCATTGGACCCATTATATTTAAAAAGCTCATAATGATACCAGCGCAACAGCACTGACAAGTACTGTCATTTGACATTTAACAAGAGAACTGCCTGGCACACTAAATGTTACATCCAGAGCTTATTACTGCATGTCCGGTAGATCATTTGTGTGATCTCCTCAGATGTAAATGCCAAATGCATAGTAAATGTCACAGAGACCTCTATGTACTGGGACTATTCCTATGTCTATCCGTCATCAACATCTGTGACTGGGAGGTATAAACATTTAGTGGACTTACTAATAAGCCTAAACGAGAACATCCTCTGGCAACTTACCCCCAGGTGGAGACTACATTACCCCAGGTGGAGACTACATTTACCCCCAGGTGGAGACTACATTTACCCCCAGGTGGAGACTACATTTACCCCCAGGTGGAGACTACATTTACCCCAAGGTGGAGACTACATTTACCCCCAGGTGGAGACTACATTTACCTCCAGGTGGAGACTACATTTACCCCTGGGTGGAGACTACATTTACCCCCAGGTGGAGACTACATTTACCCCCAGGTGGAGACTACATTTACCCCCAGGTGGAGACTACATTTACCCCCAGGTGGAGACTACATTTACCCCAAGGTGGAGACTACATTTACCCCCAGGTGGAGACTACATTTACCTCCAGGTGGAGACTACATTTACCCCCAGGTGGAGACTACATTTACCCCCGGGTGGAGACTACATTTACCCCCAGGTGGAGACTACATTTACCCCCAGGTGGAGGCTACATTTACCCCCAGGTGGAGGCTACATTTACCCCCAGGTGGAGACTACATTTACCCCCAGGTGGAGACTACATTTACCCCCAGGTGGAGGATACATTTACCCCCATGTGGAGACTACATTTACCCCCAGGTGGAGGATACATTTACGCCCAGGTGGAGACTACATTTACCCCCAGGTTGAGACTACATTTACCCCCAGGGGGAGGCTAAATTTACCCCCAGGTGGAAGCTACATTTCTTTCAAAAAGACTACTGATCAAGAATAAACCAAATAAGGCTTATATTTCCGTGGCAGTATACGTGCTGTATACTGTATACGTCACACCAACCCGTGGCAGTATACGTCACACCAACCCGTGGCAGTATACAGCACACCAACCCGTGGCAGTATACATCACACCAACCCGTGGCAGTATACGGGACACCAACCCGTGGCAGTATACATCACACCAACCCGTGGCAGTATACATCACACCAACCCGTGGCAGTATACGGAACACCAACCCGTGGCAGTATACGGCACACCAACCCGTGGCAGTATACGGAACACCAACCCGTGGCAGTATACGGCACACCAACCCGTGGCAGTATACGGCACACCAACCCGTGGCAGTATACATCACACCAACCCGTGGCAGTATACGGCACACCAACCCGTGGCAGTATACGGAACACCAACCCGTGGCAGTATACGTCACAACAACCCGTGGCAGTATAGAGCACACCAACCCGTGGCAGTATACGTCACACCAACCCGTGGCAGTATACGTCACACCAACCCGTGGCAGTATACGTCACACCAACCCGTGGCAGTATACATCACACCAACCCGTGGCAGTATACCTCACACCAACCCGTGGCAGTATACCTCACACCAACCCGTGGGAGTATACGTCACACCAACCCGTGGCAGTATACATCACACCAACCCGTGGCAGTATACCTCACACCAACCCGTGGCAGTATACCTCACACCAACCCGTGGGAGTATACCTCACACCAACCCGTGGCAGTATACGGAACACCAACCCGTGGCAGTATACGGCACACCAACCCGTGGCAGTATACAGCACACCAATCCGTGGCAGTATACCTCACACCAACCCGTGGCAGTATACCTCACACCAACCCGTGGCAGTATACCTCACACCAACCCGTGGCAGTATACCTCACACCAACCCGTGGCAGTATACGGAACACCAACCCGTGGCAGTATACGGAACACCAACCCGTGGCAGTATACGGAACACCAACCCGTGGCAGTATACGTCACACCAACCCGTGGCAGTATACGTCACACCAACCCGTGGCAGTATATGGCACACCAACCCGTGGCAGTATACATCACACCAACCCGTGGCAGTATACGGAACACCAACCCGTGGCAGTATACGGCACACCAACCCGTGGCAGTATACGGAACACCAACCCGTGGCAGTATACGGAACACCAACCCGTGGCAGTATACGGCACACCAACCCGTGGCAGTATACGGCACACCAATCCGTGGCAGTATACCTCACACCAACCCGTGGCAGTATACCTCACACCAACCCGTGGCAGTATACCTCACACCAACCCGTGGCAGTATACCTCACACCAACCCGTGGCAGTATACGGAACACCAACCCGTGGCAGTATACGGAACACCAACCCGTGGCAGTATACGGCACACCAACCCGTGGCAGTATACGTCACACCAACCCGTGGCAGTATACGTCACACCAACCCGTGGCAGTATACGGCACACCAACCCGTGGCAGTATACGGCACACCAACCCGTGGCAGTATACATCACACCAACCCGTGGCAGTATACGGAACACCAACCCGTGGCAGTATACGGCACACCAACCCGTGGCAGTATACCTCACACCAACCCGTGGCAGTATACGTCACACCAACCCTTGGCAGTATACGGAACACCAACCCTTGGCAGTATACCTCACACCAACCCGTGGCAGTATACGGAACACCAACCCGTGGCAGTATACGGAACACCAACCCTTGGCAGTATACGGAACACCAACCTGTGGCAGTATACGGAACACCAACCCTTGGCAGTATACCTCACACCAACCCGTGGCAGTATACGGAACACCAACCCTTGGCAGTATACGGAACACCAACCTGTGGCAGTATACGGCACACCAACCCGTGGCAGTATACAGAACACCAACCCGTGGCAGTATACAGAACACCAACTCGTGGCAGTATACCTCACACCAACCCGTGGCAGTATACGGAACACCAACTCGTGGCAGTATACGGCACACCAACCCGTGGCAGTATACAGAACACCAACCCGTGGCAGTATACAGAACACCAACCCTTGGCAGTATACCTCACACCAACCCGTGGCAGTATACGGAACACCAACCCTTGGCAGTATACGGAACACCAACCTGTGGCAGTATACGGCACACCAACCCGTGGCAGTATACAGAACACCAACCCGTGGCAGTATACGGAACACCAACCCGTGGCAGTATACGGCACACCAACCCGTGGCAGTATACAGAACACCAACCCGTGGCAGTATAAAGAACACCAACTCGTGGCAGTATACGGCACACCAACCCGTGGCAGTATACAGAACACCAACCCGTGGCAGTATACGGAACACCAACCCGTGGCAGTATACGGCACACCAACCCGTGGCAGTATACAGAACACCAACCCGTGGCAGTATAAAGAACACCAACCCGTGGCAGTATAAAGAACACCAACCCGTGGCAGTATAAAAAAAAAAAGGTTTGTGTCCCAAGATACTTTTAAACCAACTTCACAAACTCACTACGACAGCGTGTTGACCATTAACGCTGGATGAAACCATGAGGTCCAGACAGCTGGCCTTGGAGGAGGACGTGCAGAATGTAATCCCTGTCCCTGTATAATTACACAACAAGAGTTCATACGTTTTATTTCCTGTGGGTAATGTAATCCCTGTTGCTCTATCCAGACAATGGCACATGGCCAACTCCTTCTTGACATTTTGATGACTCATCCGCATCGCCTTGTGTGTGTTATTGGTATTATGTTGATTAGCTATCAGGTCAGACAGTGCAGCGACTGAGAAAGAAGGGGAGAGAAATGAGGCAGCAGGTGGAGACAGACTCTGCTATGTTTGCATTAAATTATATTGGTTTTATTAGTAAAAATCTTAAATAAAAATGCTCACTTCATCTACAACGGTGTGGTAAACAGCAAACTAAACGAGATATTTGTCATTGTGTCACCTTGGACTGGTTTAAGCCTGGATACATGAATGCACATTTAACATTGTTGTTAATAATGAATGTGTATATTCATATACACTTCTAAAGGCAGTTAGACAGTGTTTGTAATGACTTCAAAAGCTCTTGAGTAGAGCAGTAACAGTAGATATGAGTTGCGCTGCGGGAAGACTTCTAAAGTTCAGCCCGTGGCTACGTATCATCAGTCTTCAAAGTGGAAAGCCACAACAGGAAATATGTGTCAGGACCTTAGCAGTGTGGTAGTGCAGTGTTTTTCAGCTGTGGACTATGACAGGACTTGTACATCCACCCGTCAAGGCATACCTACCAGGCTTCTAGTAGATTACAGTCTCGGGGTGAAGAGGACGAAGGAGAAAGGCCAAAGTGAAGGTACTGGTATTCCAATTGAAGAGATCCATCTTCTGGGTCAGAACGACTATGGTAGTCGGGCTGACATCAGATCAAAGTGTATTGGTAGTGTACACAGTTTATCAGATTTAATAGCGGGTGCAGTGAATTGCTTGTGTTACTAGTTCCTGACAGTGCAGCAAAAATGTCAAACAAGTATACAACTATTAATCCACTGGTAACATACACTTTTATTTTGGTATATATATATATATATATATATATATATATATATAAGCTGTTTTACATATTTATAACGGAACAGGTAACGCTATCGCCTTAGCAACAAAGGAATCCCTTCTACAGCAGACATTTATATTGCTATACGATATTTCAAATACTTTTGAAATTCAAATCATCAAGTTTAAATATTTGTAATTATACTTTACATCTAACAAACAAACTGTGACGTGTAATGCCTCATGGTGCAGTTTGAAGGAAGTTGAAGGTAGTTCTGTGAGGCATTGCTAACGAGCGTTAGCGCAATGACTGGAAGTCTATAGGTACAGCTAGCAGAGACATAAAAACGGTATCCATGAGTTCATGTGCCTCTGGGTAAGTAGAAAAAGGGCTTAATTGCCAAAATGTAGCACTATCCCTTTAAGACTTTACCAACGATGTTTATACTGTAGTACAGAGGGCCGGTTTCCTGGACACAGATTTAGCACAGTCCTGGGCAGAAAAACATGTTGAAAGAAGAATATCCATATAAGGTGCTTTTTAGTCCAGGACTTATGTCCGGGTCTGGGCAACCGGGCCTTAAGTATGATCCTTCAACTGTCACTAATCAATACTATTGAAATGTGTCAGACTCTAAGGCTGTTACGGTGTCCAGCATCACCTGTCCATGGGAGTTGTCCTAGAATGGATACTGTACCCCTGCCAACACTCCTTTACTTGGTGGTGCACAGAGAGCAACGGTTAAAACAACAACTGATATTAAAACCCAGAAACCAAAATGCTTCTGCGCTGTTCAAAAACACACAGCTAGCAGCTCAAAAGAACTGCACGCAAGACAGCGAGCGTACTGTAAGCGCTGACTGAAATGTTCACTTCACCTCTCCAAATCTCACTTCAACTACCACAGTGCATTAAGGCACCAGCACTTTGAAATGAGCTGAGTGTAACCTCAACCTAGGACAACACATGGCAGCATGGGTCTGTGAGCTAGCATGCAATACACAACTTAAAATGGAAAAACAACACTCCTATAAATCATTCCTATACACTCTTATTTTGTTAATATTATGATCTTAAAACACATTCTAAAATCACAACACAGCATTTCATCTGAGTAAGCCTATGGAAGAGTTCAAGTTGAGGTTTTCAGGTAGGGGGAGGAGGAAGATGATCACGCCAAGGCATTTGCATCCAGCTGAAACAAGGCCAAGATGTCGAGCATGGCCTGTTTGATGAGGTTTCCAAAACGATGAGAGTCCTATTGGACAGAGAGGAAACTAGCTGTTAGAACAGCCACGTTCTACAACAAGCTGATAGAACAGCCACGTTCTACAACAAGCTGATAGAACAGCCACGTTCTACAACAAGCTGATAGAACAGCCACGTTCTACAACAAGCTGATAGAACGTGTCCGTTCTACAACAAGCTGATAGAACAGACACGTTCTACAACAAGCTGATAGAATGGACACTTTAGAACACATTACATTCTAAGGCAAACTGATACAAAATAACCTATATGGACATGCAGTTGGTATCAATAGTGGCTGGTCTGCCATGAAATTCAGGTCTGTATGTTACCCAGGCGATAGCGACGTCTTTGTTTCAAGTGAGGACAGCGGATTGAAAGCAACATTCGAGATAGGCCGTGTGGATCAGCCAACTCACCGTCTCAGGACTCGAGTGCTTGCTGGAGATGTGGAAGTTAATGAGGTTTTCTCCCAAGATGATGTAGGACACACCATATCCATCATCTGCCACCTGACACACAAAGAGAGAAAACACAATCAGCGTGTGGAAAAGGATTACACTGCAGCACAGAGATAATCACACTATATCCAACTGGATTTTCAATTGCTAAAATTAGAGAAAACTTGGGCCCTTTAAGAAGAAAACATTGTTGTACAGGCTTCCCCCCACTATTTCGCAGATTTTACAGAGTTACAATTGGAATTAATTAGGCCCCTAATCTATGGATTTCACATGACTGGGAATACAGATATGCAATTGTTGGTCATAGATGCCTTAAAAAATTTGGTTGTGGTTTGGTAAGAAGAATGCCCCTTACCCTACAGGTGTGATGACTACCTCTGAGGGTTTAGAGCTTGAGGTAGTCACCTCATACAGGTACTGGGGAGAATGGCTAGACGGTACACTGTCCTTCTCTCAGCACATATCCAAGCTGCAGGCTAAAGTTAAAACTAGACTTGGATTCCTCTATCGTAAATCACTCCTCTTTCACCCCAGCTGCCAAACTAACCCTGATTCAGATGACCATCCTACCCCATGCTAGATTACAGAGACATAATCTATAGATCAGCAGGTAAGGGTGCTCTCAAGCAGCTAGATGTTCTTTACCATTCGGCCACCAGATTTACCACCAATGCTCCTTATAGGACACATCACTGCACTCTATACTCCTCTGTAAACTGGTCATCTCTGTATACCTGGCACAAGACCCACTGGTTGATGCTTATTTATAAAACCCTCCTAGGCCTCACTCCCCTCTATCTGAGATATCTACTGTAGCCCTCATCCTCCACATACAACACCCGTTCTGCCAGTCACATTCTGTTAAACATCCCCAAAGCACAAACATCCCTGGGTCGCTCCTCTTTTCAGTTCTCAGCAGCTAGCGACTGGAACGAGCTGCAACAAAACACTCAAACTGGACAGTTTTATCTCCATCTCTACATTCAAAGACTCAGTCATGGACACTCTTACTGACAGTTGTGGCTGCTTTGCGTAATGTTTTGCGTAAGATTTTTGAGCACCAGGATGAAGAACACAGACAATAAGATTGTGCGATTATGTTTTAAGGCGGCATATCACTCCCGAATCTGGTCTGAAAACATCTGACAATCTTTAATGCTACTTTAAAGCCTAATCGATTTTGAGTAGAGGGCCCTTTTGAGGTCAGGCAGGGAACTCACCGGACCAAAGCCTCCCCCACTGGACACATACTCTGGGTGTCTGGCCAGGTCAAACAGCTCCACCTGCTGGAGGGGAGTCTGACTGGTGGACAGCCTCCAGGGCTCCGACAGCACCTATGGGAGAGGACACACACACACGCTTTCACATACAAACCTCTCAAAGGAAAACTAACTGTAGAAAAAAACAAAAAACACACAAAGACCTCCATTCCCACTTTAAAAGACGAATAGTAACATCCACAAGTCAAAATACTGCATGTGACCTCTTTGAGGAAGGCCGAGTCCTCCCCCAGGTACTTGGAGACCACGTAGAGACAGAAGAGGTGGCGGTCGATGCCTCCTCCAGTCATGGCCAGCCGGTAGAGCTGCTGGTGTCTCGTCGCAGCTTCCTTCAACAGTTTCAGTCGCAGCTCTCTCTACAGAGAAGACAAGGAAAGGGGCAGACCTATTCAGTTACACAACTGAATGTATTCAACCAAAATGTGTCTGAAACAGAGGGGTAAAGGGGTACTAAGGAAAGGTGGACTCTGTCTCTTTTGGCCAAACACATCCAGATATCACAATCTAAACATTTCTCCCATGAGCAAAGATATGGAAATAGTTGGTTGCATTTTTGGGAGGCATACATTTTTGTGTGTGTCAAATCAAATCAAATTTTATTTGTCACATACACATGGTTAGCAGATGTTAATGCGAGTGTAGCGAAATGCTTGTGCTTCTAGTTCCGACAATGCAGTAATAACAAGTAATCTAACTAACAATTCCAAAACTACTGTCTTGTACACAGTGTAAGGGGATAAAGAATATGTACATAAGGATATATGAATGAGTGATGGTACAGAGCAGCATAGGCAAGATACAGTAGATGGTATCGGGTACAGTATGTACAAATGAGATGAGTATGTAAACAAAGTGGCATAGTATAGTATAAAGTGGCTAGTGATACATGTATTACATAAGGATACCGTCGATGATATAGAGTACAGTATATACGTATGCGTATGAGATGAATAATGTAGGGTAAGTAACATTTATATAAGGTAGCATTGTTTAAAGTGGCTAGTGATATATTTACATCATTTCCCATCAATTCCCATTATTAAAGTGGCTGGAGTTGAGTCAGTGTCAGTGTGTTGGCAGCAGCCACTCAGTGTTAGTGGTGGCTGTTTAACAGTCTGATGGCCTTGAGATAGAAGCTGTTTTTCAGTCTCTCGGTCCCAGCTTTGATGCACCTGTACTGACCTCGCCTTCTGGATGATAGCGGGGTGAACAGTGTGTGTGTGTGTGTGTGTGTGTGTGTGTGTGTGTGTGTGTGTATATATATATATACATAGATTTTTTTTTTTATGCCAAAAAATATGTATATTTCATGAGGACTGACACACAACTTTCCAGTTCCTGTAACGCTCACAGATCCACCATCACAGTTGAACCAAGATCCTTACCGGGTTGTCTTCCACCATGGAGCGGGCGAAGGCACAGGTCTCCACGGTGCAGGAACGCACCGTCTCTGTGCGACCCTCTCGGAACATGCGTGTCATGGACGCCTCGTACGTTAGACAGAACCTTCCCTTGTCCTGGAAGACAAATTCAATTTAATCAAATTTAATAAAACATTTATCCACTCAAGGGTGAATAAGGAAAGTCAGGTCACATTATTTTAAGAGTAAAGACTCCTGTAATGTGGTTATAACATGTTATAACTAGAGTAAAGACTCAGTTAACAGTCCTGTAATGTGTGGTTATAACATATTATAACTAGAGTACAGACTCAGTTAACAGTCCTGTAATGTGTGGTTATAACATATTATAACTAGAGTACAGACTCAGTTAACTGTCCTGTAATGTGTGGTTATAACATATTATAACTAGAGTACAGACTCAGTTAACTGTCCTGTAATGTGGTTATAACATGTTATAACTAGAGTACAGACTCAGTATTTCTTGCTGGCACAATTGAGTCTTGTCATGTTTGGTTAATAAATAATAAAAGTATGTTTGTTATAGCTATCGTCCTTGTTAAGGAGGATGTTTCTCTCATCAAACTACAGATTGTTGACAGCTACTTACAGCATCATCTCTTAACACTGGTATTCATTCACACGTCCTAAAGAAGCTACATTCCCAACCTGGGTTTTATTATATCAATCCTACCCTCCTTCCTTCCAATTGGCTAATCAGCCAACGGACTAATCCAATCAGCTGATCCTCTTTACTGTTGCCAGTCAACAGGGGCAGAGATAAGGACCCTACCCTGAAGTGAGCCAGCTGCAGGGCGATCTGGATGAAGGCATCGGGGCTGGTGCGACACTTTTTGATCAGGCCCTTCCCGAAGCAATTGAAGGGGATGATGTGGGAGTCGACGTCGTCTGCCAGGGCCTTGGCCACCATCAGAGAGCTGGCGATGGCCGTCTGACACTGAGGCACCGCACACGGGGAACAAAGACACTGAGAATCAGCCCATTTCACTTGGGGTCTCTGATGTATTTGATCAAAGAGCCTCAGTTCTTGATTTCATTTGAAGATTTGAGATGAGACAGTAGAAGGGGGGGGGGGGGGGGGTCCTCAGAAAGATTAGAGCTCAGGTGGCTTAAAGATGTGAAATCTGAAGGTATTTCTACTGTCTAATCTATTATCACACTTGTACCAAACAGACAGGATCACTGGGGATTAGATTTGATCATTATAACAAAACAAAAGGCCTGTGTGTGCATTACTGATGTGCATTAATTGATGACAATTCTGAAAACAATAAATCACATTTGAAAAGGGGAACATCCCTACAACATTGTAGTTTAACCCAAACCCCCTGTGGTAGGCTACCTCAGCTGGGATGTTCCACTGCAGCCTCTGAGGGCCTGGGAGGGACGGGTGGGGGTTTCCTTTGCAGTGGCCTTCCTCTGTGTAACCCAGCTTCACAGGGTCCATCGACAGCACGTGCTACAATTGGACAACGACATCATTTAGAGACACGCACCATCTGTTCTGCCAGCTAGCGATTCCTGATAACCGACACAGACACACTGTAAACACGAACACAATTAAAGAAGCAGAAGAGCTCTACTCTGCTTAGCTACCTCCCAGAGGTGCCCTATGATGGGGGCATCTGCCCAGCTGTGCTCCGCGTTCAGACCCATGGTCCCGTTCCTGAACACGATGAGGTTGAAGGACTTGTCAAACCACCTACAGAAAAACACAAACCAGTGCTTGAGGATGGAGTAAGAGACAAACTCTTAGTATTTCATTATAGAATATTTATTCATTATACAAGCATTTAAAAGTGATTTAATTCATAAGCATTCATAACATTTGTGAAAATGTCTTAAACAATTTATAAAAATTCAGTAACATTCATAAGTAGTTATAACAGCTTATTCTTGAACATGTTTGTAAAGGGTAATCTGTAGAATAAATGAGGTCTCAGGTAGATTATAATAATGACATTTAATTTGTAGAGCGCCTTTCCCACACTCCCTGTGCATAACATGAAGGATTGGAGCCCTCGGTCTCACCTGTCGTAACATTTGCCGTGCAGCAGGGACTTGGCGTAGCTGTCCAGGGATCGGACAGGATCCTCAGCCTTGTAACGCTGCTCTGTGTCGTCCAGGGTCACAAAGAAGGCAGCCTTCTCCACAGTGTCCAGGGCCTGCTGGTTCCTGCCCTGTCTCAGGTAGGCCTCGCGGGCCTCCGCCCAGGGCACCCTGCCAGGCGGGGTGAACATACCATTGAGGAAACTGTTTGATCAAATCATTTATTACAGGCAGTGGATTTTCACACCGCCTTCAATAGTTGGGTTGATCCAATTCGGTCTGTTTGGGGGTTGGGATTGACGTGGGGTATGGGGGGGCGTGGCGTGGGGTTTGGGGGGGCGTGGGGTAAAGGGGGGGTGGGGTATGGAGGGGTGGGCAATTTTTTTTTTTACATTTCTGTGAAATCCTCATGTCTTATTCATTGTTGGATCCAAATGTACTATATTTATTGAATATTATATGAATCCTATAATTTAAAAAAAATTGCCAATTCGGGTGCAATCATTTAAGTTAATTTCTCAGAAACGATTTCACAACAATCTGAGATGGTGGGTGTTTGTTAAGGTGTCTCTCAGTTGGTTGAGCATGGCTCTTGTAACGGGCAGTTCCATTCCAGCTAGGCTACCCATAGGAAAACGGACACGTCGCGTTAGATAAAAGCCTCTGCTAAATGGCATACATTACATGTGTAGCGTTAGCGTACCTGTCCCCAGCAGTGAGGGCGGCCAGGCACTCCTCCCCCGGCTGGGGTTCAGAGGGGTCAGCCAGGATACGCTCCATCTGTTGCTCTACGGCCCTGGGCGACAGCACCTTACCGTCGTAGAACATGGGCACCTTGAAGTAGCGCCCCCGGTGGTACACCACGATGTGCCTGCTGTCCTGCATATGCTGGATGGTGTCTGGACAAGCACAAGGGTAGAGGGACAACTTTGTGTAACTTCCAACTAAAACCTAAACAAGAATATGATTATGGCTTAAAAGGAACTCTGATAAACTATTCACACAATGTGGACCTACTGAATAATTAGCACAACAAACAGGTGGAAACTGCAGTACTACAACATGTGTAAAAAGGGGTTTTCTAGCAACTAAGACAGAGTATCAAGCAGATACCTTGGAGAGACTAAATGTGCTTTGAACTGTTGTTTCAAGAGAAAGACTTGTGAGAGTGGCTCTAAAGCACAAACTATGGTTGATGTCATTTCCAAGCAGCAGTCAGAACTGCAGTGGGATTCTTTGGCATGAAACAAAAGTTTTAAAAAAAACACACAATGAAGAGGATTGCAATGAATCATAGGAGTCTATGGGGGGGGGTCTAATTCAGGACACTTTGTAGCCTCGGTCACAAAAAAAATAGCCTGTTTTATTCCAGGGCCTAAATAGCCAAGCTGTTATGTCAACTTGGCATTGAGAAAACAGCTCCATCCTGCGATGCCAGTTGGCCTGTATGAAAGTGCACATTGCCTGGAAATATTTGTGCAAAGTCTGTACATTTAATGTTCACGTTGCTAAATAATAAAATGATAAAATAATCTGTTCAATCTGCAATTGGTTACACCAATTTGGTTGGTTGTTAGAACTGCTTTAGTCTGTGTGATTGAGAGACGGGGGAGGAAGAAGTGGCCATCTACCTGTATCTACGCCTGGGATACGACTGGTGTTGAACATACGCTCATATTGCGCTGAGCACATTGGAATGGTATTTTGAAGCATGAGCTGAAAGGCAAAAAGAAAAAAAATGAAAAATGACCAAAGCACGAAAGCCTGCTCTCCTAGAAACTGACGGGAGGGGAGCTACAGGGGTGGAGGGGGATGGGGGGGGGTGGGTGGAGGAACCAGAACGGCTCACGGGAACATTTCTCCCACGGAAGAGAAGAGAGGAAAGACAGATGGGTGGGGATTTTAAAAAATAAAAAAAATTGAAGGGCATGATTGGAGGGGATGGGGAAGTGTTTGAGATAGCTGATCCTATTTCACCAGCATGTTACAGACTTGAGAAATATGGGTCAAAATAAACTATATTTCTGGACAAAAACACTAGGTGCAAAAACAGTAATTCCAGTAAGGACTTACAATCACTTACAGTGTCAGACAGTACCAAACAGTTATGAATGCAGGCCAAATGGGTGATACACGAGTTTGTTTTTAATGGAACATGCTGGTGAAACAGGAATTCCATGGGGACAAGAATGGGTGGGAGGGATAAGGGGTGAGCTGGATCCAAAGTTGGTCTGTGACAATAACGCTCCCTCCTCTTACCCCGTTCCAGGCCTGGGAGGCGGGACGTATTGAACAGGCGCTCCCATTGGGCGGAGCAAAGAGGAACTCTTTTATCCAGTGCAAAGAGCTGCACCAGAGAAAACATCCCGTCCGCAAGTGTGAAACAGAAACAACCATATTTATGTCATGTGGTATTAAATACAGGAGGGAAGAGGAACACACATTGTGGTCATAAAGCAAATAGATAAGAAGCGGTGACCAAAAGTGAAGGCTATTTACCGGTTTGATCTGCGCTCGGTCCAGCATTCTCCTGTACAGCATGATGGCATGGATAGCATTGCCTGCCCGAGCAGCCTGCAGACTGGTGGGGAACACATACAGGAAGTCCTAAGAGAGAGGAGTGAGAATGGAGAAAAAGATGACAATCACTGAATGAATGAGAAAAAAAAAACCTACAAGGGATAAAGAGAAATATTGCCAAGAGAATCTGATCAAATAGAGTCTGATGAAATTGCCAAATTGGTAAACATCCATAAACAACATATAATAATATTAATAACACACTTATCAAAGACAGTACAGTATGAAAATAGGCTAAAAGTGCTTCTCCAATAGAAATCCCTGATCATACTTGTAGGCGATGTCATGGAGGCGTTGGCTAGCTAAGCTCATGAGTAGAAACACGTCATCGGGTCTAACGGTCGTCTCCGGCCGAACTGAGCATGTGCAGGCTGTCCTCTCAAAAGTACTCCTTTCATATAACATTTAAAAAACGCCACTCGCACATCTGAGCTGTCTTTGTTGCAGGTGCATGGAGACAGTTGAATAAGATGAGAAAAAAAGAAGAAACCTGCACACGGCTCTCGCTAGCGCCACGGCTCTCGCTAGCGCCACGGCTCTCGCTAGCGCCACGGCTCTCGCTAGCGCCACGGCTCTCGCTAGCGTCACGGCTCTCGCTAGCGTCACGGCTCTCGCTAGGGTCACGGCTCTCGCTAGGGTCACGGCTCTCGCTAGGGTCACGGCTCTCGCTAGCATCACTGCTCTTTAATAAGCTATACGTTTCGGCCATCGATATGATCCCTGCAATCTCTCATCAATGTCCTCTCTGGACTAAATCCTAATTATGATAAGTGTACCATATTACATATTGGATCGTTAACATTGCAGTTTACCTATAAAATGGGCTGACTGGGCAGCCCAAAATATATAAATGAGTTCTCCACAATAAATTTCAAAAGAAAACTAGTAAAAATAGACAAGATCCTGCAAACATGGAGTTAAATACCTGTCAAATTATGGGAAAATTGCTCGCAAAGTTCACTGCTCTCGTCAGCATTACCGCTCTCGCTAGTATAACTGCACTCGCCAGTATCCCGCTCTCGCCGGTACCTACCGCTCTCGCTAGCATCACCGCTCTCGCCGGTACCTACCGCTCTCGCTAGCATCACCGCTCTCGCCGGTACCTACCGCTCTCGCTAGCATCACCGCTCTCGCCGGTACCTACCGCTCTCGCTAGCATCACCGCTCTCGCCGGTACCTACCGCTCTCGCTAGCATCACCGCTCTCGCCGGTACCTACCGCTCTCGCTAGCATCACCGCTCTCGCCGGTACCTACCGCTCTCGCTAGCATCACCGCTCTCGCCGGTACCTACCGCTCTCGCTAGCATCACCGCTCTCGCCGGTACCTACCGCTCTCGCTAGCATCACCGCTCTCGCTAGCATCACCGCTCTCGCTAGCATCACCGCTCTCGCTAGCATCACCGCTCTCGCTAGCATCACCGCTCTCGCTAGCATCACTGCTCTCGCTAGTCTTCCATGGCACAGAGTATATAAAACAATGCAAGATTCAAGACTATTGTACAGAATTCTTGCAACCAACAAAATGTTGAATATTTGGGGCATACAATCATCGCAGCTCTGCAGATTTTGTTGTGAGGATACAGAATCAATAGACCATTTGTTTTGGTATTGCCCTCAGGTAGCCTGTTTCTGGTCTCAGGTTCAGGAATGGCTGAAAAATCAGAACATTAATCTCAAATTTACCCTAGAAATAGCATTGTTGGGAGATCTGGAGAGACCAGGTCAGTCAATTACTAATCTTCAACTCGCAATCTGTGGATTCTATTCGATTAGATAAGACTCAAAGTGTGTTAGACATCACAACATAGTTGAAAGATATATGGTGCATAGAAATCTGAAGAGGGTGGCCAGCAGAGATAGGTGGGATGGGCTGAGGGGAGCTGAGGGTTAAGATGAGGAACTGGAGACAAGTGGGAGTGGAGTTGCTGACTGGGGGATAGAATGACAGTCAAAGACAAAAGTAAAAAATGATATTGCCTGAGGCTGATGCCGCGCAGGTGCTTGTACACACGCATATACACACACGCATATACACACACGCATTCAAATGCACACTTGTGCACATACACACGTAAATATTGCCACACATGCACCGAAATGTATCCAGTTGGCCTTGCTGTTTAGATTACTGTTGTCCTTGATGTCTGTTGTTTTCCTTTGGTTTTCTCTTTTGTTCATTTTGTTGGTTTGGGCATTGGGAGACGGTGGCTTGGGAGATTATATATAATGCTAGTTCTGACTCTTACCATTGCATAGTAGTTGCTGTTGACCATGATTGGTCCACGGCCTCTTAGGTAGATGTACTCCTCCCACCAGTCACTGACCTGAGAACAGCAAGAAGATGGACATGTCATACAAAAAGCTATGGAAAATGAATGAAGCTATCTAAGAAAATCTGATGAAAACAATATTTAATTAAATGTGACTTACATAGTTTGTAGCCCACCAGGATTTGAGTTTCAGGTACCACTGAAGTTTAGGACCCAGGCCTTTCTCAAAATCCTTGGCAAGACCCTCCATCCTCAAGTACTGTTCGTCGTCCATGAGCGGATGGGCAGATTCAAGGTACTGGCAGAGGAAACATGTACGACAATCTAACATTGCACACCTTCAGGAGTTCTATAAAATAGCCACATTGTACCCCTCTAGTAAATGGTTTTAATTATTATTATTATTATATATATATTTTTTTTAAAGATGGTTAAGTGGAGCTGTGTTTTGTTTCTGTCACTCACTCTATTGATGGTGTCTTTCACCGAGGGCAGAGGGAGCTGTGGTAACGATGTCTGGAAGCTGTACAACTGGGGATTCCGCCTCCCGGAGAAGATTTTCACCAGTACCTGCACTCACAATTATGGGCTGGTCTGTTAAAGGAGAAGTCTACCTTCAAATAAAAAGGATCATATATATATATATTTTCTTTCCACCAGTCTTCTGTTTATTTGGTCTGGGGGAGATATTTCTGACATATGATCCTTCTAGGTATAATATTTCGGTAGCCCCCACCTCTACCCGGCATTGGTTCCCCACGAGGCAACAACTGACATGGTCGTTTGCAGTCGACTCACCAGCCAGATGCGTGTCCTCCATGACACGGTGCCGTGATGGGCATACATCCATCCATGCCAGGAGAGCAGCCACTTGAGTGCAGTTCGCATGGTGAAGAAAATAGCCACCCAGAGCCCTGTGCCAACTAGCACCCCGCCAACCACCTGCTGTTTCTCAAAGGACATATAGCGACTGCAAGGAGAGAGGCAAAGCATCACTTACTGGCCATGAACATCAGGCCATTGTCATTTTATCTATGGTGATTCTATTTTTTTTTTACAAAGTTTAGTCAGCATCATTGGGATAGCGAGTTGAGACTTTACCTAACAGGCAGGTGAGCACCCACTTTGGTGAACAGTGCCAAGGAAGGGTCAGCTTGGACGTACTTTGCCCTCCCCATGTACAGCCCCACCACTAACATCAGGCCGGTGGGACTGCCAGGGTACACCCCGGTCATCACCCCATTCTGTGGAGGAAATTATATTCATCTGTTTTTAACACATCAACGTCACTGTTGGTTGTATTTACGTGATCTGATGTTGTTGAATGTCTGTATAACTTGGTATTGGTATTGCCTGATGGCAAATTTCCTTTGAGACAAAGTTTGAATACAATTTAAGTGTTGGAGCACCTTGAAGCGGATAAACTTTTTCTTCCAGGAATGCAGGCCAGACAGGTAGATTTGTCTCAGGGCCTCGTGGCTCAACTGCAGATCAATGCCATCTGGAGAGACGGTGAACTGGAACGCCACGGCCTGATGAGCTTCTGCCATGACTCTGCCAGAGGTATTATACAGTCAAAAACACATGACAAAACATCACCAAAACATCATCACATGATAAAAACTGAAGAACACAGGCAACTAGAATAAAAATGACCTTCCCTCGTAAGCTACTTAGGTAGAAAGTACTCACCCACTCATGAGCTACTTAGAAAGAACCTTCTCTCAAACAGATGTGACAAGTGGGTGGGAAACATTTGTTCCATTCAGTGAGCAAAAATCTAGTAACGTGATGGTGTGATAAAGCAGTGCTATTTGAGTTTGGCCAATGACAGATGCGCAGCACGACTGCATTAAAACACAGCCTGAAACGCAACCAACCTGAATCAACGGAATCATGGTCTCCAAGCAAGATATCAGCACATACAGAAGGGGTTAGTTATAAATATCGTTGATGTCAGCTAACGTTAATACCGGATCAACTTTGTGAATTCCAAGGCAGAAAGATACTAGCCAGTTGCCTTGTTTGGTTAATATCTCTAGTTGTGACATTCATCCGTTAACTAACTGTCCGCGAATACTGTCATTAGCTAACTAGCTAGCTAACGTTAGCTAGCGGCAAATTGTGGGAAGCGCTGGCTATGTTAACGTTAGCTAGCTATATAACGTTAGTCAGACAGCTAGCTAGCTAAATAGTTTGATAGCAGGTGAAATCAACAATAAAACTCACGTAGTATCTTCAAATAGCTCCTTTTCAAATATGTTTTAGTTCAAAATCATTTCAGTAGCGATTTCAACGACACGCTGGGTAGTAGGCTACGTCGGACGCTCTGGCACGTTCCAGGGGGCATATTCAAGGCTGACTGTCTATCCCAAGGGGCCACGGTTCCGGTCTAGATCACGGGTTCGACTGCTCCTACAGTTTGGCTTCGGTACTGCAGTTTAACTGACACCCGTCCCAGAAAGCGAATTTCCATAAGACCACATAGTGAAGTCAGATTTGAAAATGCATAATAAAGACATTATGGGCAGGAGCTCACATTTTCTCCGGTTCGTATTGTAGAATGTTAGCTCAAAAAGTATTGTGGAGCTCCTGCACCTAAAGCTTGTACCAGAACCTTTTTCAGTCCAAGTCAAGCACTGCACTTTAGTCATCAGCTTTGTGAACAAAACATCAATTGAATTATTCAAATAATTGTCACTGACGCAGATTTTAAAAATGTATCACTCACCGCCAAAGATATTAAACATCCAATGTCTGCCATGTTTTTGGATGACGTAGTCGCTGTTTGCGGCACGGCGGGTTGTCCAGTACCTGCCTATCCTTTCTTTGGATTGGTGGATACATCTCATTAGTGTAATTATTTTTTTGAATATTTGATGAGGGTTGTTGAAAACAACTGCCTCTATTCAATTAAGAGACATGCTATGCTACCAGCCTCATGCCATTGTAACAGTATATCTTTCCGTCACTCTCCTTGCCCCTATATGGGCTCTGCACACATCGAGAACAGCCACCCTCGAATCATCGTTACCCATCGCTCCAAAAAAAGCCGCGGCCCTTGCAGAGCAAGGGGAACAACTACTTCAAGGTCTCAGAGCGGGTGAAGTCACCGATTGAAACGCTATTAGCGCACAACACCGCTAACTAGCTAGCCATTTCACATCGCTTACACTTTGTTTAAACAATATGGCATGAGGGGGTGCGGTATATGGCCGAAATACCAAGGCTAAAGGCTGTTCTTGCACGCAACGCAGAGTGCCTGGATAGAGCCCTTAGACGTGGTATATTGGCAATATACCACAAAACCCAGAGGTGCCTTATGGCTATTATAAACTGGTTACCAACGTAATTAGAGCAGTAAAAATACATGTTTTGTCATACCCGTGGTATACGGTCTGATATACCACGGCTGTCAGCCAGTCAGCATTCAGGGCTTGAACCACCCAGTTTATAAATATGCATAACCATCTTGAGACTGATATAAAGTGTTTTTTTCTCAAAGTTGCCGGGATACCACGTGTCCTACTTATATCAGTAAACTCGTAACAACTTGAGCATTATGAAATGTCTATTCAATCAAATAAACCAAATAAGACATACATTTTTTTTGCTGACCAAAATCGACACTTTTTCATTGATCTCCATACAAAAACTCCTTAGTTGGTGGGCAAAACAACGAAACATTGCCACCTGCTGGAGGGAGACAGACTTTCTGCCGAGTTGGGCGGGACGGGACACCACCTCTCAACACATCCCTGTAACTCTTTTAAAGTCAAATCTCTTACACCCAAATACTTCTCTGCAGCTGCAACCACAACCTTTATTTTCTGCTATCTTACTTTCCATCCCTGCGGTACAGTTGATAACCATTGCTATAAACACTAAGAAGCCAATCTTACCTAAGCATATGTCAGTCGTTGGCCTATTTCTCTGTGTTGGCACAGATCTACTACTCACGCAGATCCTCTCGGGATCCCTAACCCTTGACCCATCTTCCTCTACTTTCTTCACTGCCTCAGCATACGACGCCCTCAGTGCTACTCTAACCCTGGTAACCTCAACCTGCCTCTCTCGCACTGGACACTTCTGATTCCCTGCACCATGAGCACCCCTACAATTAACACATACCACTTCTCTTCCTATATTACACACTCCTTTGTCTCATGCCCTTCTACACACCTAGGGACCACCCTCCTACACACTGCTGCCACATGTCCTTCTACACACCTAGGAACCACCCTCCTACACACTGCTGCCACATGTCCTTCTACACACCTAGGAACCTCCCTGCTACACACTGCTGCCACATGTCCTTCTACACACCTAGGAACCACCCTCCTACACACTGCTGCCACATGTTCTTCTACACACCTAGGAACCACCCTCCTACACACTGCTGCCACCTAGGAACCACCCTCCTACACACTGCTGCCACATGTCCTTCTACACACCTAGGAACCACCCTCCTACACACTGCTGCCACATGTCCTTCTACACACCTAGGAACCACCCTCCTACACACTGCTGCCACATGCCCGTAAGCTTGACACCTGTGACAACGTAATGTATTCAGCACAAAATCTCCTACGGGATAACTGAAATATCCTAACATCACTTTGTCGGACAAAGACTCAACATCAAAACTCAAAAGAACAGACAATGACTCTTCTGTTTCAATAGTCACACCACCCTGTCTGCGTCGCATCAAACGACGAGCATCACAAACACCGGGAATCTTCCCCTTCATCTGCTCCACCTTCACCTGCTCCACCTTCACCTGCTCCACCTTCACCTGCTCCACCCTCACCTGCTCCACCTTCACCTGCTCCACCTTCACCTGCTCCACCTTCACCTGCTCCAACTTCACCTGCTCCACCTTCACCTGCTCCACCTTCACCTGCTCCACCTTCACCTGCTCCACCTTCACATTTACTGCTACCCCAGTAATCACTCCTTTCCATGGCACCCTGTTCTTGACAGAAAAAAAAGTCGCCGCTCTTGTCCTTATTCGTGTGGCGGAGAGCGCTGACTCCCTCTGACCAACAGAAACACAAACAATTATCACAAGCACACTTCGGGTTACCTTCAACCGACTCCTCAGCACCCAACTCCATTTTCACGCACCCTAAAACCACATATGAATCAGCCAAAAGGCAGGGGTCCACTTTCTCCAAAAATGTTACTCCTACCGTAACAGACTCATCTTTATCCTGACCATCGGTGCAAGGCTCGGGCTCCAAGAACCTCTCCAAACCTGCCACCTCTGGTAATTCGCCCTCATTCACTTCCATTTCACCTCCAGAACTGGATCCAGCTTACGGCTCACTCTGTTTGTACTTTCCACCAGCCTTCTTCGACCTACCATCTCCCTTATTTCCCCCCACCATCTTCAACAGATTCAATCCCACCCTCTGCCTCCCTCCCTCTCTTCAACCTCCACCTCTTTCCTTCCAATCTTCCTCGGTATTCCAAGTATACATCTCCTTGTGATATAATGCACTTCCCCCAACATACACCTCATTCTTGCCCTCTCAAGGGGACGCCATTTCCTCCTCCATTGATCAAAGTTGCTATGACTGGAACTCGATGCTAATGCACATGAGATGTTGGTCCTTATAACCTGGATGCAACCCGGATATAGACGGTCCGTGTATCGGCGTATACGAACGCTAGTAGATTACCTTGAGAAAACTAAGGTTGGACATCTTGGATGCAGTCTCCAGTTGTTATTATACCTCAGTGGTCTAAGTTGGGCAGATAAACCTGTATGGGTGTAAATCATTGACATAATGATTTGAGCACGTACAATAGATTTGTAGTTGTAAACACAATTTGCAAGTGTGTAACTGATGAGTTGTGAACATGAAGAGAGAAAAAAAGTGTAGTTGTAGGTTAATATTTGTAAACAATAATTGCACCTGAGCATGTCAATTTTGCCCTCAGACTTTTGGCAGTACTATAGTGCCCTACTGTGACAAAAATATGTGTAGATGTGCAAGCAAGGAGAGAGAGTGCAGAAGCTCTGAGAGGTGGGACCTGTTTCTTATAACCAATTAGATTTGGTTTTCATAGACCAGCATACTCTACACTGGTTGGTTGGTTGGTGACAGCTCACATGGGCCGTGTTGTCTAGCGCAACCACCTGTCAATCACGACGTGCGTCACCAGAATGTCCACCAATGAATCCTAGCTGTTAGCTGTCATAGTGGACACGTTTAAATGTCTTTCTTTCGTGGCTAGGTAGCAAGTCTTTTCTTATTCTTTGTAATACATTTTGGAAGCAAATGTTGTTGTTTTTAACATTATTTAACTAGGCAAGTTATTGTGCAAGTCATTGTTATTAAGGATTTGTAACCAACGTTGTAGTCTGATACTAGCTACCAAAATCGATTAAGTAAAGTTATTTTGCAAGCTATTTAAATTTTTAATCAAAACGCTAGCTTAATTCTGTATGGAGCCGTAGCTAGCTAACGAGTATAATCATTTGACAATAAATCATTCACCTGCTAAGACCAAGTAACAGACATAAATCCCATGATTTAATGATCACCCAGTTAGATCTGGAGTTTTAGTAGAAGCACGACTGAAGGTAGAAAATCATTTATTTGGCTTTGACATTGGCTTTATTCTGTACCGCCCTTTGATTAATGTAAAATCTAAACAATTTACAATTGTCTGTAGGAGTCACAGAGAGGGTAGTAGAAAGACTTACTTTTGTAGGTATTAATTGAGGAACCAGGTGAGGAGGGACACAGTCTTGTCGGCCGTCAGGTCCTCTGTAGCCAGTTCCTGCACCCTCACGGACACAGTGTTGTGGTAGAGCTTGAAGAACCTGCCAAGGTGTTGGGATGCACTGCACCAGTGTCACTGTGGCCTCCAGCCTTGCCCATGGCATGCTGCAGCACTACCCACAGTTGATTGGCCAGGTCGTCCGACAGGCCGTACACCTTGACAAAGTACAGTGCATTTGGAAAGTATTCAGACCCCTTGACTTTTTCTACATTTTGTTACGCTACAGCCTTATTCTAAAATTGATTAAATTGTTTTTTTTCCCTCATCAATCTACACACAATACCCCATAATGGCAAAGCAAAAACAGGTTTTTACACATTTTTAGCCCTGAGACACCCCTCCTGATGACTCCTACCAATGCACTTAGTCCCTATAGTTGGGTCTCTGGTTAGTTTAATTTATACCAGCCACTCGGGTTCCCGATAGACTAATTAACCAGATGCTAAAAATCCTCAATTAATCAAGTCTATTTCAGAAACCTAGAGTAAAACGCAATGTATTTGTATGTATTATGGATCCCCATTAGCTGCTGCCAAAGCAACAACTACTCTTCCTGGGGTCCAGCAACATTAAGGCAGTTTATACAATTTTAAAAACATTACAATACATTCACAGATTTCACAACACACTGTGTGCCTTTAGGCCCCTACTCCACCACTACCACATAGCTACAGTACTACATCCATGTGTATGAATAGTGTGTGTGTGTGTGTGTCTTTGCCAATGTTTGTGTTTCGCCGTTCCCTCTGTTCCATAAAGTGTTTTTTTCATCTGTTTTTAAAAATCTAACAACTGCTGCATCAGGCTACTAGCTGCCACCAATCCCTTTTTCATTTTCGTTTGTTTTGGTCTAATTGTTTTCACCTGTTCCTTGTTGGGGTTTTGGGGTGGGTATTATTTAAGTTAATTTAGCCCGCTTGTGATTGTGCGGGCTTGTTGTCATTGTACGTTGGAGGTATATTGTTAATTTTGGGTTTTCACTGACGGGTTTATGTAACAGTGGTCTTTGGGTTGTGTTGCGCCTGTGTTTTGGCTTCACCCCATTTTTGTACCTGTTTCTGTTTACTGTGGACATTAAAGCGTTTTTTCCCGTGAAACTTCTGCTCTCTGCGGCTGACTCCACACCCATCACTCTCCTGACGTTACAGCTGCTTTGTTGTCTGAAAGCTGTATTCAGATTATTGCATGGTTTGCTTTTTCCATAAAGCTTTTTTGAAATCTGACACAGCGGTTGCATTAAGGAGAAGTGTATCTATATTTCCATGTCTAACAATTGTATTTTCATGGACATTTATAATGAGTATTTCTGTAAATAGATGTGGCTCTCTGCAATATCACTGGATGTTTTTGGAACTACTGAACGCCAATGTAAACAATTGTTTTTATATACAGTGCCTTGCGAAAGTATTCGGCCCCCTTGAACTTTGCTACCTTTTGCCACATTTCAGGCTTCAAACATAAAGATATAAAACTATATTTTTTTGTGAAGAATCAACAACAAGTGGGACACAATCATGAAGTGGAACGACATTTATTGGATATTTCAAACTTTTTTAACAAATCAAAAACTGAAAAATTGGGCGTGCAAAATTATTCAGCCCCTTTTCTTTCAGTGCAGCAAACTCTCTCCAGAAGTTCAGTGAGGATCTCTGAATGATCCAATGTTGACCTAAATGACTAATGATGATAAATACAATCCACCTGTGTGTAATCAAGTCTCCGTATAAATGCACCTGCACTGTGATAGTCTCAGAGGCCCGTCAAAAGCGCAGAGAGCATCATGAAGAACAAGGAACACACCAGGCAGGTCCGAGATACTGTTGTGAAGAAGTTTAAAGCCGGATTTGGATACAAAAAGATTTCCCAAGCTTTAAACATCCCAAGGAGCACTGTGCAAGCGATAATATTGAAATGGAAGTAGTATCAGACCACTGCAAATCTACCAAGACCTGGCCGTCCCTCTAAACTTTCAGCTCATACAAGGAGAAGACTGATCAGAGATGCAGCCAAGAGGCCCATGATCACTCTGGATGAACTGCAGAGATCTACAGCTGAGGTGGGAGACTGTCCATAGGACAACAATCAGTCGTATATTGCACAAATCTGTCCTTTATGGAAGAGTGGCAAGAAGAAAACCATTTCTTAAAGATATCCATAAAAATTGTTGTTTAAAGTTTGCCACAAGCCACCTGGGAGACACACCAAACATGTGGAAGAAGGTGCTCTGGTCAGAATTGAAAAAAAATTGAACTTTTTGGTAACAATGCAAAACGTTATGTTTGGCGTAAAAGCAACACTGCTGAACACACCATCCCCACTGTCAAACATGGTGGTGGCAGCATCATGGTTTGGGCCTGCTTTTCTTCAGCAGGGACAGGGAAGATGGTTAAAATTGATGGGAAGATGGATGGAGCCAAATACAGGACCATTCTGGAAGAAAACCTGATGGAGTCTGCAAAAGACCTGAGACTGGGACGGAGATTTGTCTTCCAACAAGACAATGATCCAAAACATAAAGCAAAATCTACAATGGAATGGTTCAAAAATAAACATATCCAGGTGTTAGAATGGCCAAGTCAAAGTCCAGACCTGAATCCAATCGAGAATCTGTGGAAAGAACTTAAAACTGCTGTTCACAAATGCTCTCAATCCAACCTCACTGAGCTCGAGCTGTTTAGCAAGGAGGAATGGGAAAAAATGTCAGTCTCTCGATGTGCAAAACTAATAGAGACATACCCCAAGCGACTTACAGCTGTAATCGCAGCAAAAGGTGGCGCTACAAAGTATTAACTTAAGGGGGCTGAATAATTTTGCACGCCCAATTTTTCAGTTTTTGATTTGTTAAAAAAGTTTGAAATATCCAATAAATGTCGTTCCACTTCATGATTGTGTCCCACTTGTTGTTGATTCTTCACAAAAAAATACAGTTTTATATCTTTATGTTTGAAGCCTGAAATGTGGCAAAAGGTCGCAAAGTTCAAGGGGGCCGAATACTTTCGCAAGGCACTGTAAATATGCACTTTATTGAACAAAACATATATATATTGTGTAACATGAAGTCCTATGAGTGTCATCTGATGAAGATCAGCAAAGGTTAGTGATTAATTTAATATCTCCTACTGTATATTTCCTAATCACCCTTTAATATCTCCTACTGTATATTTCCTAATCACCCTTTAATATCTCCTACTGTATATTCACTAATCACCCTTTAATATCTCCTACTGTATATTCAATAATCACCCTTTAATATCTCCTACTGTATATTCACTAATCACCCTTTAATATCTCCTACTGTATATTTACTAATCACCCTTTAATATCTCCTACTGTATATTTACTAATCACCCTTTAATATCTCCTACTGTATATTTACTAATCACCCTTTAATATCTCCTACTGTATATTTACTAATCACCCTTTAATATCTCCTACTGTATATTTACTAATCACCCTTTAATATCTCCTACTGTATATTTACTAATCACCCATTAATATCTCCTACTGTATATTTACTAATCACCCTTTACTATCTCCTACTGTATATTTCCTAATCACCCTTTAATATCTCCTACTGTATATTCACTAATCACCCTTTAATATCTCCTACTGTATATTCACTAATCACCCTTTAATATCTCCTACTGTATATTTACTAATCACCCTTTAATATCTCCTACTGTATATTTCCTAATCACCCTTTAATATCTCCTACTGTATATTTACTAATCACCCTTTACTATCTCCTACTGTATATTTACTAATCACCCTTTACTATCTCCTACTGTATATTTCCTAATCACCCTTTAATATCTCCTACTGTATATTCACTAATCACCCTTTAATATCTCCTACTGTATATTCACTAATCACCCTTTAATATCTCCTACTGTATATTTACTAATCACCCTTTAATATCTCCTACTGTATATTTCCTAATCACCCTTTAATATCTCCTACTGTATATTTCCTAATCACCCTTTAATATCTCCTACTGTATATTTACTAATCACCCTTTACTATCTCCTACTGTATATTTACTAATCACCCTTTAATATCTCCTACTGTATATTCACTAATCACCCTTTAATATCTCCTACTGTATATTTACTAATCACCCATTAATATCTGCTACTGTATATTTACTAATCACCCTTTAATATCTCCTACTGTATATTTACTAATCACCCTTTAATATCTCCTACTGTATATTCACTAATCACCCTTTAATATCTCCTACTGTATATTTACTAATCACCCATTAATATCTGCTACTGTATATTTACTAAACACCCTTTAATATCTCCTACTGTATATTCACCCATGTTTTTAACATTTAACATATTTAACCTTTACATTATTATTTTACTAAATTCTAGTCCCAATTTGTTTCTTCTTCTTTTCTTTAATCAATGTCAATTCCCTCTCGATGTTCATTCTTCATTGTGCTCTGTGTGTAAGTGAAAGTTAAACTTCTTCGTGTGTGTGTGTTTGTGTGTATGTGTGTGTGTGTGTGTGTGTGTGTGTGGTTGTATGCAAGTGGATCCTTCCTACCCATGCCCTCTGTCACTACAATGCCTACTACTCTTGACAACACGATGTGATTGGCTGATACTTAAAATACCTATCCAGAAAATAGAATGTGTGCATAGCACAGTAATATGGCTATTGCTAATATTTTATATCACCACGGGTTCAGTGCAGGCTCCTCAGAGGGCCATCCTCCTCAGTGAATTATTATTTTTTTTAAATAGTGAAACATTAAAGAAGTTATCCTTTTTACATAAAACTATACTGACTATATTCACGTCACTAAATAATTGATTAATACACACTGTTTTGCAATGAAGATCTACAGTGGCCTAAACAGCACTCTGTTGGGTATTACCGGGGTGTAGCCAGAGGACAGCTAGTTTCCGTCCTCCTCTGGGTACATTGACTTCAATACAAAACCTAGGAGACTCATCGTTTTCACCCCCTTCCATAGACTTACACAGTAATTATGACAACGTCCGGAGGATGTCCTCCAACCTATCACAGCTCTTACTGCATGAACTGACATGCTGTTCACCCAATCAAAGGATCAGAGAATCTAGTACTGAAAGCATAAGCTACAGCTAGCTAGCACTACAATGCATAAAATGTGGTGAATAGTTGACTTAAAGAGAGACAAAGACAATAGTATATTTAGTTGTATTCTTTTCACTAAGCTAGCGAATGCAGCTAGCTAGTTTAGCCTACTCAAACACCCAGCTCAAACAGAGAGGGATGCTATGTTAGCTAGCTGGCTATGGCTATCCAACAGAGAGGGATGCTATATTAGCTAGCTGGCTATGGCTATCCAACAGAGAGGGATGCTATATTAGCTAGCTGGCTATGGCTATCCAACAGAGAGGGATGCTATGTTAGCTAGCTGGCTATGGCTATCCAACAGAGAGGGATGCTATGTTAGCTAGCTGGCTATGGCTATCCAACAGAGAGGGATGCTATATTAGCTAGCTGGCTATGGCTATCCAACAGAGAGGGATGCTATATTAGCTAGCTGGCTATGGCTATCCAACAGAGAGGGATAGTATGTTAGCTAGCTGGCTATGGCTATCCAACAGAGAGGGATAGTATGTTAGCTAGCTGGCTATGGCTATCCAACAGAGAGGGATAGTATGTTAGCTAGCTGGCTATGGCTATCCAACAGAGAGGGATAGTATGTTAGCTAGCTGGCTATGGATATCCAACAGAGAGGGATGCTATATTAGCTAGCTGGCTATGGCTATCCAACAGAGAGGGATGCTATGTTAGCTAGCTGGCTATGGCTATCCAACAGAGAGGGATAGTATGTTAGCTAGCTGGCTATGGCTATCCAACAGAGAGGGATAGTATGTTAGCTAGCTGGCTATGGCTATCCAACAGAGAGGGATGCTATATTAGCTAGCTGGCTATGGCTATCCAACAGAGAGGGATGCTATATTAGCTAGCTGGCTATGGCTATCCAACAGAGAGGGATGCTATATTAGCTAGCTGGCTATGGCTATCCAACAGAGAGGGATGCTATGTTAGCTAGCTGGCTATGGCTATCCAACACCGGAGCCCTTCCAAGTCAAGGTAAGCTGTTGGTTTTATTAATTTATTGCCACCGGGGCCGCCGGTGTAACTGCTAAACGGCTTGCCGACTGTAAACTGTACTGCATGATTGTAAAGCGTTTACTAACGTGTTAGTTCCAGTAGCTATGTTGACTATGACGTTATTAGCTAATATGGTGACAACGATGTAGGCTGTGTGTAGCTATTAGTGGTTATGATATGAAGGTTTGGCTTAGAACGTTTTTTTTCCACCTGGTCACAGACTGCTGATGTTTTGTGCACTGAAGTCCACAAGCGAACTGAAAAGGTGAGAGGAGGACAGCATGTAGATGTGAAAAGGAATTATGCAAAATACAAAATGTTCATGCTTAACATAGCCTTGCAGTCCACCTTTTTGGTATTTTGTACCAGTTTCCATCACTGTGGTAAAGCTGCCTTTACTGGTTCTAGCAGTGTACCTTTCTTGCTGCCAGCTCTTTGCAAACTGTTGGGGGAAAAAATGTATTTGACCAAATACATTGCTATTTCTCTGTAAACAAATTAACAACAGACTTTCAGCATGCTTATAGAGAAGGGCACTCAACATGTACTGCACTGACACAAATGACTGATGATTGGTTGAATGAAATGTATAATAAGATTGTGGGAGATTACAGTTTTTTTAACCTTTATTTAACTAGGCAAGTCAGTTAAGAACAAATTCTTATTTACAATGACGGCCTAGGAACAGTGGGTTAGCTGCCTTGTTCAGAGGCAGAACGACCGATTTTTACCTTGTCAGCTCGGGGATTCAATCTAGCAACTTTTCGGTTACTGTCCCAATGCTCTAACCACTAGGCTACCTGCCGCCCCCACCATAACCTGTTGTTGAGAAAACGTATGTGGCGTTTCAACATCTGCCATATCGTGGATTTAGAGCTATGTCTAATAGAACTCAGTGGGCTTTCTTTAATGGAAGCTTCACTAAGGTCAAACATGTAAAGTGTGGTGTACCACAGGGCAGCTCTGTAGGCCTTCTACTCTTTTCTATTTTTACCAATGACCTGCCACTGGCATTAAACAAAGCATGTGTCCATGAAGGCTGATAATTCAACCTAATAAGCATTAGCAACTACAGTCTTGCTCTTCATTGTAATCAAAGGGCTAATATAAATTATATGCATGCCAGTCTCTCTTGGCTATGAGTTGTGGAAAGACTGACTATGTCACTTCTTGTTTTTATAAGAAAAATTGTAAATACCAAATTGTTTGCATTGTCAACTTACACACAGCACTGACACACACACTTACCCCACCAGACATGCCACCAGGGGTCTTTTCACAGTCCCCAGGTCCAGAACAAATTCAAGGAAACGTCCAGTATTATACAGAGCCATGAGTGCATGGAACTCCCTTCCATCTTATAGTGCAAGTGAACAGCAAACCTGGTTTCAAAAAACAAATAAAGCAACACATCACGGCACAATGCCTCTCCCCCATGTGACCTACTTGATGTGTGTATGTTATGACATGAACTGTATGTGTAACTGATAGATGCGTACACACACACATTCATGTTTTTAAATATATGTAAATTGTAAAGTATTTTGTCTGTATTTTTCGTTATGTTTTGGACCCCAGTTAGAATAGCTGTCGCCAATCAAACGATATAAAGGCAGGGTCTTCAAGCTATTGAAGATTATTTATTTTTTTACATTGAATTTATTTTGGGTAACAGACATATACAATACAGACATATACAACTAAATGTACAACGTGGACCCAGAGGATACCACTTGAAAGTATTCCTTAAAACGCTTGCTTCCAAAGTGGTCTTCGATGGTAAAAACAATTACACATGCAATGATTAAAAGGCAAGACACAATTGCAAACCACCATAAATACATGAATTTATATTGACATACTAAAAAGTGTCACTCTTCACTGCACTTTTCCCAAACCTTAAAAACCAACCATATTAATTTCACATTAAAACAATCTATTCATTACACATCATTCAAATGAATACACCTGACCAGCAGTAGGGGGCACAAGGGGCAGTGGAGTGATTTCTCTTACTTAGACAACCTTCTCCAAATGAAAACCTTTTGCCTGCTTTTTAATGCTATTTCTACTTTTTCTTTGCTTGATCTCTAAGGGGGGGCTATTCCATAGACCAATGTCTGTACAGAGAAACGTGCTCCTCGCAGTACTGTTTACTCTTGGGATTTTACAAGACATAACACTAGCTCTGGTATTGTAACTGTGGTGGTTATAGACCATATCAATGTGGTTTTTCATATAACCTGGGGCACGATCATTTACGATGTCAAACATATGATTAAGTTGGCAAAACATTTAATAATTGATTGGATTTAAATGGCTCTTTTCTAGACCCCCAAAGGTCTTTATAGTGTAAGGAAAAACTCACCACCCTTACCCCACTTATATACTATTTAAAAAATATACAATTATTGGCCCATCCACCCCCCTCTTCAGAGGACAAAAGTAACTTTGTTTGAAATGTTTGTTTTTACAGATATTGTTACAAATACATTATTCATACACGGTTCTTGTATAGACAGTATTACATGATAGGAATACAGTTTGATCTACACATTAAATGATACTCATCATGACATACGCTTGCAATACGGGCCACGGGGTCTTTAGTGATCAGAGTTAGAACACCCGTTTCAAAGTCTCATCTTCAATACGGGCCACGGGGTCTTTAGTGACCACAGAGTTAGAACACCCGTTTCAAAGTCTCATCTTCAATACGGGCCACGGGTCTTAGTGACCACAGAGTTAGAACACCCGTTTCAAAGTCTCATCTTCAATACGGGCCACGGGGTCTTTAGTGACCACAGAGTTAGAACACCCGTTTCAAAGTCGCATCTTCAGTTTTATTGAGGAACATTCCATTGTTAGTGTAGTATTTCAACGTTATTAAAATTAAATGAATGTTGTAAAAGTGTATGGTATAAATTAGTGCTCTGTCTTTGAACTTACTGCCTTGTTCATTTCAGCAACATACCTCTCTTTGGCTTTTGTCTTTCCCCTGGTGACATTCATACATCTTTGTGCAACTTACCTACCCATTTGCCCAAAACTTTTATCCTTTCTCAATGTTATTCATTTTAGTGACATTGCCAATTCGTGTTGCCGAAAGTCTTTTAGTAATTTAGTTCAAACTTGAACACAATATATTCAATTTCGAAAACGAGGCGGTTCCCGTGAACCGGAATACGCGTCATCACACTCCCTTATCTGATTGGTCGGGTATGCGAGTCTTCTGAGCCGGCATACTCGTAATCACACTCCCTCAAATGATTGGTTGTGACTGTGGTAACTAGTGACGACCATAAAAAAACGGGAGGCAACGGGGGTGTCCAGGGAATACAGCCATTGGTCTAGACTAGACTAGAGAGAGAGAGAGAGAGAGAGAGAGAGAGAGAGTGTACGTCCGGGCACGTTATTGTTGCATCAGAAATTGCAGACTGTTGACATGTCAAGCTCGGGAGAGTTAGGTAAGTACTGAAATCGATGCATGTTTTTCATGTTTCCAAATATCAGCAGCGTCTCTTCAAGGTAAATGCATGTTCTCAGAATATAAATTATTGCAGGATATTGGATGTTGGCTACGGTAAGGCTAGCTATGTATATAGTCAATGAAATGAATGCCATTCTACACATCTATAGCGTCATTGTGCAAAATGGTACGCAGCATCATCTGGAGATGTGTGCAACAAAAGTTCAACATTCACCTTCTGCTACCATTTCTGTCAAGCCGTTTACGCATCCAATTTGATGCATACGTGATGCAACAGCCAATCTGGTGGACACTGTCGGTGTGATCAATCGTCACGAATGTATTTAAATCAAAGTGCCGTCCAGCTAGTAGTATTATTAATGGTTATATTGCCGTATTACTGGACAGGGCTGAATCAAGCTTTCGCTTTCATAGTGAATGTCCAGAACATGAGTCATGAGAGTGACGGTAGACATGGGTATTCTGTGAAAATAGTCCTGACCGGAGGTGTACTGGTGGCTGGGTGATGCTCGGTACACCGGTCACGACTATTTTAGTAGAATAACGTTACTCATAGCGTACTGTCACTGTCTCCAGCGCTTGACGTTGGTCGTGAAGAAAATGTTCTGTATTGTCACGTACACCGAATAGGAAAATGAAATTCAACCTTTTCCAGGAAATCTGTCGAATAACAATCAATTGTACAAGCTAGCTAGATGGCTTGTGAAAATAGCTGATGCTACTACTAGCTAGTGGTCTACAAACAGTCTCTCGACATTGGGATCTCTCCATTGGTAACCCTCCCGCTGTGTTCCGGTCGAATTGGACCGATTTACAAGGTTTTGTTTCTCTGAAAAATGTTGTTAATTTAATCTGATTGTCATTAGGTTCCATAACTTTGTCCACACAGGGCATCTGAACACACCAAATACATTTTGATGATGTTCATTACATTTTGGGTGTTTTATTTAACTTTTGTACATCTGTGGTGTTCCTGGTCAAAAATAACTGGTAATTAGACATTAATGGGTGAGACTACAATTAGTGTATACAATTTTGTTCAGGCACACGTCCATTCCTCAGATGGACACACTTCCATCTCCCAGACCCCCGCATCCATGTGTATTCGAACACGCACACACACACATACACCCCACACCCCTTCTTGGTTTCCATGGCAGCCCCCACGGGAACCTTTCCCCAATATAATCTTTCCCCCAAGGGATCCACACCTGTTGGCATTTTCACAAACAATCGCAATATTGTTTCAATAATATATCGAGCTTTTCTCACAGCTCTGGTGTATAAAGCTTTTTTGAGGCCTTGCTTACAATTAATTCTGTGGCAGCACAATGACCAAACGATATACTGTATGTGGGGCTCTTGACCATCTATTTGATCATGACACTGGTGAGGAGGAGAGAGTCCTCGTTAAACTTTGACACAAAGTAGTCTGATGAATAGCACAATATGTTTCATCTGAGTATTTGTTATAGTCTTAAGTTATAGTCAACTTAAAAACAAGTTGTATGAGCTCAGGTCAATGAGGCCTACAGGCCATAAGTATCAAATAGAAAGAAGTTCAACACTTGTAATGTTCACAAGAACTTATGTTGATTAAAAGATCTAACACAATATTAGGTGATAATATATGTATTAATATGGACTCATAATCAGCTATAATGGGGGCGGTCATTTTGGACCGGGAACACAGAATGAATTAACATGAAAGGAACACAACAGGAGGGTTAACGGGATACGTTCAGATTTCCTCCAGCGCTGTTATGATCTTAGTACAGCTGTGTCCTAACATAACCAATGATGTGGTCAAAACACCAACATGAAAGGAACAACAACAGGAGGGTTAACGGGATACGTTCAGATTTCCTCCAGCGCTGTTATGATCTTAGTACAGCTGTGTCCTAACATAACCAATGATGTGGTCAAAACACCAACATGAAAGGAACAACAACAGGAGGGTTAACGGGATACGTTCAGATTTCCTCCAGCGCTGTTATGATCTTAGTACAGCTGTGTCCTAACATAACCAATGATGTGGTCAAAACACCAACATGAAAGGAACAACAACAGGAGGGTTAACGGGATACGTTCAGATTTCCTCCAGCGCTGTTATGATCTTAGTACAGCTGTGTCCTAACATAACCAATGATGTGGTCAAAACACCAGAATGGAAGGTTAATGCAGCATTGTTTTATATTGTCATTTGAGTATTTGTAAATAAACCATGAATATACTGTGTACATAAGGCACATCCCATTGCATCCTGTAACTCTGTTTATGAATTGAACAGGTTAGACTCCCATCCCCCAGTTCACCAAACAAAGTGGCAGGGTCAGGTTGTTGAAATGATAGCTTGGGCCTTTAAGTTAATGCACCAAATCAGATGAAATAGCCAGCTCTTTGCCAGTTGTCAACTTTCAGATTGCATTGATCAGCAAGAGTGTTGATTAACATATACAGCAGCACAAGGTTCTTGGGCATCAAATTCTTTGCCTTGTCTAGAGACGAAACCAATACGAAATTAGTTTGGGTTTTTCAATGGTGTCTTGTCTGTGGGTGAATGTGTGCCGTCTTGTTTTCCACAGCCTTTGATTATGGCTTCTTGCTGCACACAAGTGAGGAGGCCACAGCCACCGTGGCTCTGAATGAGTACCTGAGCTCCCGCAGCTACCTGGCTGGGTTCAGCCCCTCTCGGGTGGACCAGGAGGTCTTTGAGCTCCTGCACAGGCCCCCGGCCCCGCAGCACGTGCACGCTCTGCGCTGGTACAGGCACATAGCAGCCCTGCAGCGGGAGACCCCCAGCCCAGATAGCAGCAGTGAGTAGAGTCCAGGGCCCATGGACAGGATAGGGATGCTCCCCTTAGACTAGAGTAGTCCACTGCACAAGGGCAGTCATGCCCCCCCCCCCCCCCCCTAGCTATTTAAATAGTCAATTAAATTAATGGCATTCTTCTACCTATGATCAGGCATCCCGAATGTATTTAAATCAGGGGTGGGGGCCTTTGAGGGGGCGGGGGCCACACAAAAACACATCTCATCATGAGGGGCTGGAGTGGTTTGCGGGTAAAGGTTGAATTTCGCTTTCACAATGAATGTCACCTTTCACTGCACCTATCTGGTGTATGTGACAATACAACATTTGTTATTTTTTTTCCCAGAACATGAGTTATGACAAGTCCTGGAGACGGTGACCGTAGCTAAGAGTATTCTGTGAGAGTAGTCCTGACCGTTGTACTGTTGGCTTCGTGATGCTTGGTATACCAGTCACAACTATTTTCACAGAATACTCATAGCTACTGTCTCCAGCACTTGTTTTATTTTTTTTTTTTTATTGTCAAATACACCGGATGGGTACAGTGAAAGGGGACATTCATTGTGAAAGCGAAAGCGCAAGTCAACCTTTTCCAGTAATATGGTAGTGTAACCATAAATGGTCCTAGCTGGTCACATTAGATTCAGGATTCTGGCAATACTCTTGTGTTCTGCTGACAGACCCTCTAAAATGAGATGCTACATTTAAAGCTGGTGGGCCTATCCTTCATTATTTCAGGAGCAGTACATTGGGCAAGAGCTTCATAGAAGCTTAATAGTGTCAGATATTTCCCAAGCCCCTGTTCAATGTGGACTCATATTATCAGAAATATCCCAAGCCCCTGTTCAATATGGACTCGTAGTGTCAGATATTTCCCAAGCCCCTGTTCAACATGGACTCATATTATCAGATATAGCCCACGCCCCTTTTCAATATGGATTTATAGTGTCAGATATAGCCCAAGCCCCTGTTCAATATGGACTCAGTGTCAGATATTGTCCAAGCCCCTGTTCAATATGGACTCGGTGTCAGATATTGTCCAATCCCCTGTTAAAAATGGATTCATAGTGTCAGATATTGTCCAAGCCCCTGTTCAATATGGACTCATAGTGTCAGATATTGTCCAATCCCCTGTTAAAAATGGATTCATAGTGTCAGATATAGCCCAAGCCCCTGTTCAATATAGACTCATAGTGTCAGATATTGTCCAATCCCCTGTTAAAAATGGATTCATTGTGTCAGATATTGTCCAAGCCCCTGTTCAATATGGACCCATAATAACATTTGCATGATTAGCATTTTGCAATCATCGAAGTCTAACTTTCTTTTAGTCCTGTATTGATTTGTCAACAGTGTTAACGGCTAGTGGCAGGAGGACCACCGTTTGGTTGTTTCACTGGACTCTTTCCCATCCCTGAATTGTTTCATTGTTTCATCACACTTGTGTTCCTTCCTGTGTGGGTTTTGTGTTTGTTTTTGACACGCACTTTGAGGGCTAGCTAGTGTGTTGCTTTCCACACCTCACCCCACGCAAACTAAGTCTACTGGTAGCAGGCCTGTATCTTTGATGAAGGCCCACAGACTGCATGGTGTTGCTGTGCTCTGGAGACCAGGGGTGGTTGTCATCAGACTGCATTGTGTTCCTGTGCTCTGGAGACCAGGGGTGGTTGTCATCAGACTGCATTGTGTTCCTGTCTGGAGACCAGGGGTGGTTGTCATCAGACTGCATTGTGTTCCTGTCTGGAGACCAGGGGTGGTTGTCATCAGACTGCATTGTGTTCCTGTGCTCTGGAGACCAGGGGTGGTTGTCATCAGACTGCATGGTGTTCCTGTCTGGAGACCAGGGGTGGTTGTCATCAGACTGCATGGTGTTCCTGTCTGGAGACCAGGGGTGGTTGTCATCAGACTGCATGGTGTTCCTGTCTGGAGACCAGGGGTGGTTGTCATCAGACTGCATGGTGTTCCTGTCTGGAGACCAGGGGTGGTTGTCATCAGACTGCATGGTGTTCCTGTCTGGAGACCAGGGGTGGTTGTCATCAGACTGCATGGTGTTCCTGTCTGGAGACCAGGGGTGGTTGTCATCAGACTGCATTGTGTTCCTGTCTGGAGACCAGGGGTGGTTGTCATCAGACTGCATTGTGTTCCTGTCTGGAGACCAGGGGTGGTTGTCATCAGACTGCATTGTGTTCCTGTCTGGAGACCAGGGGTGGTTGTCATCAGACTGCATGGTGTTTCTGTGCTCTGGAGACCAGGGGTGGTTGTCATCAGACTGCATTGTGTTCCTGTGCTCTGGAGACCAGGGGTGGTTGTCATCAGACTGCATGGTGTTCCTGTCTGGAGACCAGGGGTGGTTGTCATCAGACTGCATGGTGTTCCTGTCTGGAGACCAGGGGTGGTTGTCATCAGACTGCATGGTGTTCCTGTCTGGAGACCAGGGGTGGTTGCCATCAGACTGCATGGTGTTCCTGTGCTCTGGAGACCAGGGGTGGTTGTCATCAGACTGCATTGTGTTCCTGTCTGGAGACCAGGGGTGGTTGTCATCAGAATAGAGTGGTGGCTTGCATACCCTCAGACAGTGGCCCACTCAAATCACACAAATTAATCCAGAGATTTGAGGGAATTCAATTCTATAATTTGCCTGACCTTCAATGAGACACCATTTAACAGCATGCCCTCTTCAGAGAGAAGTTTACCTAATGGTCTTATTAAATGTGTCCTCTGTTTTTTTAGTAAAGGGAAAGAGGGTCCAGCACCCCTGGTCTGCCCCAGCCGGGTCCAACCTGCCAAAGCTGCGACTCTACAACAGCCTCACACGCATCAAGGTGACATGTTGACCTTCTTTTGTTTTGCTCGTTTGAGAGCCATTTTGGATGGCTGAATCCTTATGATCAAATAGGAAAGAAGGACACTGGATGTCAATGTACAACATAAAGGTTTACGTTTAGATCCCATCTCTGTAGCTCAGTTGGTAGAGCATGGCACTTGTGACGCCAGGGTAGTGGGTTCGATTCCAAAGACCATACATAGAATGTATGCATGACTGTCGCTTTGGATAAAAGTGTCTGCTAAATGTACTATTATTAATACCAGACTGGTATTATTGGATAAAAGTGTCTGCTAAATGTACTGTTATTAATACCAGACTGGTATTATTGGATAAAAGTGTCTGCTAAATGTACTGTTATTAATACCAGACTGGTATTATTGCAGGAGCTGTTTGTTCCCCAGAATGGAAACAAGGTGTCGTGGTACTGCTGCGGACCCACTGTCTATGATGCCTCTCACATGGGACATGCCAGGTAAAGTTCACTTCAGGAAATAACAGGACGAGCAGTTTGTGACAGCCACACCTCGCAGCAAAGAGCTGTTTACTCCAATAGGTTTAGTTCAATAGGTGTAGTCTATAGTCCAATAGGTGTAGTCCAATAGGTATAGTCTATAGTCCAATAGGTATAGTCTATAGTCCAATAGTCTATAGTCCAATAGTCTATAGTCCAATAGTCTATAGTCCAATAGGTATAGTCTATAGTCCAATAGGTATAGTCCAATAGGTGTAGTCCAATAGGTATAGTCTATAGTCCAATAGGTATAGTCCAATAGGTTTAGTCTATAGTCCAATAGGTATAGTCCAATAGGCATAGTCTATAGTCCAATAGGTATAGTCTATAGTCCAATAGGTATAGTCTATAGTCCAATAGGTTTAGTCCAATAGGTATAGTCCAGTAGGTATAGTCCAATAGGTATAGTCTATAGTCCAATAGGTATAGTCTATTGTCCAATAGGTATAGTCTATAGTCCAATAGGTATAGTCTATAGTCCAATAGATATAGTCTATAGTCCAATATGTATAGTCCAGTAGGTATAGTCCAATAGATATAGTCTATAGTCCAATAGATATAGTCTATAGTCCAGTAGGTATAGTCCAGTAGGTATAGTCCAATAGATATAGTCTATAGTCCAATAGATATAGTCTATAGTCCAATAGGTATAGTCTATAGTCCAATAGGTATAGTCTATAGTCCAATAGGTATAGTCCAATAGGCATAGTCTATAGTCCAATAGGTTTAGTCTAATAGGTATAGTCTATAGTCCAATAGGTATAGTCTATAATCCAATAGGTATAGTCTATAGTCCAATAGGTATAGTCCAATAGGCATAGTCTATAGTCCAATAGGTTTAGTCCAATAGGTATAATCTATAGTCTAATAGGTATAGTCTATAGTCCAATAGGTATAGTCTATAGTCCAATAGGTTTAGTCTAATAGGTATAGTCTATAGTCCAATAGGTATAGTCTATAGTCCAATAGGTATAGTCTATAGTCCAATAGGTATAGTCCAATAGGCATAGTCTATAGTCCAATAGGTTTAGTCCAATAGGTATAATCTATAGTCTAATAGGTATAGTCTATAGTCCAATAGGTATAGTCTATAGTCCAATAGGTATAGTCTATAGTCCAATAGGTTTAGTCCAATAGGTATAGTCCAGTAGGTATAGTCCAATAGGTATAGTCTATAGTCCAATAGGTATAGTCCAATAGGTATAGTCTATAGTCCAATAGGTATAGTCTATAGTCCAATAGATATAGTCTATAGTCCAATATGTATAGTCCAGTAGGTATAGTCTATAGTCCAGTAGGTATAGTCCAGTAGGTATAGATATAGTCCAATAGATATAGTCTATAGTCCAATAGATATAGTCTATAGTCCAGTAGGTATAGTCCAGTAGGTATAGTCTATAGTCCAGTAGGTATAGTCCAGTAGGTATAGTCTATAGTCCAATAGGTATAGTCCAGTAGGTATAGTCCAATAGGTATAGTCTATAGTCCAATAGGTATAGTCTATAGTCCAATAGGTTTAGTCTATAGTCCAATAGGTATAGTCTATTGTCCAATAGGTATAGCCTAGAAAATATTCCTGACCGTTGCCCTTGGCTTCGTGATGCTCGGTACAACAAGGTAATTACTATTTTCACAGAATACTCCTAGCTACTGTCTCCATCGCTTGTCATGTCATGGTATAGTCTATAGTCCAATAGGTATAGTCTATAGTCCAATGGGTTTAGTCTATAGTCCAATGGGTTTAGTCTATAGTCCAATGGGTTTAGTCTATAGTCCAATGGGTTTAGTCTATAGTCCAATGGGTATAGTCTATAGTCCAATGGGTATAGTCTATAGTCCAATGGGTATAGTCTGTAGTCCAATAGGTTTAGTCTATAGTCCAATAGGTATAGTCCAATAGGTTTAGTCTATAGTCCAATAGATATAGTCCAATAGGTTTAGTCTATAGTCCAATAGGTATAGTATATAGTCCAATATGTATAGTCCAATAGGTATAGTCCAATAGGTATAGTCTATAGTCCAATAGGTATAGTCTATAGTCCAATAGGTATAGTCCAATAGGTATAGTATATAGTCCAATATGTATAGTATATAGTCCAATAGGTTTAGTCTATAGTCCAATAGGTATAGTCTATAGTCCAATAGATATAGTCTATAGTCCAATAGGTTTAGTCTATAGTCCAATAGGTTTAGTCTATAGTCCAATAGGTTTAGTCTATAGTCCAATAGGTATAGTCTATAGTCCAATAGGTTTAGTCTATAGTCCAATAGGTTTAGTCTATAGTCCAATAGGTTTAGTCTATAGTCCAATAGGTTTAGTCTATAGTCCAATAGGTTTAGTCTATTGTCCAATAGGTTTAGTCTATAGTCCAATAGGTTTAGTCTATAGTCCAATAGGTTTAGTCTATAGTCCAATAGGTTTAGTCTATAGTCCAATAGGTATAGTCCAATAGGTTTAGTCTATAGTCCAATAGGTTTAGTCTATAGTCCAATAGGTTTAGTCTATAGTCCAATAGGTATAGTCCAATAGGTTTAGTCTATAGTCCAATAGGTTTAGTCTATAGTCCAATAGGTTTAGTCTATAGTCCAATAGGTTTAGTCTATAGTCCAATAGGTTTAGTCTATAGTCCAATAGGTTTAGTCTATAGTCCAATAGGTTTAGTCTATTGTCCAATAGGTAATGTCTATAGTCCAGTAGTCACAAATGGAAGAAGAAACCAGAAATATGTCATGAAAATGCAGGTGAGGTGGCAAACCTGATAAGGGCTCACAACTCACCTAACTGGCATTTAAAATGATTTTAAAGGTGCAGTATGTACCTGACCGACCCGACGAAATTCACATAGAACAGATCTACAGCTTCTTAGACCATTGTTCTACGTGTGGTATTTCTATGCTGCCCGTTCTTTTGTATTTGCATCTTTTACTTTGGGTTTTGTACAGCAGCTTCAAACAACTGAAAATACAACCGTTTGTGGTCATGGGGAATATATTTCAGTGGTTTAGATGGTACAATGAGTCGCTACACCACACTTGTTTGTTTTGTCACAGAAACTGAAATTAGGCAAACTATTTGAATTTTAGCAACCAGTAAATGGGGGGAGTGATTTCTGCATCGTGCATCTTTTAATGATTACATTTTGATAATGACATTTTAATGGAACAAAGGTCATACTTTCCTGACTCCATAACTGGTTCTGGAAAATAATAGTCTAGAACTAAGACTATTTCCTGCTGTAGAACCTTTTAAATCAGTTTCAGTGTTTGAATGTTAAGATGTGTGTCCAAATCAAATGATTTGATTCCTTTTTGTTTTTCAGATCGTACATATCTTTTGATATCCTCCGGAGGATTCTGATGAACTATTTCCAATATGACGTGTTCTACTGCATGAACATTACGGACATAGATGACAAGGTAACCAGCAGTGGTACAAAACAACATCGTCTCGCCCTTCTGTTGTGAAAACTGAACCGTTGGCTGAATGGTTAGCGATCATTTTGTCTGCGTGTCAGATCATCAGGCGGGCCAGACAGAACTACCTTCTGGAACAGTACAGAGAGAAGAAGCCAGCGGCTGCCCAGGTACTGCAGGATGTCCTTAGTGCCAGAGGGGTAAGACATTAAACTTTTTATAGTGTCTAGAAAGTTAATGACATATGAATCCGTCATTATTTACAGGTGTGGCTACGTGATTGGTCATCTGTGGAACAGTAGCAATGTCCTGGGCATACTCTCAGGTTCTAAAGTTCACCCCTGTAATGGGGGGGTGAGAATGAACCGTCCCATATATATAGAGAGAGTGGTGAACTTGGGCGCTGGATGCCACATTACCACCTCTAACATCCCATTCACTCCATATCATTTGCAGCCCTTCCAGGCCAAGCTGGCCGAGACCACAGACCCAGACAAGAAACAGATGCTGGAGAGGCTGGACTCTGCCGTCGCTGCTGCTCTGGGACCCCTGCAGGGGGCGGTGGAGAGCAAGGCTGGGGAGGCTGACATACAACGCCTGGCTCAGGTAAGATCTCCTCCCTGCTGTACAACATGGCTCTCTACGGTTCCTGACAAGTCTAATACACGTCCAGAGGTTTGGACTGAGATACCTAGTCAAGTCACATTTGATTGTCTCGACACAGTCGAGGGGAGGACGGCTCATAAGGATGGCCCGGAACGGAGCACGTGGAATGGCATCAAACACCTGGAAACCATGGAAACACCTTGAAACCATGTGTTTGATACCATTCCACTGATTCCGCTCCAGTCATTACCACGAGCCTGTCCTCCCTGATTAAGGTGACACCAACCTCCCGTGCGACGCACTTTATGAAAAAGAACACCAGAGACAACCGAAGTCAAATGTGTTCTTTTGGTTCTTTTTGGAGGTGTTACTGGAGAAGGCCAAAGACCTGCTGTCTGATTGGTTGGATGCTCAATTTGGCAGTCAGGTGACCGAGAACTCCATCTTCTCTCTTCTTCCAAAGTTCTGGGAAGGGGAGTACCACAACGACATGGACGCCTTGAATGTAGGTGGAAGCACACACAACCCATATTTTATCATTCATATAACATTTATATTTATAATAAATTGTTAATTGTATTTGACTATGAACTTTTCTAGTGTCAATGCTCATTATCAGATGAGTCATCTTGAATGTAGGTGGAAGCACACAACTATTATGTCACACTATATGTCACACTATTATGTCACATGACCTGAATTTTAACCTTTTTATTTTATTTAAGGTGTTTTTATCAAACTGTCCTCTTCTTTTTATGTCAGATTGTTCAGCACCATCCTCAGATAACGTCTTCTCATTTCTGGATAAGAGTTAAAACACAGGATCAAATCTAATGTCACACGATTATGCAACAACACAGGGCCCTATCACATAAACCATACAGTATTATTTAGCAGGAATATAACATATTTCTAATTGTTAATCCTATTTTACTATTAAAATGACTACATTTCTAGTGCCAATCTGATGATGGTTGTTAAAATGACTGATTCCCCCTCCTCTTCTGTGTGCAACCCCCCCCCCCCCCCCCAGGTCCTTCCCCCAGACGTACTCACCCGCGTCAGCGAATACTGCCCAGAGATCGTGGACTTTGTGAAGAAGATCCTAGACAATGGCTTCGGGTAAGGGAGAGATGGTGTCTGTTATCATTAAGGCCCCCCTCCTCTAATTAGAGGGATGAACTGAGAGTTGTTTTAAAACTGTCTCTGTCGGTTCTTTTGATTTTCCCGTGGGCAGGTACGAGTCCAACGGCTCAGTTTATCCCTCTGTCTCTGTCGGTTCTTTTGATTTTCCCGTGGGCAGGTACGAGTCCAACGGCTCAGTTCATCCCTCTGTCTCTGTCGTGTTCTTTTGATTTTCCCGTGGGCAGGTACGAGTCCAACGGCTCAGTTTATCCCTCTGTCTCTGTCGTGTTCTTTTCATTTTCCCGTGGGCAGGTACGAGTCCAACGGCTCAGTTCATCCCTCTGTCTCTGTCGGTTCTTTTGATTTTCCCGTGGGCAGGTACGAGTCCAACGGCTCAGTTCATCCCTCTGTCTCTGTCGGTTCTTTTGATTTTCCCGTGGGCAGGTACGAGTCCAACGGCTCAGTTTATTTTGACACAGCCAAGTTTGCCACCAGCCAGAAACACGCGTACGGCAAGCTGGTACCTGAGGCGGTCGGCGACATGAAAGCTCTGCAGGAGGGAGAGGGTAATAATATCAATCATTTATAAAGAGCTTTTAAAAAAAACACAAAGTGCCACAATGTATGTGAGTTATTGGTCGTCCTCTGTGTCCTGCAGGAGATCTGAGTGTCTCAGCAGACCAGCTCAGTGAGAAGAGGTCGCAGAATGACTTTGCCCTGTGGAAGGCCTCTAAGCCGGGGGAGCCGTCCTGGGACTCACCCTGGGGAAAGGGTCGGCCTGGCTGGCATATCGAATGTTCCGCTATGGCTGGTTCCATCTTGGGAGAGTCCATGGACATCCACGGGGGAGGGTTTGACCTCCGATTCCCCCATCACGATAATGAGTTGGCTCAGTCCGAGGTAAGGGTTTCGTCTCGAGTGATCTGTTTCTATGACATGGACAGTGGTCTGTTTGTGCACTCTAAGTGTGCACTTGTTCACTCCCCCTCTAGGATTTGAAAGCATTGGCCTATAGTAGCAGCAAAGTCCACAAGGGCGAGTGAATGAGTGTACACTTCAGGGGAGAAGGGTAGGGAATTGGAATGTAACCGTAGTATTCAAGTTGAATAACAAGCAGGATACCTGTCCACGCAGGCTTACTTTGAGAACGACCACTGGGTTCGCTACTTCCTGCACACTGGTCACCTGACCATCGCAGGCTGCAAGATGTCCAAATCTCTCAAGAACTTCATCACCATCAAGGATGCCCTGGCGAAGAACACAGGTGAAGAAACTTCTCAGTAGCTATTAAAACAATAGCATTATGTTATGTTAATGTGGGTGTCAGGAGTGTGTGTGTGTGTGCAAGCTAACAGCTGTTCTCTGTGTGTTCCCCTCAGCTCGGCAGCTCCGTCTAGCCTTCCTGATGCATTCCTGGAAGGACACCCTGGATTACTCCTCCAACACCATGGAGTCGGCTGTCCACTACGAGAAATTCCTGAATGTAAGTAATAATATGGCCCAGAGGTGCTTCTCTATAGTCTTAAACGGGTAGGTCAACATGTTGGTCCTTTTTGTCTCTTGTGTGTAGTTTAAAGGTAGTTTCTGGAGCCCAGGGCCTGCGTTATGGGCAGGTCTTAGGGGGCTTGGCCCACACTACCGGACTACCGAAAATATTTCAATATTAATTATTTATTTGAGCATCTGAGCGAAACAGCGGCCCCCTGTCTCAGTATCTGTGGCCCATGTTATCATTTTTTGGGGCCAGACTGCATCAGATACCTGGGCTACATATAAGAAGGAGCTGCTTTGCCTGCTGGGATGTTTTCTCCGGTGAGATAGTTTCAGACATATAAGCTGCTTTGCCTGCTGGGATGTTTTCTCCGGTGAGATAGTTTCAGACATATAAGCTGCTTTGCCTGCTGGGATGTTTTCTCCGGTGAGATAGTTTCAGACATATAAGCTGCTTTGCCTGCTGGGATGTTTTCTCCGGTGAGATAGTTTCAGACATATAAGCTGCTTTGCCTGCTGGGATGTTTTCTCCGGTGAGATAGTTTCAGACATATAAGCTGCTTTGCCTGCTGGGATGTTTTCTCCGGTGAGATAGTTTCAGACATATAAGCTGCTTTGCCTGCTGGGATGTTTTCTCCGGTGAGATAGTTTGACACTTGTGAATTGAAGGAAAGTTGTGCACTGTTCGAATGCTGTAATTATTATTTTACCTTTTATTTTACCAGGCAAGTCAGTTAAGAACAAATTCATATTTTCAATGACGAACAGTGTGTTAACTGCCTGTTCAGGGGGCAGAACGACAGAACGACAGATTTGTACCTTGTCAGCTCAGGGGTTTGAACTTGCAACCTTCCAACTAGTCCAACGCTCTAACCACTAGGCTACCCTGCCACCCCGAATAATTATTTGGGACAAATGAACAAAGGTAACCTACTTTTTTTTTTAAAGTGATTTGTTTAACAATCGGATGAAAACATTGACTGGTTGTATTCATGCCACATTTACTACTATACTATAAAACCCATAAAAGAAAATTATGACATGCAATACTCTTTTTGGCCAGATAGCATCAGATACATGGGTTAAACATACTGAGACAGAGGGGCGCTGTCTCGCTGCTTGTTGGAGCGCGTCTCTGTCAATTGTGGAAGTTAAATGCCTGTCCAACTGATTCATTCTGGCGCCGGCTCTGATCGGGCCATCGCCAACTCCTCCAAATGCCTGTCCAACTGATTCATTCTGGCGCCGGCTCTGATCGGGCCATCGCCAACTCCTCCAAATGCCTGTCCAACTGATTCATTCTGGCGCCGGCTCTGATCGGGCCATCGCCAACTCCTCCAAATGCCTGTCCAACTGATTCATTCTGGCGCCGGCTCTGATGGGGCCATCGCCAACTCCTCCATTGTCCCTGTCTGCAGACTGGAAGTGTACAGGAGCAGCTAGCGTGTTAGTGTGTTAGAATAGGAGTGTTTATTTTCATGAAATTGTTTTCGTTTTTCTTCTACTCTCCGGCTCGGAGGACTCAAAGTGCACCTGTTAGAGTCCGCTGACCACAAGGGGACTTTATTTTTCAGTTAGTCCTCTTCCTCTCCTCAACAGGAGTTTTTCCTCAACGTCAAAGACATTCTCCGAGCTCCCTGTGACATCACCGGACAGTTTGAGAAGTGGGAGGCAGCAGAGATGGAGCTCAACGAGAGGTGAGAGGTCACAAGCCTGGTGTTAATAGTCGATACGACTTCGTTTTGAAGGTTTGGTAATAATGCCTTCGTTATGGGGTTGTTAAAGTCCCTTGGAGCTTGTGGCCTGGAAGGACCTTTTAAAATAAAAATAAAAACCTGTCTTATGAGGCATGGCACACAAAAATCGAAACATCTGAAGGCTTCAATAAGGTTTCAGTGTTTCAAGCTTCATAACAGGATTTTGGTCAAGAGTTCTGACATGACCTTAGTAGTCATTAGTCATTCCATGTAATGTCGTGTTTTATGACACCTGTGTTGCAGGTGTGAGGGAGTACACAAACAATGTACCACTTAATCATCTGTTCTGAATGACTGCCCCCTGGTGGCAGCTCCATGTGTAGACTAGAGAGGAAACCCCCACTAGCATAGGGCTTGTCTGTCTAGTTTCTATGAGAGTAAACCCCGCCCACTCCTCCATTGTCCCTGTCTGTAGTTTCTATGAGAGTAAATCCCGCCCACTCCTCCACTGTCCCTGTCTGTTGTTTCTATGAGAGTAAACTCCGCCCACTCCTCCATTGTCCCTGTCTGTAGTTTCTATGAAAGTAAACCCCGCCCACTCCTCCATTGTCCCTGTCTGTAGTTTCTATGAGAGGAAGGCAGCAGTCCACGCGGCGCTGTGTGACAACGTGGACACGCGCAGCACCATGGAGGAGATGAGGGCGCTGGTAACTCAGAGCAACACCTACATAGCCAGTAGGAAGAGCTCCAAGCTACAGCCCAACCGCATGCTGATGAAGAGCATCGCTCTCTACCTGACTGACATGCTCAAGGTGAGGGAGAGCTTGTGCAGCATACCAGGGGGTGTATTCATTCATTGCACACTGTTGCAAAATGTTGTTGCCACCAAAATGAGTTTCTATTGGACAAATTCAGTTCCTCCCTGTTTTGTTACGTTCGGTTCCATTTGGTTCCTAGTGAATACACCCCAGTATTACACTCACAAGACCAGAGCTGAAGTCGGCTGTTCCAGATAAACCCATTTTGAAGGGCACGACTAAACAACGGTGCCATCACATAAATCTGGTGAACACATTCAGTATTAAAAATGAGAAGCAGCGATGTAGAAAGTGAAAACTGGGTCACGTGATATTTACACCACTATAGCCAAGATAGAAACCTATTCAGTCCTTTTACTTATCAGGAGACCACGTCCCTTTTGTTCTGATGAAGTTCTCTCACCCTGTCTGTGCTGTAGACCTTTGGGGCCATTGAAGGGACAGAGCCTATTGGATTCCCAGTGGGAGGAGATGGTCACCATGTGGATGTAAGTATTGCCCTGGAGATACCAGGCTGCTATTGGATTCCCAGTGGGAGGAGATGGTCACCATGTGGATGTAAGTATTGCCCTGGAGATACCAGGCTGCTATTGGATTCCCAGGGGGAGGAGATGGTCACCATGTGGATGTAAGTATTGCCCTGGAGATACCAGGCTGCTATTGGATTCCCAGTGGGAGGAGATGGTCACCATGTGGATGTAAGTATTGCCCTGGAGATACCAGGCTGCTATTGGATTCCCAGTGGGAGGAGATGGTCACCATGTGGATGTAAGTATTGCCCTGGAGATACCAGGCTGCTATTGGATTCCCAGTGGGAGGAGATGGTCACCATGTGGATGTAAGTATTGCCCTGGAGATACCAGGCTGCTATTGGATTCCCAGTGGGAGGAGATGGTCACCATGTGGATGTAAGTATTGCCCTGGAGATACCAGGCTGCTATTGGATTCCCAGTGGGAGGAGATGGTCACCATGTGGATGTAAGTATTGCCCTGGAGATACCAGGCTGCTTCTCGGCAGTCGAGGTGCTTTCAACATGATCTACTGTTGGGATTGGCCACCACCATCTCTCCTCAGTTGGTAGTGGTCCTCTGTTGCTCAGTTGGTAGTGGTCCTCTGTTGCTCAGTTGGTAGTGTATGGTGTTTGCGACACCAGGATAGAGGGTTTGATTCCCGGGATCACCCATATGCATGTATGTATGACTAAGTCACTTTGGATTTTAAAATGAATCATATTGTTATCATTATATCCGTGTTCTCGTAGACGTTGTGATTCTGTGGACGTTTCTAGTCAAGCTAACTGAGGCTGTTTGCAGATGGAGACCACAGTGATGCCCTATCTGAAGGTGCTGTCAGACTTCAGAGAATCTGTTCGCAAAATTGCCAGAGAACAGAATGGTAAATACTTCCTCCCTCCCAAGTTAACTCAACAAAAATACTAATAATTGAACACAGTTGGCTGCTGCTAGAAATGTGAGGCTTGTAGACGTGTTCTCTCTGTCTCTGTCTGTGTTCTCTCTGTCTCTGTCTGTGTTCTCTCTGTCTCTGTCTGTGTTCTCTCTGTCTCTGTGTTCTCTCTGTCTCTGTCTGTGTTCTGACTGTCTGTGTTCTGACTGTCTGTGTTCTCTCTGTCTGTGTTCTCACTGTCTGTGTTCTCAGTGACAGAGGTTCTACAGCTCTGTGACGTGGTCCGTAATGACACCTTACCTGAGCTGGGGGTGCGTCTAGAAGACCATGAAGGTAAATACACTGACCACAATATGTACACACACACACACACACACTCCATAGATCAGCGAAAACTAGTAGCAGCCACAGTGATGACTGGCTGTGTTGTCTTGTTATTGTCAGGCCTTCCCACTGTGGTGAAGCTGGTGGACAAAGAGACCCTGCTGAGGGAGAGGAATGAGAAAAAGAAGATGGAGGACGAGAAGAAGAACAAGAAAGAGGAGGCTGCCAAAAAGAAGCAGGAGCAAGAGGTTAGTAGGACCATAGAGATGGATAGAGGAGGACTCATCTCTGGTGGAAGTACCTCAATGGGAGTCCTTTATCTATGGCAGGACCACTGTCTTCTGAGTCCTCCACTAACTGATCTGAGAGCAGTAATAATGTTACCAGCCTCCTGTCCTAGATGCAGGTATATTGATGTGACTCCTCTGCTAACTGATCTGAGAGCAGTAATAATGTTACCAGCCTCATGTCTAGATGTAGGTATATTGATGTGTCCCCTCTGCTAACTGATCTGAGAGCAGTAATAATGTTACCAGCCTCATGTCTAGATGCAGGTATATTGATGTGTCCCCTCTGCTAACTGATCTGAGAGCAGTAATACTGATGTTACCAGCCTCATGTCTAGATGCAGGTATATTGATGTGTCCCCTCTGCTAACTGATCTGAGAGCAGTAATACTGATGTTACCAGCCTCATGTCTAGATGCAGGTATATTGATGTGTCTCTGTTCATGGTTGGTTTCATCACAGTTGGCCAAACTTGCGAAGATGAAAATCTCCCCGTGCGATATGTTCCGCTCTGAAACCGACAAGTATTCCAGCTTTGATGAGACGGTAAATATCCAACAACTGTAAACCTCCTTGATATCTGGAGTGGCTACAAGTCTTTATTGAACATGGAGTGTTTTAACAGACCCGTACTGCTCCTCCAACAGGGTTTCCCCACGCATGACGTGGAGGGGAAGGATCTCAGTAAAGGACAGACCAAGAAGCTGCGGAAACTCCACGAGGCCCAGGAGAAACTGCACCAAGAGTATCTCCAGACCAATCAAAATGGCTGCTGAGAGTCCTGGGTCACGTTCAGTTGTCAAACGTTCTGGAATGTCGCAGATGGTTACGCCACTATTGTAGTCGACATGATTCCTGAATCTACATGTCAGAGAGAAGCATGTTTGTTCTACGTGGCATATTTCTATCTGAACGTTCCCGAAACGTTGCGTCCTGCTGAACACGCCCCCTGGAGGACGCTGCTCCGCCCCATCCCGCGCTCCGCCCATAGCGATAGTTCTGTCCTCATTTGTCGTTATTCAGTTCCTCCAATCATTTTTTTTTTTTTTTGCTAAATCAACAATTCCCTGCATATTATGTGAGGGCTTGCAAATTTGACCAATCACCGCACCATCTCCGAATAAAGCAGTCAAATCGTCGCAATATTATCGCATAAAATGTACCCATCACCGCAGTACAAAAAGAGAGCTTGCAATTTCAACCAATCACCTCACATTTACCGCGTAATATAGTTCATTCAAGCCACACGACAAAACTTTTCCCTCATCAGTGTATTTTCCAGACCAATTGGATAAAATCATCGTATATCGCTATGCAGAATTGCAGCGGCAAAATAAACCTTTTTTTTTCTCTCAGAAAATTCCACAAAAAAAAATCACTGTGAATTCCTGGAGGGCCTGACTATTGGTGATGCTGAGGCCAGAGAGACCCTGGGTGTGTTTCAATAGTCTAAAGAATGATCTCCTCGTCTCCTCTTCTCCTGAGTCGACAGGTCAGGACGGCGAAGGGTTATTTTCTTTCTCCTCTCCACCTCTTTTAGAGCAGGTGAAAGGTGAGGAGATGAAACCACATTCGACTATTGAGGAGCCTCCACCCTCCCAGTGTTTTTAAGACCTTGAGACACAACCTGGGCTCCTTTGCACTGCACTCCATGGGGTCACTTTTAAAGGGTTGGTTCAATCAAAATCTGTAATGGATCAATTTTTTTGTTTTGTTTTTGTGATTGACTGCAACTACAGTTCGGATTCAGTTACTTTCCTACAGCTACCACCGGCTAAGATTGGTATTGATAACCTCAGTTTCACTCGTTATAGCTTTAACTAAATTGCGTGCCAAAATGAACTCTGCGTAAAACCACGCCTCGGGGGGGTAGTCGATAGCGACGCTAAAGTGTGTCTGTGGTTGCTTTGGCAACGTAATAATAACCTCCTATTTGTAGTTGTAGACACTCCCTGGCCCGACGACAACCTTGCAAGCTGAAGAAAATGATGACATTCAGGTGAACTCTCCCTGTAGACAACAGTCTGTTGAAAGGGAAAAGGAGTCCTCTGAAACCCTTTGTTGGCCCAGGCTTCCATGTGCTGTAGATGGACTCGTCACACAGTGATCGTTTTAGCTCTCCACTACAAACTGCTATTCAGGGCTGTTATTGGTTGGCAGCGTGTCCTACAACCGTCCAGTGAGGTTTCATTTCCCCCTCTCTCCACCATGACTACATATCATTCCTTTTTTAAATTCTGATATTATGACTGAGAGGACAGTGAAGTTGATACACAGTGAAGTTGAATTAATGCACGATTGCAATGCAGAGATGATCACAGAAACATTTGTTCCAGAGGCTTCCTTGGGGGTTTTGGTCTTTCACATGACAAAATAACATGCTTTGGTGCAGGTGTTAGTTAGGCATGTTGCAACGGTAGCAGAGGGATGAGAAATCTTTTATAGGAATATGGAATTTGTGAGACGTTGAAATAAACATTTAAAATAAAGATTTTTAACCAAACATTATTTTGTTTCTTCAGTTTTTGAAATGGTTGAGCAAATACTACATTGAGATTCTGTATAGCTAACACAACTACAGCAGTGACCATCTACTAGTTACTAATAGATTGGGTTTATTGCCCCCCCCCCCCCCACACACACACACACCACCTTCTGGTCACATCTGCAGAATCAACAAAGGATTTTATATGTAAGTGGCATCTCCAGTAAACAACTGGTCTTCTGAACGTTCCTGATCCCAGAGATGTTCCATACGCACAAAGAGCTTATTTCTCAAACGCTGTGCACAGATGTGTTTTACGGCCCTGTTATTGAGCATTTCTCCTTTGCCAAGATAATCCATCCACCTGACAGGTGTGACATATCATGAAGCTGATTTTAAACGGCATGATCATTACAAAGGACAATAAAAGGCCAGTCAAATATGCAGTTTTTTTTTTCATAAGAAAATACTACAGATATCTCAAGTTTTGAAGAAGTGTGCAATTGGCATGTGACTGCAGGAATGTCCACCAGAGCTGTTGCCAGAGAATTGAATGTTTATTTCTCTACCATGAGCCGCCTCAATATCGTTTTAGAGAATTTGATAGTACATCCAACCGCCCTCACAACCGCAGACCACGTGTATGGCGGCGTGTGTGCGAGCGGTTTGCTGACGTGAACAGAGTGCCCCGTGGTGTTATGGTATGGGCAGGCATAAGTTACGGACAATGAACACAATTGCATTTTATCGATGGCAATTTGAATGCACAAAGATCCCTGTAGCGAGATCCTGAGGCACTTTGTCGTGCCATTCATTCAGCGTCATCACCTCATGATTCATGCACGGCCCCATGTTGCAAGGATCTGTACACAATTCCTGGAAGCTGAAATTGTCCCAGTTCTTCCATGGCCTGCACACTCACCAGACATGTCACCCATTGAGCATGTTTGGGATGCTCTGGATCGACGTGTACGACAGCGTGTTCCAGTTCCCAGCCAATATCCAGCAACTTCACACAGCCATTGAAGAGGAGTGGGACAAAATTCCACAGGCCACAATCAACATGAGGCAAATAGTGGTCACACCAGATACTCAGTGGTTTTCTGATCCACGTCCCTACCTTTTTTTTTTTTAAGGCATCTTTGAACAAGAGATGCATATCTGTATTCCCAGTCATGTGAAATCCATTGATTAGGGCCTAATGAATATATTTCAATCACCTGGTTTCCTCATATGAACTGTAACTCAGTCAAATCTAGGAAAATGTTGTATGTTGCATTTTATATTTTTGTCCATTATAGAAATATAATTACATTCTCTGATAATATAAAATTATATTTAGGTCACTTTTTTAAAATGCCCTATGTATTTAAGTCTGTGGAATGTCATTCTCTGCGCTCGTCTTTGCTGTTGACCATATTTCTAAGCATAAACACAAACACGACCATGTTCACGGCAAACTGGATGAACCCAAAAGAGGCCACTCCGTAGTTGTGATACAAGAAGCCTCCAATAGTGGGGCCGATGGTGCGGAGCAGAGACTGCACAGAGGCACACAGGCCCAGCATCGTGCCTGCAGAAGAGTGAATGGAACCAATCAGAAAAATGTCCAGAGCAAAACAGACAGAAGTTGAAGTTCAATGCTCAACTGTTTCTTTCAGAATGTTACGGCACCAAGTGGGATTTTTATTTTAAACGTTGTTGTTGTTGTTAGGTTAGCCAATGATTTACTGTTTAACTGATGCCCCCCTTTCACATTTCTCAACATATGTGTTTGAAACGCTTAATTGTCTCACCGGTATCAGAGGAAGGCACAGTCTTTGTCAGCATGCTGTCAGTGATGACGTTGAACACGCTGAGAGAAAACATCATGGGGAGGACGATGAAGCAGAACTGGAACACGTTGGCCATGAAGACCTGCCAAGGAGAGAACCAAACGTTAGCCATGAAGACCTGCCAAGGAGAGAACCAAACGTTAGCCATGAACCCTGCCAAGAAGAGAACCAAACGTTAGCCATGAAGACCTGCCAAGGAGAGAACCAAACGTTAGCCATGAAGACCTGCCAAGAAGAGAACCAAACGTTAGCCATGAAGACCTGCCAAGGAGAGAACCAAACGTTAGCCATGAACCCTGCCAAGAAGAGAACCAAACGTTAGCCATGAAGACCTGCCAAGGAGAGAACCAAACGTTAGCCATGAAGACCTGCCAAGGAGAGAACCAAACGTTGGCCATGAAGACCTGCCAAGGAGAGAACCAAACGTTAACCATGAAGACCTGCCAAGGAGAGAACCAAACGTTAACCTTTTAAGATCAAAGGTTTTTACAAAAGAGTCATATTCATTAGGAACCAAACGGAAATAAGAGAGACTGTGAAACTCCCCCCACCCTTTTGTTGTTGTTGCTACGGTGAATACATACAACCCTGCATTTATCACCATGATGAAATTAATCCTCTGTACCTGAGCCAGGCCCACCAGACTTGACATGCCGATGGAGAGGAGAAGCAGTGAGTTCTCAGAGTACTTTGAGGTCAGCCGGCCAATCACTCCTCCTTGGATTACCTGGAAAAATTGGACCAAAAAAGTGTATTTCTCACCAGAGTTGCTCTCTTAAATCCTGTTCGATGTCCTGGAGATTTCAGGAGAATTTAGCCATCTAAACTTTTAATTACTGTAAATACATCGTGTTGTCCTAACCAGGTACGTAGTGGTCGAATAACGTGGTGAACACTGATCGCCAGTCGAGCTGACGCGCAAACAACGTCATCGCTAATTTAGCAGCACAGGTGCAAAACACCACAAAATAAAAAGAGGCTAGGGTCACAATGAGAGAGTAAAATAAACTACCTAACACTAGGGCCACAATGAGAGAGTAAAATAAACTAACTAACACTAGGGCCACAATGAGAGTGTAAAATAAACTAACTAACACTAGGGCCACAATGAGAGTGTAAAATAAACAAACTAACACTAGGGCCACAATGAGAGTGTAAAATAAACAAACTAACACTAGGGCCACAATGAGAGAGTAAAATAAACTAACTAACACTAGGGCCACAATGAGAGTAAAATAAACTAACTAACACTAGGGCCACAATGAGAGAGTAAAATAAACTACCTAACACTAGGGCCACAATGAGAGTGTAAAATAAACTAACTAACACTAGGGCCACAATGAGAGTGTAAAATAAACAAACTAACACTAGGGCCACAATGAGAGTGTAAAATAAACAAACTAACACTAGGGCCACAATGAGAGTGTAAAATAAACAAACTAACACTAGGGCCACAATGAGAGTGTAAAATAAACTAACTAACACTAGGGCCACAATGAGAGTGTAAAATAAACAAACTAACACTAGGGCCACAATGAGAGTGTAAAATAAACAAACTAACACTAGGGCCACAATGAGAGTGTAAAATAAACAAACTAACACTAGGGCCACAATGAGAGTGTAAAATAAACAAACTAACACTAGGGCCACAATGAGAGTGTAAAATAAACAAACTAACACTAGGGCCACAATGAGAGTGTAAAATAAACAAACTAACACTAGGGCCACAATGAGAGTGTAAAATAAACAAACTAACACTAGGGCCACAATGAGAGTGTAAAATAAACAAACTAACACTAGGGCCACAATGAGAGAGTAAAATAAACTAACTAACACTAGGGCCACAATGAGAGTGTAAAAATAAACTAACACTAGGGCCACAATGAGAGAGTAAAATAAACTACCTAACACTAGGGCCACAATGAGAGTGTAAAATAAACTAACTAACACTTGTCTTTTCCTACTAACACTGACTTAGCTGATTAACTACTTCACTGAGGAAAAATGTACCTACTATGACTGAGCTAGGTGGGACAACCACACATATATATATTAAGATGACTGCACTAACTGTAAGTCACTCTAGATAACAGTCTCTGCTAAATGACTAAATGGAAGTGTCTCTGGATAAGTCTCTGCTAAATGACTAAATAGAATGTGTCTCTGGATAACAGTCTCTGCTAAATGACTAAATAGAATGTGTCTCTGGATAACAGTCTCTGCTAAATGACTAAATAGAATGTGTCTCTGGATAAGAGTCTGCTAAATGACTAAATAGAATGTGTCTCTGGATAACAGTCTCTGCTAAATTACTAAATAGAATGTGTCTCTGGATAACAGTCTCTGCTAAATGACTAATTAGAATGTGTCTCTGGATAACAGTCTCTGCTAAATGACTAAATGTATATGTCCTGAGCATCCTTGCTCCATACCATTGACACGATCCCAAAGTAGGCCATAAGGTAGCCATTCTGCTCTGGCGCCAGCTGGAAGAAGTTCATGGCGATAACAGAGAACATGACCTGAAAGATACCTGAGACAGAATCCCTTGAGGTTGTTAAAAAGGACTCCATTCAAACACAGACAGACACACTAAAAAGACAATAACGTGTCCCCCAAAATATATATATATATAGGTCATTAAACACTGAACATTGGTGGAGATGGGGTGTTGTAGTTTTTATTAAGCTTTATTTATTTTATTTTTTTATTTTATTTTTATTAAACGCTGAACATTGATTTGCGTTAAATACTATTCTCCAAATAAAATCTGTAGGTGAACTGTGTTACCTGCTTTTACCCTTTCACTACATCACTGGTTCCAGCTCTACAGCAACACATTCCTGCTAAGTGACTAGTTCTCCCTCAGATGAGTCTAAACTAAGACATCCTCACAGGTGGAGAAAAAACAACTCTTATAGGTAACAGTGAAGGACACCCACCTGATGGCAGACCCGAGATGATCTTGACCATGAAGGTTTTGGCCACACCAGGGTACTTCATCAGTCTGGTGATCTCACCCAGGTCAAAGACTGACTTGGCATTGCTCTTCCCTGCAGGACCAGGAAAATATTTCACAAGCAACTCACATATGAAGTCACGTGTCAAATACCACACATTATGGATGTCCCCACGTCACACAGGCCACAATAAGTGTCAGATAAAGAAGACATTAGATTTTTTTGCACCACACCCACCCACACACACAAGCACGCACAAACCCTTTAGAGTGAGTAGTGTGTTGTGAGGTAAGTGTAGAGTCTTACTGTCTGTGTTGTCCTGTGGAGCTTGTATCTTAGTGTGTTTAGGGATAAACGTCCAAACCAACAGGAAGCTGATGAAGCTCCCTCCAGCAGCTACACAAGCAGCAAATGTCTCCCTGGAAAAGCCAGAGCAGATAAATTACCAGAACGGATAAATTACAGCTCTCCGATTGGACTAGAATCGGATTCCAGCTCTTGGATTGGACTAGAATCGGTGAGCATTGAGGTGCTTCACTCACCCATAGCGTGTGCTGAGTGTACCGCCCAAGGTGGAGCCGGCAACCATGCCAATGCCAAAACATAGGCCCAGCTTGCCAAGGGCCTCTGCCCGCTTGTCAGGTTCTGTCAGGTCAGTCACTACCATCTGGGCTCCTGGTGAGAGGCAGAGAGGGGAGCACAACAAGTCAGACTTATATGGATCTGTTAGAGGGCTGTCTCGTACAGTAGGTCCTATAGGATCTATTAGAGGGCTGTCTAGTACAGTAGATCCTATAGTACAGGAGATCCTATAGGATCTGTTAGAGGGCTGCCTCAGAGTAGATCCTAGTACAGTAGATCATTTAGGATCTGTTAAAGGGCTGCCTAGTACAGTAGGCCCTAGGCACGGTACATACGCTGGGGACTTATCTGGGAGTTTGAGTATGAAGGGAACAACAGTTAGTATATTTGTCTCTAACTGTGATTGTGTAATTGCTGCTGATCATGTCATGCAGGGCTCCCTTGAAAAAGAGACCTTGGTCTCAATGAGACTCCCTGTTAAAATAAAGGTTAGATAAACAACAGGCAGTGTAGCACTTACCAGGCAAGCCATGCATCAAGACAGCGGGGAGTTTGTGGATGAAGAGCATGAGAGGACTGTCAGCTATCGCTAGTAACCCATAGTAGACTACAGAGGCAGTGCAGGATAGACACATTGCTGCTCGGGCACCAAAAAGGTCTGCAAACCTACCGACAACAGAAAAAATAACACTGATCTATATTGACACCTGCCAACATAAGGCCACCAACACATAACAGCTGCGATCTTGTGTCTGGATTCAGGTCTGATAAGCCCTCTGTGTATGGTTCGTTGCCCCCAAGTCATTGAACCATAACTCAATTAGATTTAAGTGACAGCACTTTAAAGCTCAATTTGCCAGCAGCAAATTGTGCGTCTTTTTGACCAGGGTTGGAGATTAAAGATACAGACTGTGGTTATGTAACAGATGATGTATTTCATTCAACAGAGTTGTGCTCACCTGCCAAATATCGGGCCTCCCAACAATTGGACGACACCAACCATGGTTTGCAAATAGCCAATCCATAGGGTGTCAAATCCCAGCTTCTTCGCCAAATACTGAATGGTGAGAGGTCAAACTTAAATACATATACAATGTTTTATTATAATAATAATTAATCAGTGGTGACCTGTCATTCAGGACTGTTTTGAGCCCCACATTTTTTGCAAAATATAATAATAATAATATTTTTTTATTTTTTGGGCCTTGCCTGTTTTGCATGTTATTTTGACATTAATACGTGTAACATATCAGTTTGCAAACAATGTAAAAAAATATATATATATTATTGAGTTAATAAAGCCGCATACAAACATGGTCTCTTTTTTTGTTTTCTTGAGTATGGCAGCTCCAAAATGCAGATGTTTCAGCCTAGCTTAGTGCTTTCTGTGGTGGTGGGGCAGCTAGCTCAGTGCTTTCTGTGGTGGTGGGGCAGCTAGCTCAGTGCTTTCTGTGGTGGTGGGGCAGCTAGCTCAGTGCTTTCTGTGGTGGTGGGGCAGCTAGCTCAGTGCTTTCTGTGGTGGTGGGGCAGCTAGCTCAGTGCTTTCTGTGGTGGTGGGGCAGCTAGCTCAGTGCTTTCTGTGGTGGTGGGGCAGCTAGCTCAGTGCTTTCTGTGGTGGTGGGGCAGCTAGCTCAGTGCTTTCTGTGGTGGTGGGGCAGCCAGCTCAGTGCTTTCTGTGGTGGTGGGGCAGCTAGCTCAGTGCTTTCTGTGGTGGTGGGGCAGCCAGCTCAGTGCTTTCTGTGGTAGTGGGGCAAGCCAGCTCAGTGCATTCTGTGGTAGTGGGGCAAGCCAGCTCAGTGCTTTCTGTGGTGGTGGGGCAGCTAGCTCAGTGCTTTCTGTGGTGGTGGGGCAGCCAGCTCAGTGCTTTCTGTGGTAGTGGGGCAAGCCAGCTCAGTGCATTCTGTGGTAGTGGGGCAAGCCAGCTCAGTGCTTTCTGTGGTGGTGGGGCGAGCCAGCGGAAAATACGGAGCGTTGAGCCGTGATTGCCGCAAATTCAACAATGACTTGTTTGGAAGCAATCAGTGGCTAACTGCAAGCATTGCAAAGCAATCATTAGCCTGCTATTCAGTGGAGTGGCTGTGTGGTCTCAAGTCTAAGATTAAAGGTCTCTTTTCCTAGTTTAAAATTATAAACATTCAACATTGGCCATGCTGTCAATGAAGCATGATTTGTGCTGCGCTCCAAACAACTGTTAACTCGGAACTGCAAAATCTGAAAAAAGTTCAAGACAACTGGGAACTGAGGATAAAAAAAGGGTATGACTGAACAGGCAGTTAACCCACTGTTCCTAGGCCGTCATTGAAAACAAGAATTTGTTCTTAACTGACTTGCCTAGTTAAATAAAGGTAAAATAAATATTAGATATACTGCTTACAATGCGCATAGTCACAATCCTCTATCAAAAACGATGGTGCCCTCAAGAAGGCCCAGGTAAGGCCATTTTTCTATATACAGTATTTTTAGATGTAGGCCTATGTCAAATATGTCAACAATCCCAAGGCCATTTATAACTGTTCAAACCTACTAGCAAAATGGCAAATATCTACAATACATTTGAATAACAGCAAATGAATGCATAGCACACGTAGCCAACGTTTGTAGCCATTCTGATATCGAAAGTATTGAAATAAACTGCATTGTTTTCTTTCTCATCTCTATCCATATAGGCTAATCATACAACAACAAAAACAACCACTTTTGTAACGTGGGCAATAGAATAGACATTAAAACACAAATACTTACAGGAGTGATGGAAAACTGTAAAAACATCCATGTGATATCCAGGACAGCTATGAGGTAAGTAACGTAAATTACTCTCTGCATCTTTGAGCCTGTATGTACATCGGTAACCGCGGTGGGTGACTCTGATTTATTAACTCGCGACATTCTTACTGTAACGTTAAGCCTAAACCCAATTCGGTCCACCCTCTTGCATACAGTAGCCTCCTGGAAAACCTTGAACAAGGATAAATAATTGATGAAATAACAATCAACGGCACAAGACAATATAGTGCCGACACTGTGGCTGTCAAGTATTGAGATTAAAAACACTTACCTTAGTTTATCTGAAGACGGAGTTCTTATAGATGCATAATACATCCGTTAAAAGTGTTCCTGCCGTTACTACCGATGCAGATGTTGATTTCACACTATGAGCGCCCCACCGGAAAAGAAAGGTGACGCTCAAACATAATCCTTCATTCAATAAAGCAATTCGTAAGGATTCATTTTAGTAATGATTTCTCACGCATAATATTTCCCTATGTTCTTGTACTTTGATCTTTAGAGGATGTAGTATGTTTGCCGGCAGCACAAAAACGGAACGTCCTGTTTACAGGCTTCAAAATAAAAGCTCTCGTGAACTCATGCTGTTGTGCCCCTGAGCAAGGCACTTAACCTCTTAAATGCTCCAGGGGCGCTGACCCCGTGCTATTCCTCCAAACTCCGTGTGTGTGTAACGGATGTGAAACAGCTAGCTAGTTAGCGGTGGTGCGCGCTAAATAGCTTTTCAATTGGTGACGTCACTTGCTCTGAGACCTTGAAGTAGTAGTTCCCCTTGCTCTGCAAGAGACCGCGGCTTTTGTGGAGCGATGGGTAACGATGCTTTGTGGGTGACCGTTGATGTGTGTAGAGGGTCCCCGGTTCGCGCCCGGGTATGGTTTACAGTTATACTGGTGTGTGAGTGAGAGTGGGTCAGGATATAGGATAATAGACGTTCCTATTCATGATGAACTCATTGAAGTTGAATTGATTGCCATATTGTTCAAATATATTACATTCTTAATAAAAAAATCAAATAACAAATTTTTTCAGTTGGGGACCTCGCTCTTTATTTTTTATTAATTTGTTAATTTTCCTCTAGTTTCAGTAGTGGACTTTTATTCTGACTTCTCAACCAGTAGTTCATTGGTGAAACCCAGCCAACCCACCCATTGGCGAAACACAGCTAACTCCACATGAGAGTCCTCCCACTTTACACAACCACAAGTGGCGTGACTACTAGATTTCAGTTTCCTATTAGGTCGTAGGCCTACATGTGACAAGTGTTGAGTTGGTTAAAGTTCATCATTGTTGAGAATGACTATGTTCATATTCAATGACGACTCGTCATTCAGGACAGGTGGGGCAGAGCCTTACCTGTTTTGAGCCCCACATTTTTAGCAAAAAATATATATTGTTATGTTATTTTGGCATTAATACGTGGCACATATCAGTTTGCAAACAACGTAAAAAGAATATTTATATAATTGAGTTAATAAAGACGCATACAAACATAGTCTCTTTTTAGTTTTCTTGAGTAAGGGAGCGCCAAAATGCAGGTGTTTCAGCCTAGCTCAGTGCTTTCTGTGGTGGTGGGGCAAGCCAGCAGAAAATAGCTGGTGTTGCACCGTGATTGGCTCAGTGCTCTGTCACCCATGGGGACAATACGTCACCACCAAGTCTAAGGGCAGAGCTCAGAAATTCAAGCCCCTTGGGTGCTGCCATAAAGTTACATTAGAAGTGCCCATCCAAGAAGCCTCAAGGTCATTGGCCACAGATAAAATGTAAAATTACATTATATCTACAGTAGCTTTGATTCGATTGATGTCAACATCATAATGTCAAAATCTTGGCTTGATGATGACATCATGAATCAAGTTGACAATCTACTGGCAAATCATTTTTAATCCTTGTCATATGAAGAGAAATAATGAAGAGAAATTATAGATAAAACATATCGGTGCTCATTGGCCATTGGACATAAACATTACACAGCAAGTTAGAAATCGCAAATTCAACAATGAGTTGTTTGGAAGGAATCAGTGGCTAACTGCAAGCATTGCAAAGCAATCATTAGCCTGCTATTCAGTGGAGTGGCTGTGTGGTCCCAAGTCTAATATTAAGAGTCTATTTTCCTAGTTTAAAATTATTAACATTCAACATTGGCCATGCTGTCAATTAAGTATTACTTGTGCCATGCTCAAAACAACTGTTAACTCGGAACTGTAAAATCTGACTTCAATGATTTCAAGACAACTGGGACGTTGGGTAAACGAGCTACGGGAAAATACGTTTTGAACTTTCATCCAACTCGGAGTTGTGAATCGGGAACTCGGGACTCTTTCTAGAGCTACGACCAGAAGGTCACTGATAATTTCTTGAGTTTCCAGTTGTTTTGAAAGCACCATAAATCCAGAGAATGCCAGACTTTGCTGACAAAGTTTGAAGACAAAATGTGCCCTCAGAGGACAGCCGTGCCACCTTCCTGTTCAAGTGCCAGGGAGATACGGTTGAAATCGGAGGTTTACATATACTTAGGAGTCATTAAAACTTGTTTTTCAACCACCCCACAAATTGCTTGTTCACAAACTATTGTTTTGGCAAGTCAGTTAGGACATCTACTTTGTGCATGACACAAGTCATTTTTCCAACAATTGTTTACAGACAGATTATTTCACTTATCATTCACTGTATCACAATTCCAGTGGGTCAGAAGTTTACATACCGTACACTAAAATGACTGTACCTTTAAACAGCTTGGAAAATTCCAGAAAATGATGTCATGGCTTTAGAAGCTTCTGATAGGCTAATTGACATAATTTGAGTCAATTTGAGGTGTACCTGTTGATGTATTTCAAAGCCTACCTTCAAACTCAGTGCCTCTTTGCTTGACATCATGGGAAAATCAAAAGAAATCAGCCAAGATTGTAGACCTCCACAAGTCTGATTCATCCTTGGGAGCTATTTCCAAATGCCTGAAGGTACCATGTTCATCTGTACAAACAATAGTACTCAAGTATAAACACCATGGGAGCACGCAGCCGTCATACTGCTCAGGAACGAGACGCGTTCTGTCTCCTTGAGATGAACGTACTTTGGTGCGAAAAGTGCAAATCAATCCCAGAACAACAGCAAAGGACCTTGTGAAGATGCTGGAGGAAACAGCTACAAAAGTATCTATATCCACAGTAAAATGAGTCCTATATCGACATAACCTGAAGGGCTGCTCAGCAAGGAAGAAGCCACTGCTCCAAAACAACCATAAAAAAGCTAGACTACAGTTTACAACTGCACATGGGGACAAAGATTGTACTTTTTGGAGAAATGTCCTCTGGTCTGATGAAACAAATATAGAACTGTTTGGCAATAATGACCATCGTTATGTTTGGAGAAAAAAGGGGAGGCTTGCAAGCTGAAGAACACCATCCTGACCGTGAAGCACAGGGGTGGCAATATCATGTTGTGGGGGTGCTTTGCTGCAGGAGGGACTGGTGCACTTCACAAAATAGATGGCATCATGAGGTAGGAGAATTATGTGGATATATTGAAGCAACATCTCAAGACATCTGTCAGGATGTTAAAGCTTGGTCGCAAATGGGTCTTCCAAATGGACAATGACCCCAAGCATACTTCCAAAGTTGTGGCAAAATGGCTTAAAGACAACAAAGTCAAGGTATTGGAGTGGCCATCACAAAGCCCTGACTTCAATCCTATACAAAAGTTGTGGACAGAACTGAGAGACCGTGTGCGAGCAAGGAGGCCTACAAACCTGATTCAGTTACACCAGCTCTGTCAGGAGGAATGGGCCAAAATTCACCCAACTTATTGTGGGAAGTTTGTGGAAGGCTACCCGAAACATTTGACCCAAGTTAAACAATTTAAAGACAATGCTACCAAATACTAATTGAGTGTATGTAAACTTCTGACCCACTGGGTATGTGATGAAAGAAATAAAAGCTGAAATATATTATTCTGACATTTCACATTCTTAAAATGAAGTGGTGATCCTAACTGACCTAAGACAGGGAATTTTTACTAGGATTAAATGTCAGGAATTGTGAAAAACTGATATAAAATGTATGTGGCTAAGGTGTATGTAACCTCTGACTTCAAATGTATGTATACTGTAGCTAAGAAAGTAATACTAAGTGTATTATTACACCTTTATTTCCACAAGGAACACAGACTGAGACCAAGGTCTCTTTTACAGCTGGGCCCTGCTGTCACGCCTTGACCTTAGAGAGCCTTTTTATTTCTATATTTGGTTAGGTCAGGGTGTGATTTGGGTGTTCATTCTAGTTTGTCTATTTCTTTGTTGGCCGGGTATGGTTCCCAATCAGAGGCAGCTGTCTATCGTTGTCTCTGATTGGGGATCATACTTAGGCAGCCTTTTTCCCCACCTTAGTTTGTGGGATCTTGTTTTTGTACAGTTACTGTGTAGCCTGCAGAAAGTTACGTTCATTTATCTTTTGTTGTTTTTTGGTGTTCATCCAAATAAAGAAAGATGTACGCTCACCACGCTGCGCCTTGGTCTCATTCCAACAACGTACGTAACACCTGTGTATACATGTTTACACATACAGTTTAGGTACAATGATTTAAAAAACAGTTACAAGCAATACACAAATAAAAATGCTCCAATAAATATTTAAAATTAGCAACAGGGGGACAAAAGTCTCCAGTTTAAGTTTAGTCTGCAGGCTATTCCATAGGCAAGGAGTGTAACAGGAAAAGGCAGCCATACCCAACTCTGTGGAAACCGCATGGGCCTCAAGTGTAATCCATGCTTGAGAACTGGTTTTAGGAATTATAATTCTAATATTGATGAGTGATGATAAATAAGAAGGTAGCTTATTCAGAAGTACTTTATAGACAAACACGAGAGCATGTTGTTCTAGTCTCACGGACAGCGAAGTCCAACCCACATTATGATATAAAACACAGTGGTGAGTTCTGGAGCTAGCACCCGTAATAAACCTAAGTGCGCAGTGATAAGTAGCATCCAGCGATTTAAGTGTTGATGCCGTAGCATGCATGTAAATAATATCCCCATAATCTGTAACAGACATAAAAGTAGCTTGCACAATTTGTCTTCTATTTGTAGAGGACAAGCATGTCCTGTTTCTATAGAGGAAACCTAGCTTGATTTTTCGCCGTTTACAAAGTTCATCAATGTGCATTTTAAAAGACAGTTCATCATCCAACCATATCCCTAAGTATTTATATGCAGAGACCTGGTTAATTCGAGAACCATCTAAACTCGTAAGTGCAAGTGTATTTTCAACCAACTTTTTGAACCTATTAAAAATCATAAAATGTGTTGTCTTTGCATTTAAAACAAGTTTCAGCTGTATAAAAGACCTTTGTAATATCTTAAAATCTGTCTCCAATAGTGATAATGCTTGGTCAGCTGTTGAAGCGATAGAGTACATGACAGTGTCATCAGCATATAAAGGAATTTGACACTTTCTTATCTCATCACCGATATTGTTTATGTAGAGAGTGAACAGTAATGGACCAAGTATAGAACCTTGTGGGACCCCTTTAACCAACTCCAATGGCTTTGACTGGATGCCGTCGACTCTAACAGCCTGACTTCTATCCTTTAGATAGTCATGAAACCAACGACAGGCATCCAATCCTATTGACGACAGCATACCCAAAAGTATCGCATGGTCTACAGTGTCAAAAGCTTTAGATAAATCTATGAACAAGGCGGCACAGTACTTTCTATTATCTAGGGCATTAGTAATATCATTTACAACACGTACAGTGGCCGTAATAGTACCGTGTTTAGGTCTAAAGCCAGATTGATTTACTAGAAAAAGTATTGGTAACAGTTAAAGAAGATTGTAGTTGCCTATTCACCAGTGACTCTAGAATTTTAGCCAAACAGGAGAGCTTAGAGATGGGCTGGTAATTATCCAACTCACTACCATCACCTCCCTTGAGGAGTGGTAAAACAAAACCTGTTTTCCAAGATTTAGGAATCTTTCCTACGACAAATGTTTGATTAAAGATATGCGTCACTACACCACCAATAATAGGTGCCACACACTTGAGTAAATATGGATCCAGATTGTCAGCGCCTAACGATTTCTTAGAATCTATAGCAGATAGTGCAGATAAGACCTCATCTTCTGTGACTTTTTCGAAATTAAAAACCGACTTAGTGTTCTCCACATCAGCTAAAGGCAGAGGGGCTGAAACAATAGACCGGTCAGGATCATGTTGGACATTTTTTCTTTCAAAAAGAAAACCAGCAGAAATAAAATGCTTATTAAAAACATCACAAATTTCAGTTCGGTCCCTGATGATCCCAGATTCAGATGTAATTTGCTTCGGCAGAGAAGTCAAGGAGTTTCCTGGTTTAAGTGAGTTAACAGTTTTCCAGAATTTAGAGGAATCACCAGACTCTGTCAGAGCATCAAGGAAATACCTAGATTTAGCCTTTTTTATTCATCCGGTCCATTTATTTCTCAATTGCCTAAAAAGCAGCCAATCAGCTGTTTCACCAGTTTTCCTCGCCAAGGCCCATGCTTGATTCTTTTGCAGAAAAAAGATTTTCAAATCACAGGAGAACCAAGGATTAGTTTGATTTTTTACCCTAAGTCAGCCATGAATGTAAAAATTGATGAAAAGAAAGAGAACGCTAAAACTGGGTCCATTATCCAGTTTACGGATAAAAGCTCTGAATATTAAAGGTCATGGATAAAGGCTTGCTCTGAGAAGTGTTTACAATTTATTTCTCTTTAGAATTATACGTGGGTCAGGGTTTTTTAGCCTAGTATCTCTGATACTTGCAATAGGGCAGTGGTCACTGATGTCATTAGCAAATAACCCACTAGCTATATATTTGTGAGGTGTATTTGTTCAGATTAGGTCTATTAATGTAGATTTTTGGGGATCTTTTGGATTAGGACAGGTAGGTATAGTTATTAGTTGAGTAAGATTTAGTTTGTTACAAATGTCTTTTCATTTAAACAATGCTGGCATCAGCCAGTCCAGATTGAGATCTCCGATAATCAATAATTCAGAGTTTACATAATTACACATTAACTCAAACAATTTGCTTAGTGCAGATACCGGAGCTGAGGGTGGGCGATAAACTCCCGCTAGCGTTAATAGTGCATTATGACCAAGGACCACATTTAGAACTAAGCATTCATACTGTTTCGGAACAGAAGTTGAAATGGACACAGTGACATCTAGGTTGCATTTAACATATATGGCAATACCTCCTCCTCTACCCACTCTGCCTGCTGTGTAGACATTATACCCAGCTAACAGAACATCTGAGTCTGGAACAGAGACACACAGCCAGGATTCAGATATAATCATTATGTCAGCATGTGATGTATGTTGTGTAGTAAGCTGTTAGTAGACTATGTGCCTCACCCTAATAATTTGGTCTATTTTCACCTTTTCATTTCTCCTACTGTTCTGACTTGGTGGTGCACATGTAGCCTATAACCTGTTTTTTAGAACTGTAATCATTGAATATTGTAAGAGCTTTCATTGTCTGCTTATATGCCCCCTTTATTTATCATACGATTCTGACTTGGTGTGCAGGGAGAACACTGTAAGAATGGCCCATGTTCTGAATTCTGTTGCTGTACATTTCAAAAGTACTGAACAAATTGTTATACTGACTACGTTCGTCCTAGCTTTCTCATGAATGTCCTATTCTAAATTACGGATGGCCTCTTATCTGCTTGTCGTTCCTTTATGACATAGTTTGTATCTCAATTGTCATTAGAAACCACATTTGTTTAAGCAAGTCAGCCATATCAGCTATGTTTTCTTTAAAGGCAGTAAATGAGACTGAATGAACTGTTTCACTGCCAGACAAGGCTCTGCTGATAGCCAGTTGTAGCAGTGGTAAGGTGTTGGGACAGATTTATGTAGGCCCTAACAGTTGCACCTTTTGCCACCGTTATAGTGCAGTTAATGTATTGTTTAGTGTTGTGTTGTGATGTGTAGTGGCTTTGGAGGTATGCATCCCACTTTTTTTTTTGCCAAAATTTGACCAAATTGCAACTACATGTGGACTGCATTAACTTTACAAAAATCATGTGATCAATGGTCATGTCGTTTTTATCTATGAAGTCGCTTCTCAACAACTGCACCATGCAGTCACCTGCATTGTGGGAGGCATAAACCAATAATTGTGTGATTGGTGCGACGTTGCCAAAGACTTGAAAGAAACAGGAAAAATATTTATTGCGATTCTAAAGCTACAGGGAATAGAAAATACAGTTATATTTGAGACTTCTCTCTAACCAAACGGTTAAACAATAGTAGCTATGTTGACACTACCATGTTGATCTGAGCCCTGCTGTTGGAAAACCACTGGTGTCCGACTGTTGGCTGTCGGAGATGCACCTCCCTGAACTCACTCGCCGACTTTAGTCGACAGTCGGCTTCGCCTTGCTTACTGCTCGAACACACTCAAAACATTTGCCTTCGGCGCCCTGTGCAGTCAGTTTTCTCCCTGTCACAAGAAGGGACCTACTATTTTCACGCTCCTTCGATAAAGCTACGACCGGAAGTGGTTATCGTAGCAGGTTATTAGACTATTTTCGCCAACCCTAACCACAGATATAACAATCTTATTCAGATATGTGCCCTAACCGTTTTCCAAACATTAACCATAGTCTCAATAACTTGCTACGTTTTTTCTAACATAATCCGAAAAAGTTACTTCCGGTGTTTTTCGTCACAGGAAGCAGACTTCAGTTGCGGAAGTATAATGTATAGGTATGTATAGGTGATCGTTTCAGGACATGTTTTGATTTAATAGTTTAGTGCAATGTCTAAACTGTACACCGATAAACTGACCCGGCTCTACGAGCGGTATCGGGAGTACGTTACGAAGAACCCTGCAGCGACCGGACAACTGGAGAGCACCGTAAGAACGCTGTCGTACCTCATTTCAGGTGAGTTTAAAAGTGAGAGCCAGAGCGAGTGGCTTGCTGCGTTCAGAAACATCTGGGAACTCGGAAAAATACGAGGTCAAATCATGACGTCAGTGGTATTTTTTGTCGGAAAATCGGAGCTACAGAAAGAGGCCTGATTTCCCCGGTTTGGATGACCGTTCAAAAATGTTTTTCAAGTCGGAAGTAGTTTTTTTTCTTCACCGAGGTCCCATTTGTTTTGAACGCACTGAAGTCGAAGTGGGAGATTTCTGAGTTCCCATCTGTTCTAAGCGCAGCATAAAGTGTTTCCAAGTTGCCAAGCTAATTGCCTACACCTCTTCCCAAAACATTGACCATGCATTGCCTGATGTGCCTCTCAACACTACCATCTCGTGTTTGATTATGAAAACAAAGGAATGTTATTCTCTAATTCAGCATATGAAAAACAGTCACAGCAAAGCAGCTGATGCATGAGTCAGAGTGCAAACTTTAAATATAACTATTTGTCACATAGTGTTGTCAGTAGTCCTGTGTAGAGTCTGGCATGGCCCATGGGCTACCTTATGAAATGTAATTATTATCTGAACTATCTAGCCAAGTTCTTTGATTGGTTCTCTGTTGAAACAACATTACAACAGTTTGACATACCATCAGTCCTCAAAGTGTTTTTGTGTCTATTTCACAGGGCGTTTCACTGACTCCCATGAAATCTCTGAATTGGGTAGGTTAGCACCTCACCTCACCTCACAGTTAATGTTTTATTGACCGCAGTAGAACCATGAACCAGAAGCATTCAGGAACTTCAACTGTTGGATCAGTTTGTTGTTGTGTGTGTTTTTGCAGTGTACTCTGCCTCCAACCTGCTGGTGCTGCTTAATGATGGCATTCTGCGTAAAGGGCTGTGTCGAACCCTACCCATGGTGAGGTCAATCACAATAGTCGAACCCTACCCATGGTGAGGTCAATCACATTAATCTAACCCTACCCATGGTGAGGTCCACCTCCACCTGGTCAATCACATTAATCTAACCCTACCCATGGTGAGGTCCACCTCCACCTGGTCAATCACAATAGTCTAACCCTACCCATGGTGAGGTCCACCTCCACCTGGTCAATCACAATAGTCTAACCCTACCCATGGTGAGGTCCACCTCCACCTGGTCAATCACAATAGTCTAATCCTACCCATGGTGAGGTCCACCTCCATCTGGTCAATCACAATAGTCTTATCCTACCCATGGTGAGGTCAATCACATTATTCTAACCCTACCCATGGTGAGGTCAATCACAATAGTCTAATCCTACCCATGGTGAGATCCACCTCCACCTGGTCAATCACAATAGTCTAACCCTACCCATGGTGAGGTCAATCACATTATTCTAACTCTACCCATGGTGAGGTCAATCACATTATTCTAACTCTACCCATGGTGAGGTCAATCACATTATTCTAACTCTACCCATGGTGAGGTCAATCACATTAGTCTAACCTTACCCATGGTGAGGTCAATCACATGAGTCTAACCTTACCCATGGTGAGGTCAATCACATTAGTCTAACCGTACCCATGGTGAGGTCAATCACAATAGTCTAACCTTACCCATGGTGAGGTCAATCACAATAGTCTAGTCCTACCCATGGTGATGTCCACAATAGTCTAACCTTACCCATGGTGAGGTCAATCGCATTAGTCTAACCTTACCCATGGTGAGGTCCACAATAGTCTTACCTTACCCATGGTGAGATCCACAATAGTCGGACCTACCCATGGTGAGGTCCACCTTCACCTGGTCAATCACATTAGTCTAAATATGTGCTGGGTTGTGTTCATTAGGCACAAAATGGAAGAAAACACTCAGAAACAGGGAAGTCCTATCAGAACTGACTGTGCAATCCCTGACCGTGTGTGTGTGGTTGTTTGTTCAGTCTCTCTCTCAGCAGAGGCTTCTCACCTGGCTGTCAGTGGTGGAGTACATGGAGGTGTTCCTGGAGATGGGGGCCACCAAGCTGTGGGGGGAGGGAGGTCGCTGGCTGGTCATAGTGCTCATCCAGATCACTAAGTAAGGAATGAAGGAGCCCCTCGTGGAGCGATATCTAACCAACGCTTTAACTTCGTCCCTTTTGATCGATCTACAACATGCTGTATAGTGCACAGGGATACATGGATTAGTAAAGACAATGAGATATTCAGGGATACATGGATTAGTAAAGACAATGAGATATGTAGTGATACATGGATTAGTAGAGACAATGAGATATGCAGTGATACATGGATTAGTAAAGACAATGAGATATGTAGTGATACATGGATTAGTAAAGACAATGAGATATGCTGGGATACATGGATTAGTAGAGACAATGAGATATGTAGTGATACATGGATTAGTAAAGACAATGAGATATGTAGTGATACATGGATTAGTAGAGACAATGAGATATGTAGTGATTAGTAAAGACAATGAGATATGTAGGGATACATGGATTAGTAGAGACAATGAGATATGTAGTGATTAGTAAAGACAATGAGATATGCAGGGATACATGGATTAGTAAAGACAATGAGATATGTAGTGATACATGGATTAGTAAAGACAATGAGATATGCTGGGATACATGGATTAGTAGAGACAATGAGATATGTAGTGATACATGGATTAGTAAAGACAATGAGATATGTAGTGATACATGGATTAGTAGAGACAATGAGATATGTAGTGATTAGTAAAGACAATGAGATATGTAGGGATACATGGATTAGTAGAGACAATGAGATATGTAGTGATTAGTAAAGACAATGAGATATGCAGGGATACATGGATTAGTAAAGACAATGAGATATGTAGTGATACATGGATTAGTAAAGACAATGAGATATGCTGGGATACATGGATTAGTAGAGACAATGAGATATGTAGTGATACATGGATTAGTAAAGACAATGAGATATGTAGTGATACATGGATTAGTAGAGACAATGAGATATGTAGTGATTAGTAAAGACAATGAGATATGTAGGGATACATGGATTAGTAGAGACAATGAGATATGTAGTGATTAGTAAAGACAATGAGATATGCAGGGATACATGGATTAGTAAAGACAATGAGATATGTAGTGATACATGGATTAGTAAAGACAATGAGATATGTAGGGATACATGGATTAGTAGAGACAATGAGATATGTAGGGATACATGGATTAGTAAAGACAATGAGATATGCAGGGATACATGGATTAGTAAAGACAATGAGATATGTAGTGATACATGGATTAGTAGAGACAATGAGATATGCAGGGATACATGGATTAGTAAAGACAATGAGATATGTAGTGATACATGGATTAGTAAAGACAATGAGATATGCAGGGATACATGGATTAGTAAAGACAATGAGATATGTAGGGATACATGGATTAGTAAAGACAATGAGATATGTAGGGATACATGGATTAGTAAAGACAATGAGATATGTAGGGATACATGGATTAGTAGAGACAATGAGATATGCAGGGATACATGGATTAGTAAAGACAATGAGATATGTAGGGATACATGGATTAGTAAAGACGATGAGATATGTAGGGATACATGGATTAGTAAAGACAATGAGATATGTAGGGATACATGGATTAGTAAAGACAATGAGATATGTAGGGATACATGGATTAGTAGAGACAATGAGATATGCAGGGATACATGGATTAGTAGAGACAATGAGATATGTAGTGATTAGTAAAGACAATGAGATATGTAGTGATTAGTAAAGACAATGAGATATGTAGGGATACATGGATTAGTAGAGACAATGAGATATGTAGGGATACATGGATTAGTAGAGACAATGAGATATGTAGTGATACATGGATTAGTAGAGACAATGAGATATGTAGTGATTAGTAAAGACAATGAGATATGTAGGGATACATGGATTAGTAGAGACAATGAGATATGTAGTGATTAGTAGAGACAATGAGATATGTAGTGATACATGGATTAGTAGAGACAATGAGATATGTAGTGATTAGTAAAGACAATGAGATATGTAGGGATACATGGATTAGTAAAGACAATGAGATATGTAGGGATACATGGATTAGTAAAGACAATGAGATATGTAGTGATTAGTAAAGACAATGAGATATGCAGGGATACATGGATTAGTAAAGACAATGAGATATGTAGGGATACATGGATTAGTAAAGACAATGAGATATGTAGTGATACATGGATTAGTAAAGACAATGAGATATGTAGTGATACATGGATTAGTAAAGACAATGAGATATGTAGTGATACATGGATTAGTAAAGACAATGAGATATGTAGTGATACATGGATTAGTAAAGACAATGAGATATGTAGTGATACATGGATTAGTAAAGACAATGAGATATGTAGTGATACATGGATTAGTAAAGACAATGAGATATGTAGTGATACATGGATTAGTAGAGACAATGAGATATGTAGTGATTAGTAAAGACAATGAGATATGTAGTGATACATGGATTAGTAAAGACAATGAGATATGTAGTGATACATGGATTAGTAAAGACAATGAGATATGTAGTGATACATGGATTAGTAGAGACAATGAGATATGTAGTGATACATGGATTAGTAAAGACAATGAGATATGTAGTGATTAGTAAAGACAATGAGATATGTAGGGATACATGGATTAGTAAAGACAATGAGATATGCAGGGATACATGGATTAGTAGAGACAATGAGATATGCAGGGATACATGGATTAGTAAAGACAATGAGATATGTAGTGATACATGGATTAGTAAAGACAATGAGATATGTAGTGATACATGGATTAGTAAAGACAATGAGATATGCAGGGATACATGGATTAGTAGAGACAATGAGATATGTAGTGATACATGGATTAGTAGAGACAATGAGATATGCAGTGATTAGTAGAGACAATGAGATATGTAGTGATACATGGATTAGTAAAGACAATGAGATATGCAGGGATACATGGATTAGTAGAGACAATGAGATATGTAGTGATACATGGATTAGTAGAGACAATGAGATATGTAGTGATACATGGATTAGTAAAGACAATGAGATATGTAGGGATACATGGATTAGTAAAGACAATGAGATATGTAGTGATTAGTAAAGACAATGAGATATGCAGGGATACATGGATTAGTAAAGACAATGAGATATGCAGGGATACATGGATTAGTAAAGACAATGAGATATGTAGGGATACATGGATTAGTAAAGACAATGAGATATGTAGTGATACATGGATTAGTAAAGACAATTAGATATGTAGTGATTAGTAAAGACAATGAGATATGTAGGGATACATGGATTAGTAGAGACAATGAGATATGTAGTGATTAGTAAAGACAATGAGATATGTAGGGATACATGGATTAGTAAAGACAATGAGATATGTAGTGATTAGTAAAGACAATGAGATATGTAGTGATACATGGATTAGTAAAGACAATGAGATATGTAGGGATACATGGATTAGTAAAGACAATGAGATATGTAGTGATACATGGATTAGTAAAGACAATGAGATATGTAGTGATACATGGATTAGTAAAGACAATGAGATATGTAGGGATACATGGATTAGTAAAGACAATGAGATATGTAGTGATTAGTAAAGACAATGAGATATGTAGGGATACATGGATTAGTAAAGACAATGAGATATGTAGGGATACATGGATTAGTAAAGACAATGAGATATGTAGTGATACATGGATTAGTAAAGACAATGAGATATGTAGGGATACATGGATTAGTAAAGACAATGAGATATGCAGGGATACATGGATTAGTAGAGACAATGAGATATGCAGGGATACATGGATTAGTAAAGACAATGAGATATGTAGTGATACATGGATTAGTAAAGACAATGAGATATGTAGTGATACATGGATTAGTAAAGACAATGAGATATGTAGTGATTAGTAAAGACAATGAGATATGTAGTGATACATGGATTAGTAAAGACAATGAGATATGTAGTGATACATGGATTAGTAAAGACAATGAGATATGTAGTGATACATGGATTAGTTAAGACAATGAGATATGTAGTGATACATGGATTAGTAAAGACAATGAGATATGTAGTGATACATGGATTAGTAGAGACAATGAGATATGCAGTGATACATGGATTAGTAAAGACAATGAGATATGTAGTGATTAGTAAAGACAATGAGATATGTAGGGATACATGGATTAGTAAAGACAATGAGATATGTAGGGATACATGGATTAGTAAAGACAATGAGATATGTAGTGATACATGGATTAGTAAAGACAATGAGATATGTAGTGATACATGGATTAGTAAAGACAATGAGATATGCAGGGATACATGGATTAGTAGAGACAATGAGATATGTAGTGATTAGTAGAGACAATGAGATATGCAGGGATACATGGATTAGTAAAGACAATGAGATATGTAGTGATACATGGATTAGTAAAGACAATGAGATATGCAGGGATACATGGATTAGTAAAGACAATGAGATATGTAGGGATACATGGATTAGTAAAGACAATGAGATATGTAGTGATACATGGATTAGTAAAGACAATGAGATATGCTGGGATACATGGATTAGTAGAGACAATGAGATATGTAGGGATACATGGATTAGTAGAGACAATGAGATATTCAGGGATACATGGATTAGTAAAGACAATGAGATATGTAGTGATACATGGATTAGTAAAGACAATGAGATATGTAGGGATACATGGATTAGTAAAGACAATGAGATATGTAGTGATACATGGATTAGTAGAGACAATGAGATATGCAGGGATACATGGATTAGTAAAGACAATGAGATATGCAGGGATACATGGATTAGTAAAGACAATGAGATATTCAGGGATACATGGATTAGTAGAGACAATGAGATATGTAGTGATACATGGATTAGTAAAGACAATGAGATATGTAGTGATACATGGATTAGTAAAGACAATGAGATATGTAGTGATACATGGATTAGTAGAGACAATGAGATATGCAGGGATACATGGATTAGTAAAGACAATGAGATATGTAGTGATACATGGATTAGTAAAGACAATGTCAGCCTGTAGGTCTAATATTATAACCTGTGCTTTTCTTTAGATTGTCTCTGATTGTTGAAAAACGTCATGGTTACTGGGATGTTATGTTGCATGGTGTTACATTCCATTTCTCTCCTTCCACCTCACTCCCCTCTGTGTTCTTTCTCTCTGTCCAACATTTCTCCAGAGCCGTCTTGCGCTTCCTACTGCTCTTCTGGTACAAATCTGGCATGCAGACTTCCCCTCCTATTACCCCACTGGACAGGGAGGCACAGCTCGGCAACGGTAACACAAGTCAAGAGTTTGCACGTCAGACATATTTTATGTTGAACTCATTTTTTTGGTTTAAAATGCAGGGTGTCTGGCAGATACAGCTATATCCAAACAATATGACTTAAACATGACTCTCTTTGTTCATTTGATTCAAAAACAACTTTGGGACAGTTTTGTGTCCGCTTCTTGTTCTGTTACCTCATTGGCTATAAACAATGTGCCAATGTCCTGGGTCGCACCAGGACCGGACCATATACTTCAGAGTTTACAATCCAGACAACCTGGAACTACTACTTGGACATAAATATATTTCTGTACCTCTCCCTCCTTACAGATGAGGACCATGATGACCACCAGGATGACAGCTCCTTTGTAGGCCAGCGGTCAGGGAGGGTGATGAGGCCGTTGGGCAATGGTAAGACTACACACGTTCCAGTACAATGTTTGTATTCAGGACCGTGCCAATACTATTTATCAGGAATGTACTATCTGTCCCATACCTCTCTCTCTCTCTCTCTTTCTCTCTCCTCTCTGTCTCTCTCTTCTCTCTCTCTCCTCTCTTCTCTCTGTCTCTCTGCCTCTCTCCTCTCTGTCTCTCTCCTCTCTCTCTCTGCCTCTCTCCTCTCTCTCTCCTCTCTCTCTCTCTCCTCTCTCCTCTCTCCTCTCTCTCTCTGCCTCTCCTCTCTCTCTCCTCTCTCTGTCTCTCTCCTCTCTTCTCTCTGTCTCTCTCCTCTCTCTCTGCCTCTCTCCTCTCTCTCTCCTCTCTCTCTCTGTCTCTCTCCTCTCTCTCTCTCTCTCCTCTCTGTCACTCTCTTCTCCTCTCTCTTCTCTCTGCCTCTCTCCTCTCCCTCTCCTCTCTCTCTCTGTCTCTCTCTCTCCCCTCTCTCTCTCTCCTCTCTCTCTCCCCTCTCTCTCCTCTCAGCTCCCTCTGTGCAGGCCCGTCTGTGGGCAGCCCCCAGTAGGGAGAAGAGGTGTGCTGTGGAGGAGGATCTGACCTCTAGTCCCACTGCCCTGGGGGTCCAGGAGACCATAGCAGAGTCCATGTACATCGGACGCCCGCTGGTACACTGTATCCTTCCTACTCTGGGACTCTGTCACAGGGACACTAGAGAATTAAACGTGCACAATGTCATCACATGATTACTGCCTCTATAGATTGTGGTCTGGTACGGCAGCTATAAAGTACATTGGCTGAAATGGTTGCATGATTCCATATCATACCTCTGTATGGCCTAGAAGCATTCTGTTCATCTTAACAGCACATCCCTTACTAGTGGAATACATCACTGCACTGTATATACAGTATACCAGTATTTGACCTGGTAAATGAAACCAAGGATTTCTCACACAGAGGGTGTGTGTGTGTTTTCCTCAACGCTGCTCCTAAACACAGTGCTCTGCCTGGGAATGTGTGGGAGAGGCTCCTGGAAACCATGGCTCGTGTCTGGAGCCATGGAAATGACCAGGTAACCATGCTTTCTTCTCTTTACACTGACACGTGCTAAGAGGAATCACAAAATAAATACACACACTGACTAGACACATGATATGTGTTCCACTATTAAAACAAAATAGCCGTAGACATACTCTTCTATACAGGCCATTTAAAAGCAGTGTCATGAAGGAGGCACTGGTCTGTTCTCTTACCCCTGGTCTGTTCTCTCTCCCCTGGTCTGTTCTCTCTCCCCTGGTCTGTTCTCTCTCCCCTGGTCTGTTCTCTCTCCCCTGGTCTGTTCTCTCTCCCCTGGTCTGTTCTCTTACCCCTGGTCTGTTCTCTTACCCCTGGTCTGTTCTCTTACCCCTGGTCTGTTCTCTTACCCCTGGTCTGTTCTCTTACCCCTGGTCTGTTCTCTCCCCTGGTCTGTTCTCTCCCCTGGTCTGTTCTCTCCACAGTTTTGGTTTGATGAGTGACACTAAATCTCTGAACCGGCGGGAGAGGGCGGAGGTGAGGAGGAGAGCCTTTCTGCTTCTGTACTACCTGCTCCGCTCCCCTTTCTACAACAGATTCTCTGAGTGAGTAGAATCAGATCTACAACAGATTCTCTGAGTGAGTAGAATCAGATCTACAACAGATTCTCTGAGTGAGTAGAATCAGAACTACAACAGATTCTCTGAGTGAGTAGAATCAGAACTACAACAGATTCTCTGAGTGAGTAGAATCAGAACTACAACAGATTCTCTGAGTGAGTAGAATCAGAACTACAACAGATTCTCTGAGTGAGTAGAATCAGAACTACAACAGATTCTCTGAGTGAGTAGAATCAGAACTACAACAGATTCTCTGAGTGAGTAGAATCAGAACTACAACAGATTCTCTGAGTGAGTAGAATCAGAACTACAACAGATTCTCTGAGTTAGTAGAATCAGAACTACAACAGAAAACTAAATGTATGCTGTTTTATAATTCTCGTAGATATATTTGATGGCTTACACATTGGATGGTTCTTTCATCAAGCATGTTCCCACCTATAAATATCTGGGCTTGTAGCCTACAAAACTCCCTACATCTCACCTGTCTGGTGCCTATAGGGCAGTTTAGGACTTTAGTGTTGAAGAAATGTAATGAATTGTAACTGTTTGGATTCAATGTAAATGATTGTACAGTATTTGTGGTGTTTGAAGCTGTAGTGTTGATTCTGTCATTTTGTATTTGTCGTATTGTTGTCCTCAGGGGCACCATTGTAAACTAGACTCTGGTCTTAATGGGTTCCCCTGAATAAAATACATTCTGAGCAAGTCAAATCAAAACCAACAGATTCTCTGTCTAGAGAAATTCGTTTACCATGATGACCATTGAAACATGGCATATTTTCTATCACGTGTGCTGCTTTTTAAACCTTTCCATTTTGTTTCACGTAGGACAAAGATCCTGTTCCTACTCCGATTCCTGGCAGACAATGTTCCCGGCGTCGGGCTGGTTGCTCGTAAGTGTTTACTTTTTATAGAAACCAAGTCTCTGAAAATGGGATGTATTTGTTCCGTTGTTTACCTTTGTTGGTGGTCCACTCTCTGCTGACATGCACTGTGGCTTCCAAATTCTGCCAGTCTGCATCTTGTCAGTTAATGTGTTCATTGTCCTGATTGGCTTAACCTTATCCTCCACTTGTCCTTCCAGGCCCTCTAATGGATTACCTACCTGTCTGGCAGAAGATCTACTTCTATAACTGGGGCTGAGGGCAAGAGGTGGTTGAAGGTCTCCTGGCCAGCTGGATAGGGATCGACACTAAAGAGGGAGACTCAGTAAACTACAGAGCCAGAGACACACAGGGACTCAAGTCCCCCACAGACTCACTGGAAACCTGTGCTGGTTACGCTGCTGTATTTCAACTGGGGACCCTCAAATCAGATCCAACATGCAGTTCTGTTGCTAGGGCATGCCAGAGTACCTTACGGATCCTTCCGTTCTGTTGCTAGGGCATGCCAGAGTACCTCACGGATCCTTCCGTTCTGTTGCTAGGGCATGCCAGAGTACCTCACGGATCCTTCTGTTCTGTTGCTAGGGCATGCCAGAGTACCTCACGGATCCTTCTGTTCTGTTGCTAGGGCATGCCAGAGTACCTTACGGATCCTTCTGTTCTGTTGCTATGGCATGCCAGAGTACCTTACGGATCCATCTGTTCTGTTGCTAAGGCATGCCAGAGTACCTTACGGATCCTTCTGTTCTGTTGCTAGGGCATGCCAGAGTACCTCACGGATCCTTCTGTTCTGTTGCTAGGTTATGCCAGAGTACCTTACGGATCCTTCTGTTCTGTTGCTAGGGCATGCCAGAGTACCTTACGGATCCTTCCGTTCTGTTGCTAGGGCATGCCAGAGTACCTTACGGATCCTTCCGTTCTGTTGCTAGGGCATCCCAGAGTACCTTACGGATCCTTCCGTTCTGTTGCTAGGGCATCCCAGAGTACCTTACGGATCCTTCCGTTCTGTTGCTAGGGCATCCCAGAGTACCTTACGGATCCTTCCGTTCTGTTGCTAGGGCATGCCAGAGTACCTTACGGATCCTTGCCTTTTGCATTCCCACCTTGTTCTTTTTTATAATTTGAGTGATTTCCGTCATATCTTCCATCAGACTGATCTTGAACCTGTGATTATGATGAATTGATGCTGATTGTGTGATTTAGTTTTCTCCTTTTGTAAACTATACATTACCCAGCAGTGTTATTGACCGAGTGGTAGGAGATATCTTTGGCTCCGCTGGGTATGATCACCATCTTGTCAGTCAGTTTTGCTGTCTGTCACTGGGAACAATCCCTCCTAAATGTCTCCAGTTAAACAACCCACTACAGCTAGCCCTGATGGGTTCTGTGCAGTTGGTCCTACAGCATTACAGCGAATGACTTTGAGGCTGGTTGAAGTTCTCTCTATGGAGCTGTCCCAATATCTCCTATCTCCCAAAGTGTGCACTTGTTCACTCCTTCCCACAAATCTAGATTGGCATTTGGCATGGGCTCGTGGGAGTTTCCACCATATTTCGTATACTAGTCACTTCCTTTCGACTCTTTAATTGGAGGAAGGAGAGAATTGGGCCCTTCTGTTTGTCAGATTATTCATTTGTTTGTCTACCCACTGTGCCAATGTATGTGACCAAGATATGAAATCTAACATTTGTATATTAAATATGCTGTATTCTAAATTATTGATATTAACTACCTAATTGATGTACTTTTTTTTAAAACTGGGCAAGTCAGTTAAGAACAAATTCTTATTTTCAATGACGGCCTAGGAACAGTGGGTTAACTGCCTTGTTCAGGGGAACATTGGGTTAACTGCCTTGTTCAGGGGCAGAACAACAGATTTTTACCTTGTCAGCTCGGGGATTTGATCCAGCAACCTTTCGGTTACTGGTCCAACGCTCTAACCACTAGACGACCTGCCGTCCCATCTAATTGTTACTTAAATTGGGGTTGAGAATTAAGAATCTATTTTTGTAGTTTATCCAGGGTACTTGAGAACAACCATCTGGAAATACATTGAAACCAGGTAGTTTTCCCTGTGTGAAAAAAATAGTTGAAGATGATTGGGGGAAGTGGAATGTTGTGGCTCTGAGTGCCTTTCAAAATTTCACTTACCAGAGGAAAAAGCAAAGGTCTAATATACTTGTTTGAAATTGTGCGAATGTTTTTTTAAATTTATGAATCCTACAAATGTGTTCAATAAATCGGCAGAATTAATAATCTGGTACCACCCAGTCATTGTGTTTATCTTAGGTAGGTTTTCATAACTACCATTCATTTGCTGTTATGTAATGTGCTACTACAGCTGCGTTTACACACACAGTACAAATCTGATTTGTTTTTGACCAATGAGATCAGCTCTGCAATGGATCTGATAAGAATTGGGCAGCATTTGTAAACACAGCCCATGAACTTAAGTCAGCAACCACAATGATGGATTTCAATCTTTATTGACACAAATCTAACTCTTTTTGTAGCCTACAATAAATAACTTGTTTTGATGGGTCATTGGGATAGCCATTCTTCATCACTAGTGGGACATCCAGGGAGACAGACCAGGGCACACACTCAAACCCATCCCCATGGTGACAGCCATGAGTGAACACACTCAAACCCATCCCCATGGTGACAGCCATGGGTGAACACACTCAAACCCATCCCCATGGTGACAGCCATGTGTGAACACACTCAAACCCATCCCCATGGTGACAGCCATGGGTGAACACACTCAAACCCATCCCCATGGTGACAGCCATGGGTGAACACACTCAAACCCATCCCCATGGTGACAGCCATGTGTGAACACACTCAAACCCATCCCCATGGTGACAGCCATGTGTGAACACACTCAAACCCATCCCCATGGTGACAGTCATGGGTGAACACACTCAAACCCATCCCCATGGTGACAGCCATGTGTGAACACACTCAAACCCATCCCCATGGTGACAGTCATGGGTGAACACACTCAAACCCATCCCCATGGTGACAGTCATGGGTGAACACACTCAAACCCATCCCCATGGTGACAGCCATGGGTGAACACACTCAAACCCATCCCCACGGTGACAGCCATGGGTGAACACACTCAAACCCATCCCCATGGTGACAGTCATGGGTGAACACACTCAAACCCAAACTCAGTCCTGCCCTTGCACTACACAGCAGATAAAAAAAATTAAAAACACTCGTCAAGCTTTGAATATTTTTTTAAATCAGCTGTGTAGCGTTAGGGCAAAAACCAAAACGGGGCCCCAGGATCAAGTTTGGGGCTTACCGTAAAAACACTGACCCCAACTAACACACGGCTGTTAGAGAAGCAGGAGCTGCCTTTTGAGAATCCTTCCCCCGTCAACAGACAACCCTCTAACATGGCCATCAGTGGAGGCTGCTGAGAGGAGGACGGCTCATAATGGTCGGAGCGAATGGAATGGCATCAACCACCTGGAAACCATGCGTTTCATGCCGCTCCAGTCATTACCACAAGCCTGTCCTCCCCGATTAAGGTGCCACCAACCTCCTGTGGTGTATATCAACCTAAGGGGACTGTCCACGAGGGTGTAACCTTCTCCAGTCCATTACTGCTGCGATGCAGCCCGGGAATGAGAGCCTCAACTCTGTAACGATCATCTCAGCAAGCACCAATAAAATAGACAGAAACCATGAAATGGAAAGGGACCTCCATACAAAACAGACAATTGTGTTAAATGACTTTGAACCAAGTGCATATCTAGAGCTATGGAAGGTGCTAGATCAACCCCCGCTACTACTGCCAATGGTGACATTCAAGGTCATCTTTTTTTTGTAGTTGCAGAACAATTGTCAATCTATATATATCAATCTTCTGAGATACACAGCGCAACTGCAAGAGAGACAACCTGGAACACCAACCGTTGTTATAATGCAATTCCACCTTCCAGGCTCTGTGATACCAGACACCCTGTCTGTTCGTGATGAGATATCAGATAGAAATGTATTGTGTAGAACACACACACGCGAGTCAGGAACAAGAGGTAATCACGTCACCTCTATGTGTATTATATAGCATTTCTACCTGTGACATCCATTCATATATTTTCTTTGCCACATAAGACATTCGTGACCGGACCATCTCAAATAGTACTGAGGTGGCCCTGTTCTTGACGTTACACCTCGTTTGACCAACGGTGGTAGGCTCCTCTTACCCGGTCTCTCATTTTCATAGGCAGGTCACCAGAAATAAACATCAAACGACGAGGGACCGAGTGACAGCCAGGCTCTGTCCAGTCACAGGTTTCACAACAATCTGATGAGCACGTCTTCCATTAGTCATGGCTCCTGCCATTCAACAAGACGGTACAGAATGAGGGATCAAACTCCCATTTAGAACAGAATGAGGGATCAAACTCCCCATTTAGAACAGAATGAGGGATCAAACTCCCATTTAGAACAGAATGAGGGATCAAACTCCCATTTAGAACAGAATGAGGGATCAAACTCCCATTTAGAACAGAATGAGGGATCAAACTCCCATTTAGAACAGAATGAGGGATCAAACTCCCATTTAGAACAGAATGAGGGATCAAACTCCCATTTAGAACAGAATGAGGGGTCAAACTCCCATTTAGAACAGAATGAGGGATCAAACTCCCATTTAGAACAGAATGAGGGATCAAACTCCCATTTGGAACAGAATGAGGGATCAAACTCCCATTTAGTACAGAATGAGGGATCAAACTCCCATTTAGAACAGAATGAACAATCAAACTCCCATTTAGAACAGAATGAGGGATCAAACTCCCATTTAGAACAGAATGAGGGATCAAACTCCCATTTAGTACAGAATGAGGGATCAAACTCCCATTTAGTACAGAATGAGGGATCAAACTCCCATTTAGTACAGAATGAGGGATCAAACTCCCATTTAGTACAGAATGAGGGATCAAACTCCCATTTAGTACAGAATGAGGGATCAAACTCCCATTTAGAACAGAAACTCAATAGAAAAGAGCATTATGCAGAAACACAGCTGAGTTGCATTCCCTCCCATGTCTAAGTAACTTATCTTAGGGTAGAAACAAAAGACCGTGTGAACTCAGATCCAGGTCTTCATGTATTCTATACAAGTGTGTTTCTCAACATTAGAGGTTACTATGGCTTCCCAAAGTTTGTGGTGTGATTCTGTAAACCCAGTGACTGGTCAAGTATGGACTGAAGGAGACCACCATCCACATTCTTACCAGCATCGACCATTCAGTCAAAGCACCCGATCATTCCTAAGAAACACACACACTGAACTCTTTCTATTGAAAAAGGCTGAAAGCCAACTTTTCTTCTGACCCGACTGAAATCCTTTCAGACCCTGGTGAAGAACTCATATTGCACTGCAAGATGGGCTAGGTCATTACGTTTCTAAAATATAACCCCCCCTTCGTTCCCCGTCCATCTCCTGACCTTGGTAGATTGCGTCACTCAGTCAGCGAGTGGAGGTGTTGCGTTTTGATTCATGCTGTGTGGAGTTCAGTTAAAACATTCTTACAATGGAACTTTGTGTGATTAACTCGACTCCATTCAGACCAGAGAATGTCATCCGTTGTCATGGTAACTAAAATGAAGAGAGATAATCAACCGTACTGGACAACAGCTTCCCTTTGATGATGTTAATGCTGAATGGTTAAACGGCTCTGTCTGTTAAAACAGCGAGGTTGAAAACACACAGTAAAAACAATGTCAAAAAGCATGGTTCAACAGAGGGGATTGGTTATCATATCATTCTTAGAGAATACTTTATATCATTAATATTTGTTTGAAATCAGAGACCAAAACAGTATAGAAAACAAGACTAGTTAGAACAGAAAAAAAAAATACTTTACACCTTCCAGAGCTTTCTTCGCTGAAAATAAAACTTTGTCTCACTCTAAAAGGTGGGTGGACAGACACGGTGTAGGGTCTCCCTCCATTCATGCACTCTCTCTTCCCTTCTCTCACTACAGATACCAGTCAGTAGTGATGTGCTCTGTGCCCCCCCTCCCCTCCACTCTCTGTCAGTATGACGTCATGGCTCCCTCTCCCCCTGCAGCTGGGTGTTGGTCGTCCTGGTCTCTTCAGTAAGCGCCATAGCGATCCTAACACAAACACAAGAAGCTCGGTCAGCACACTAAGATCCATCTAGTGATGTTTTCCTACCAATACTGGAGAACCAACCTGAAGAAAACTGACAAACAGGAAGAGACCACCTGGACTTGTTCAATACAAATGATCAATTTCCCTTTTCAGTTGTGTGTCCTACTAGACAGGACAATAGAGTTTCTCTGTATGTGTAAATGTATTGTGTTGAGGTGTCTCTGGTCATGTAGAGTTTCTCTGTATGTGTAATTGTATTGTGTTGAGGTGTCTCTGGTCCTGTAGAGTTTCTCTGTATGTGTAATTGTATTGTGTTGAGGTGTCTCTGATCCTGTAGAGCACATATGTCAGAGTCAAGGCCCGCGGGCCACATCCGGCCCGCAAGAAGGTTTTTTACGGCCCCTGGGATGATCTTGATTTATTATTAGAACCGGCCCGCAGCAAGCCGGCAGCCCGCAGATCTTTTACACGCACCAATACTACATTTCCCACAATGCAAAGGTGACGCACCGAGCAGTAGGCTGCTTCATTTCAATATTTATTGGCACAGCAGTCGTCAGCATCACAGTAAAATTAACTTTCAGATACCCATCAAAAATGGCAAAACGGAAGGTGGATACTGAGAACCGGGGGTTTCAAACAAGGTGGGAGTCGGAGTATATGTTCACGAAGGTAGCTGGAAAACCTGTGTGTCTTCTGTGTGGAGAAAGTGTGGCGGTACTGAAAGAGTATAATCTGAGACGACATTATGAAACGAAACACGCGGACAAAAACAAGAATATGGACATGGAACAAAGGCTACAAAAGGCAGAGGAATTAAAACGAGGCCTCAAATCTCGACAGGCTCTGTTCAAAAAAGCCAAATCACAAGGCCAGGCTGCTGTCAAGGCCAGTTTTATTTTGGCAGAAGAGATCGCTAAATCAGCCCGGCCATTTACGGAGGGGGATTTCATCAAAAACTGCATGATTAAAGTTTGTGACGAAGTTTGCCCAGAAAAAAGGCAACTCTTTTTAAATGTGAGTCTGAGCAGAAACACCATTGCCGAGAGAGTAGACCAGTTGTCCATCAATCTAAAAGAGCAGCTTGTGAAAAAGGGAAAAGATTTTATTGCATATTCCTTGGCTGTGGATGAGAGCACCGACATTTCTGACATTGCCCAGTTGTCAATTTTCATCCGCGGAGTGGACTCCAACCTAAGCGTGACAGAGGAGTTTTTGGCTTTACGTCCTATGCATGGCACAACTACGGGGCATGATTTGTATGAAGAGGTGTCAAGATGTGTAAATGAGATGGAGCTGCCTTGGGAAAAACTTGTGGGTTTGACAACCGACGGAGCACCTGCGATGTGTGGACACAGGAGCGGACTGGTGGCGAAGATACGGGAAAAGATGCAAGAGGAAAACGCGACAGGTGAGCTGACAGCTTATCATTGTATCATACACCAGGAAGCGTTGTGCGGTAAAGCCTTGAAAATGGAGCATGTAATGAGCATCATCACGCGCACAGTTAACTTTATCAGAGCCAAAGGTTTGAATCACCGCCAGTTCAAGGCATTTCTGACGGAGTTAGAAACGGAGCATGGTGATTTGCCTTATCACACAGAGGTGCGATGGCTAAGCCAGGGAAAGGTGCTTCAAAGATGTTTCGAGCTTCGTGAGGAGATTTGTCTGTTCTTGGACAGCAAAGGGAAAGACACAACACAACTCCGAGACGAAATGTTTCTGTGTGAAATGGCTTTTCTGTGTGACATTACGAGTCATCTGAATGCAATAAACTTGCAGCTGCAGGGTCGGGATCGTGTCATCTCTGATATGTACAGTACAGTGAAGGCATTTAAAACCAAACTGACTCTGTGGGAGACGCAGATGCGGAAAGAAAATTTGAGCCACTTTCCCAGCTGCCAGACCATGAAAGAGAAGCTCTCTACCAGTGCGTTCCCGAGCACACAGTTGGCTGATAAAATAGGTATGCTTGCCGCTGACTTTCGACGCCGATTTGCTGACTTTGAAGCACAAAAAAGCAGGTTGGAACTGCTCGGTAACCCATTTGCTGTTGACGTGGAAAGCTCACCACCAAACCTCCAAATGGAGTTGATTGACCTCCAATGCAATGATGCACTGAGGGCAAAATATGCGGCAGTGGGTGCTGCGGAGTTCGCCCGTTTCCTCCCCGGCACAATGCCCCAGCTGCGCATCCAGGCTGCTCAAACGTTGTCTATGTTTGGCAGCACATACCTGTGTGAACAACTGTTTTCTTTGATGAACCTGAACAAAACATCACACAGAAGTCGACTTACTGCTGAACACCTCCACTCAATTCTGAGGATTTCTTCAGCTCAGAGCCTTACCCCGAACATTGATGAACTTGTGGAAAAGATGGGACACCACCAAGTATCACCCTCAACCTCAAACAAGTGAACATTACTGTGCAATCACATATTTAGAGTTTTTACTCAGTTCAAGTTTAAAAGTTAAAATTTAATATTTGTTTTCACTGCATGTTACTTCTCCTTAAACAAAGTGTTGTTTTTGATTAATAGATTTTTGCACTTTATTTTTTTGTATTTCAATCCAATTATATTTTAAAAATATTTCAGTTGAGTGGATGATAGAAAATTGCTATTATTGTTTTTTCTTTGAAGTAAATTTAGCCCACTTTTGCTAAAATAGAAAATATAGTCTACTGATGGTGCCTTGAATACCGGTTTCTTTCATTTAATGTTCATGTTATGGGGATATTTATATAAAGGAAATTTGTCTTTTGTGTCTGTTGAAAATTAAAGATTACTGACAGAGCCATAAGAAAATATTGCTTTATTTATCTGATCATATTGTAATATATTTGTTAGGTTTTCAGTAGGTTCAATTAGGTTCACTAGACTATATGCGTCATTTAAAAATTTTTCAATGAACATTCGAACAGTCCGGCCCTCGTCTTGTAGCTGATTTTTTTATTTGGCCCTCCGTCCATTTGACTTTGACACCCCTGCTGTAGAGTTTCTCTGTATGTGCAATTGTATTGTGTTGAGGTGTCTCTGGTCCTGTAGAGTTTCTCTGTATGTGTAATTGTATTGTGTTGAGGTGTCTCTGGTCCTGTAGAGTTTCTCTGTATTTGTAATTGTATTGTGTTGAGGTGTCTCTGGTCCTGTAGAGTTTCTCTGTATGTGTAATTGTATTGTGTTGAGGTGTCTCTGGTCCCGTAGAGTTTCTCTGTATGTGTAATTGTATTGTGTTGTGTTGAGGTGTCTCTGGTCCTGTAGAGTTTCTCTGTATGTGTAAATGTATTGTGTTGAGGTGTCTCTGGACCTGTAGAGTTTCTCTGTATGTGTAATTGTATTGTGTTGAGGTGTCTCTGGTCCCGTAGAGTTTCTCTGTATGTGTAATTGTATTGTGTTGAGGTGTCTCTGGACCTGTCACCTGTATGGTGTTCATGACGCCGTTGGCCAGCACGGCCATCTTGCCCGCCACAGTCTTCACCCCCTGTTTGAACTGAGCAATGTCTGGCCCCGTCGGCAGCACACTCTCATAACCTGCTGCCCCTACAGAGACAGAGATAGAACTGTTATGAGAATTTTGTTATCAATGTTCATAAACTTCAATTAATCTACTCAGTCTGCAACCCAGAGTTTGTAAGATTCTGGTTGAATGAAACAGACAAGAGTCCCAACTTACAATAGTCCAAATGTTTATTCACGGGAACGTTCTCCAGTCCATTATACAAAAACATCAATTTTATCCTTGCTCCTTACTTACGTACATACTTTCACACAAACAGTAGATATCCTACGCACATACATACACAAAAACAGTAGGTGAGTTGTATACTTCTCCGTAGTTCTCACCACTGTGTATCACTACCCAGCCGACATTTCCATTCCCCCCAGATTAGGGAGACCTTGAGAAGTACTCCCTGTCCTCATAAGTTCCTCAGAGTTCTAGCCAGGTCTGTTCAAACACAGTTTAATTGTTCTCTGTATTTTCTTAGGTACACACTTACACACACATTTCTCTCTCTCCCAGTCCAACCTAGTTGGACTTATATGTTTAATACTTTAATTATTCCTTATCCATGCTACATAAACTATACTCTCAAATGGTTAAGTTTCAGGGTAGAAATATTTAATAATTATCTATAAACATATAAATTATTTTATCACAAACACAAACATTAACAAATACTAAAACACACTCACATAACTTGCTGCCCCTACAGAGACAGAGAGAGATCAAACACACACACAACATTAACCCTTACCGGTGTCACGGTCACTCCCGTCCCCAAACAGGTCAGCAGAGCTGATGGACGTGTTGCCAGACAGGCCCTCCAGACGTGTCTTGGCCTCATACTGGGGAATGACAGAACACCATCTCATTAGACAACACCATCGCATTCGCTTGACTAGGCAACACCAACGACACAATCTCACTAGTTTAGGGCTGATCCCACTTAGACTGGTCGATTGTTTGGTCAATATGCTGTTGGTCGACCAATATTTCTTTAGTTGAGCAGTCAGTCGCAATATTATATATATTTTTTAAATTGTGCACAAGACACCTGTCTGATTGGACTGATCCATTGTGGAGAGGCCGTGGGGGATGGAACAGTCCATCACTAAGACATGTGCTACTGAAATTCTATACGATTCAATTACATAAGAACAATGGTGCAACACTAAATCAAAATATTATTTTATAACAAATGCGTTTGGATAGCGGTCGCTGTCCGCGGTTCTGAAACATCAGTGCGCTGTTGAATTGGCGCCTTTTCCTGGACCATGTTGCTATGTGGATAATAGCAGAGTTAACCAGCGTATTGGTGTTGAGAACAATGCGACGGAGACAGCGGTGGAGTGAGGAGACGAGGAAACAGCCCTTGCCTAAATTGTCTAGTCACAAAATGCCGGATACAGCAATTTCACAAATTAGGCAATAAAACAAATATTAATAATTTGCTATGTTTTAACAAAGGATTTAGAATGTGTTTCATTAGATGAGCCTCTGGTATTACACTGGACAAAAAAAGGCCCCAGAAATGTTTCATACGTAACCTTACTTCTCACACATGTGTTGACATCCCTGTTAGTGAGCATTTCTCCTTCGCCAAGATAATCCATCCACCTGACAGGTGTGGCATATCAAGAAGCTGATTAAACAGCATGATTCATTACACAGGTGCACCTTGTGCTAGGGACAATAAAAAGGCCACTCTAAAAATGTGCAGTTTTGTCACACAACACAATGCCACAGATGTCTCAAGATGAGGGAGCGTGCGATTGGCATACTAGCGGCAGGAAAGTCCACCAGAGCGGTTGCCAGATTATTGAATGTTCATTTCTCTACCATAAGCCGCCTCCAACATCGTTTTAGAGAATTTGGCAGTACGTCCATCCTGCCTCACAACCTCAGACCATGTGTTTGGCGTCTTGTGGGCGAGCGGTTTACTGATGTTCTCAACGTTGACAGAGTGCCCCACACATGTAGTGGGGGGATGGTATGGGCAGGCATAAGCTACGGATAACGAACACAATTGCATTTTTTCGATGGCAATTTGACTGCACAGAGACACCGTGATGAGACCCAGCATATTGGTGTTGTGCCATTCATCCACCGCCATCAACTCGGCCCCATGTCGCAAGGATCTGTACATAATTCCTGGAAGCTGAAAATGTCCCACTTATTCCATGTTGCCCATTGAGCATGTTTGGGATGCTATAGATCGACGTGTACGGCAGCGTGTTTCAGTTCCCGCCAATATCCAGCAACAATGACAACCGTTGAAGAGAAGTGGGACAATATTCCACAGGCCACAATCAACAGCCTGATAAACTCTATGTGAAGGTGAGGTGTCACACTGCATGAGGCAAGTGGTGGTCACACCAGATACTGACTGGTTTCCTGATCCCCTACATTTAAAAAAAAGTATATTTTGGTAGAAAGAACAGAATACTCTCGGTTGACCAATATTTGAATTTATTTTATGGGGACAGCCCTACATTAGCTAGACTAGTCAACACCAACAACATCATCTCATTAGACTAGTTAACACCTGTTCAGGAGTCTTATGGCTTGGGGGTAAAAACTGTTGAGAAGCCTTTTTGTCCTAGACTTGGCACTCCGGTACCGCTTGCCATGCGGTAGTAGAGAGAACAGTCTATGACTGGGGTGGCTGGGGGTCTTTGACAATTTTCAGGGCCTTCCTCTGACACTGCCTGGTGTAGAGGTCCTGGACGGCAGGCAGCTTTGCCCCAGTGATGTACTGGGCCGTAAGCACTACCCTCTGAAGTGCCTTGCGGTCGGAGGCCAAGCAAATGCTGTACCAGGCAGTGATGCAACCAGTCAGATGTTGCAGCTGTGGAACCTTTTGAGGATCTCAGGACCCATGCCAAATCTTTTTAGTTTCCTGAGGGGGAATAGGCTTTGTCGTGCCCTCTTCACGACTGTCTTGGTGTGTTTGGACCATTCTAGTTTGTTGTTGATGTGGACACCAAGGAATTTGAAGCTCTCAACCTGCTCCACTACAACCCCCTCGATGAGAATGGGGAAGTCCTAGGTGCTCCTTTTCCTGTAGTCCACAATCATTTCCTTGGTCTTGGTTACGTTGAGGGATAGGTTGTTATTCTGGCACCATCCGACCAGGTCTCTGACCTCCTCCCTAAAGGCTTTCTCATCGTTGTCGGTGATCAGGCCTACCACTGTTGTGTTGTCAGCAAACTTAATGATGGTGTTGGGAGTCGTGCCTGGCCATGCAGTCGTGGATGAACAGGGAGTACAGGAGGGGACTGAGCACGCACCTCTGGGGAGCTCCAGTGTTGAGGATCAGCGTGGCAGATGTGTTGCTACCTACCCTCACCACCTGGGGGCAGCCCGTCAGGAAGTCCAGGATCCAGTTGCAAAGGGAGGTGTTTAGTCCCAGGTTCCTTAGCTTAGTAATGAGCTTTGAGGGTACTATGGTGTTGAACGCTGAGCTGTAGTCAATGAATAGCATTCTCACATAGGTGTTCCTTTTGTCCAGGTGGGAAAGGGCAGTGTGGAGTGCAATGGATATTGCATCATCTGTGGATCTGTTTGGGCGGTATGCAAATTACTACTTGGCGTCATGAGACAGCCCTTTTCTGCTCTTCCGAATAAAACCCCCACCTTGAGAATTTCTCAACAGACCATGATTCTCTCCATTACGAGAGGACAAAGGTTGCAGACCAGCTTACCTCGATAACGAGAGGGCGAGGTTTGAGACCAGACTGCTGAATATTTTAACCATACCACGTTGTTAAAACTCTTAGACTATCGATACCGACAGAATAAGAACAAGTCTTTGATATTAATTACTAGTCTGCAGCTAGGAATTCGGTATCATTGAACGCGAATACCGACAACCGCTCAAACATCTATTCTACAAAGACATGAATGAATGTCACTCTGAACTATCTATTCTAACCACGATAGAGAGAGCGGACAGACTCCAACAGAAACAAACTTTCCAACAGAGATCCCGACGACACACTGAGCGTAAATATATATATTGATAGCAATTATTCCGGAATGAGTGAGCGTTCATGTGCAAAGGATTAGCATTTCAATTGTTATAATTATCAACTTTGTCCTGTCTTTTATCTCAGTCGAACCCCACTTCCCTTTTGTCCACCAAGCCGCGATACCAGTTTATCCCACTAGGAAAACTCCACTATCATTTCCTTGTAACTATTTACTGTTTGTTTATGCATTTCTGTGAATTACTTAGTAAATAAATGATTTTAAGACAATTGATGTATGGATGACTCATAGTGAAGACTGGGTTCGTGCAGATAACCAACAATTTACGACGTTTGGAATGAGACTAACGTGAGGTAAAGAAGAATTCATTAATCAGAAGACTATTGATCAGATATGAAAATATCTGAAAAGTTATATTAGGAAAATTATAACTTTGTAATCTGAATATTTTCCATGGTGCCACAACTTCCTAGTTAATTACAGTTACATGACTAATCAGTTTAATCACGTAATAATAATTAGTTATTTGATAAATAAGGTCTTCAGTTTTAATAATGCCAAAGACAACAACACCAACAACACCATTTCATATTAAAAGTAGAAATAGAACGAAACAAACAGGCATTTGATCAAGTGCACAAGGCTACATGTGTGCAAAACTAACATTCACTGAGTAAAAAATGTCATAATTCCCCCTCATTCACACAAGTGTTACTGTCAAGTTCAACACAACTAAGCCATATCTGTGGACTACACATTATTGCATTGAACACTATCTGCCTGTGGATATCTGTTCTACAATGTTCCAGCAGAGCATGAGACCCTTTGTTGGCATAATTGATCTCTTTCAGGCAGAGAGAACACCTGGCCTACCCCTTTATATCCACTGTATAGTGGCATCCAGCTTAAGCCAGGCCCAGCTCCAGCTACACTTGATCCCCGAATACACTTGTTTAACAAGCAACGCCTAATTTTCGCCTAATTCTCTCATTCTGAAAATTAACCACATATTGTAGAGGGAAAACATTAGCAGTTAGTTCGTTAGCTAGTTAACTAATCAACATTTCACACAGATTGCCAGAGTCCAGTAAGCAACTAAAGTGTTATAACTTGAGGAACGGCACAACTTCCGGTGAAACTGGAGGGCGCGCATTTCAAATAAATAATCATAAAAATGATGGATATTAAACATTTAGGTAGATACAAATGTCTTATATGCTTAAATTCTTGTTAATCTAAACGGCACTGTCCGATTTACAGTAGGCTTTACAGCGAAAGCATGCCATGCGATTGTTTGAGGACGGCACCCCACATCAAAATATTTTTACACCGGCACAGATTTCATAAATTCACAAATAGCGATTAAATATTCACTTTTTGGACATTTTCCTCTGATTTGTCATCCAAAGGGTCCCAGCTATAACATGCGGTGTAGTTTTCTCTTTTCTGTATACATCAATGATATTGCTCTTGCTGCTGGTGATTCTCTGATCCACCTCTATGCAGACGACACCATTCTGTGTACTTCTGGCCCCTCCTTGGACACTGTGTTAACTAACCTCCAGGCGAGCTTCAATGCCATACAACTCTCCTTCCGTGGCCTCCAACTGCTCTTAAATGCAAGTAAAACTAAATGCATGCTATTCAACCGATCGCTGCCCACACCTGCTCGCCCGTCCGGCATCAACTACTCTGGACGGCTCTGACTTAGAATACGTGGACAACTACAAATACCTAGGTGTCTGGTTAGACTGTAAACTCTCCTTCCAGACTCACATTAATCATCTCCAATCCAAAATTAAATCTAGAATCGGCTTCCTATATCGCAACAAAGCATTCTTCACGCATGCTGCCAAACATACCCTCGTAAAACTGACCATCCTACCGATCCTCGACTTCGGTGATGTCATCTATAAAATAGCCTCCAACACTCTACTCAACAAACTGGATGCAGTCTATCACAGTGCCATCCGTTTTGTCACCAAAGCCCCATACACTACCCACCATTGCGACCTGTACGCTCTCGTTGGTTGGCCCTCGCTTCATACTCGTCGCCAAACCCACTGGCTACAGGTTATCTAAAAGTCTCTGCTAGGTAAAGCCCCGCCTTATCTCAGCTCACTGGTCACCATAGCAGCACCCACTCGTAGCACACGCTCCAGCAGGTATATCTCACTGGTCACCCCCAAAGCCAATTCCTCTTTTGGTCGTCTTTCCTTCCAGTTCTCTGCGGCCAATGACTGGAACGAACTGCAAAAATCACTGAAGCTGGAGACTCACATCTCCCTCACTAGCTTTAAGCACCAGCTGTCAGAGCATTTTACAGATCACTGCACCTGTACATAGCCTATCTGTAAACAGCCCATCTATCTACCTACCTCATCCCCATACTGGTATTTATTTATTTATTTTGCTCCTTTGCACCCCAGTATCTCTACCTGCACATTCATCTTCTGCCGATCTACCATTCCAGTGTTTAACTGTTATATTGTAATTACTTCGCCACCATGGCCTATTTATTTCCTTAACTTACCTCATTTACACTCACTGTATATAGACTTTTTGTTTTCTTTTGTTCTACTGTATTATTGACTGTATGTTTTGTTTATTCCATGTGTAACTCTGTGTTTTTGTATGTGTCGAATTGCTTTGCTTTATCTTGGCCAGGTCGCAGTTGCAAATGAGAACTTGTTCTCAACTAGCCTACCTGGTTAAATAAAGGTGTTCTCAACTAGCCTACCTGGTTAAATAAAGGTGTTGTCAACTAGCCTACCTGGTTAAATAAAGGTGTTCTCAACTAGACTACCTGGTTAAATAAAGGTGTTGTCAACTAGCCTACCTGGTTAAATAAAGGTGTTGTCAACTAGCCTACCTGGTTAAATAAAGGTGTTCTCAACTAGCCTACCCGGTTAAATAAAGGTGAAATAAATGTTAAAAAAATATCCCAAAAAGTCAGTTTAGTTGGCGCCATCGATTTGAGTAATCCACTACCCCTAAACTTTGTTTCAACAAGTCAAAATACGTTTCTATTTAATCCTCAGATTCCCTAAAATGTAATTAAACTATAATATTTCATACAGAAAGTAGTATGTTCAATAGGAAAACGATATTTGCAAGTGCGTGTCCTTTTCATCGCGCGCGCATACACGAATTTCCAAGTCTGTGTCCCTGTAGTAAAACTCGTTATTCTTACTCGTTTTGGAAGAAACAAGCCTAAAACCTTGAACAAAGACTACTGACACCCAGTGGACGCCACAGGAATTGCAATATGGGAGCTGAAATTTAGTATGCCCCTATACTTTCCATTGTAACAGCACGGGCTCTCAAAAAAAATCTGGTTGGTTCTTATGAATTTGCTCCTACCATGTCTATTGTGTTATAGTCTCATACATTATTTTAACATTTCTACAAACTTCAAAGTGTTTTCTTTCCAATGGTACCAATTATATGTATATCCTGGCTTCAGGGCCTAAGTAACAGGCAGTTTACTTTGGGCACGTCAGTCAGGCGGAAATTGAGAAAAAAGGACCCTAGCCTGAAGAAGTACTATAGCGAATTGGTTAGGTTACTAATGTTAGCTCATCTGATGTTGTAATGTCAGCTTGCTAACGTTAGCTGTCTGGCTTTAATAGCCAGCTAATTTAAATGCGGCACGCTTTGCTTTCTAAGTTTCCGTTCAGTTGACAGGTGGCTTGGTATTTGTTGGTAATACAGTGGTGTAACTTTACCTCGGCATAGCTCTCGCGGCCAAAGAACATGTCGGAAGAGATGGCCTTGGCGTTGGCAAACTTCTGCCGGGCCTCGCTCGACTCGGACACGGGCGCCGCCGCCTCCGCCTTCCGCCGACTGGGCCGTTCTCCGATAGGCTGGATGCTGGAGATTGTCACCTCCTCTTTAGGCTCCTCATTCTCCAGGGCCCAGGAGGAGGTGAAGGAGGCCACTCCCCCATCAGAGTCCCACCGCGAGCCGAAGCCGTCGCCCGCCGTAAACGGGTTGTCCTTGTACCTGTCCCAACAAAGCACACACACAGAGGCAGGGATAGATCCAATGTTGTTGGTCAGGTAGGGATACACAAGGACACATTCATAATGGATTAGATCTGAGGAAACAGAGGTAGATGAAGGGATATATTATACAGACCCAAGGCTCTACCCCTAACCCAAGGCTCTACCCCTAACCCACAGACCCAAGGCTCTACCCCTAACCCACAGACCCAAGGCTCTACCCCTAACCCATAGACCCAAGGCTCTACCCCTAACCCAAGGCTCTACCCCTAACCCACAGACCCAAGGCTCCACCCCTAACCCATAGACCCAAGGCTCTACCCCTAACCCATAGACCCAAGGCTCTACCCCTAACCCATAGAACCAAGGCTCCACCCCTAACCCATAGACCCAAGGCTCTACCCCTAACCCATAGACCCAAGGCTCCACCCCTAACCCATAGACCCAAGGCTCTACCCCTAACCCAAGGCTCTACCCCTAACCCAAGGCTCTACCCCTAACCCATAGACCCAAGGCTCCACCACTAACCCACAGACCCAAGGCTCCACCCCTAACCCATAGACCCAAGGCTCTACCCCTAACCCATAGACCCAAGGCTCTACCCCTAACCCATAGACCCAAGGCTCTACCCCTAACCCATAGACCCAAGGCTCCACCCCTAACCCATAGACCCAAGGCTCTACCCCTAACCCATAGACCCAAGGCTCCACCCCTAACCCATAGACCCAAGGCTCTACCCCTAACCCAAGGCTCTACCCCTAACCCATAGACCCAAGGCTCCACCCCTAACCCATAGACCCAAGGCTCCACCCCTAACCCATAGACCCAAGGCTCTACCCCTAACCCAAGGCTCTACCCCTAACCCACAGACCCAAGGCTCTACCCCTAACCCACAGACCCAAGGCTCTACCCCTAACCCACAGACCCAAGGCTCTACCCCTAACCCATAGACCCAAGGCTCCACCCCTAACCCATAGACCCAAGGCTCTACCCCTAACCCACAGACCCAAGGCTCTACCCCTAACCCATAGACCCAAGGCTCTACCCCTAACCCATAGACCCAAGGCTCCACCCCTAACCCACAGACCCAAGGCTCTTAGATAATTATGAAAGGATTGGATAGGTGTCTTAGCAAGATGAAGACAGGTATATCAAGCCTATCTGAAGGCAAGTTGGAACCATTACCATATTGTTAATACCAATCCAATCCTTTCAGCTGTATACAACAACCCCAGTGCCTGGGAGGTAGCTAGCTTGGGGTTGGAAGTCCATTTGGAATTGGACAGAAACCCCTTTTTCCAGTACTACTCCATAGGAGAAGACATTCCGATCTGTTTGGGGGATGTGACGTACTTAGGGGGTCCGGAGGAGAAGCCCGGTTCATCCAACATGTCCAGTTTGGAGCGAGGCGAGGACTTGGCCCCCAAGGGCGTCTCCTGCTCAATCACCTGCATCTCTGACATCACTGAGTGAGATATGGTGCTGGAATACATAGAATACACACACACTTAAGTCATGTCCGCACACAATAATGTACTGCAACACAATCTACACACACACAGACACCGCAAACACATAAACACCACTGAAGTTAAAGCCACACTCTGTAACATGGCATCCTATCAAAGAGTGGGACACCAACCAAAAGAGTCAATAATTAAAGGGATACTTCGGGATTTTTGGCAATTAGGACCTTTATCTACTTCCCCAGAGTCAGATCAACTCCTTTATCTACTTCCCCAGAGTCGTCAGATTAACTCCTGTATCTACTTCCCCAGAGTCGTCAGATCAACTCCTGTATCTACTTCCCCAGAGTCGTCAGATTAACTCCTGTATCTACTTCCCCAGAGTCGTCAGATTAACTCCTGTATCTACTACCCCAGAGTCAGATCAACTCCTTTATCTACTTCCCCAGAGTCAGATCAACTCCTTTATCTACTTCCCCAGAGTCATCAGATTAACTCCTTTATCTACTTCCCCAGAGTCGTCAGATTAACTCCTTTATCTACTTCCCCAGAGTCGTCAGATCAACTCCTTTATCTACTTCCCGAGTCAGATCAACTCCTTTATCTACTCCCCCAGAGTCAGATCAACTCCTTTATCTACTACCCCAGAGTCAGATCATCTCCTTTATCTACTACCCCAGAGTCGTCAGATCAACTCCTTTATCTACTTCCCCAGAGTCAGATCAACTCCTTTATCTACTTCCCCAGAGTCAGATCAACACCTGTATCTACTTCCCCAGAGTCAGATCAACACCTGTATCTACTTCCCCAGAGTCAGATCAACTCCTTTATCTACTTCCCGAGTCAGATCAACTCCTTTATCTACTCCCCCAGAGTCAGATCAACTCCTTTATCTACTACCCCAGAGTCAGATCATCTCCTTTATCTACTACCCCAGAGTTGTCAGATCAACTCCTTTATCTACTTCCCCAGAGTCAGATCAACTCCTTTATCTACTTCCCCAGAGTCAGATCAACACCTGTATCTACTTCCCCAGAGTCAGATCAACACCTGTATCTACTTCCCCAGAGTCAGATCAACTCCTTTATCTACTTCCCCAGAGTCAGATCAACTCCTGGATACCATTTTTATGTCTCTGCGAGCAGATACCCATTCACTTCCAGTCATTGCGCTAACGCTAGTTAGCATTGGCTCACAAAACTCTCTCTAACTTCCTTCAAACTTGACACGGACTATAAAAATGGTGTCCACGAGTCCATCTGACTCTGGGGAAGTAGATAAAGGGCCTCATTGCCAAAATCCCAAAGTATCGTTTAAGCAGGAATGCTATAGCCTACAGTAGCACATGCAAACAGGCAGCACTCATTTGCTATTTGTAGTGCTCAAGGAACGCTTATTCCATGAGAGAAACATTACTGTTCTTTGAAAACATGGTTTGATTACCTGCGGTTGCCGAAGCCCATGCCCAGTCTCTCAGCCTGCTCCCTCTTCTTACCCTCCATGTTCTGCATCTTCTTGTTGTCCATCTTCCTGTCAATCTCCAGCTCCTTGTAGGCCAGGCGCATAGAGGCCACACTGCAAAAAGAGACACATTTGCCAATTGTTCTACATTCATTTGCAACAATTTGGGAATTTTAGGAAATTCTCCTCCCGACCATGTCGTTCTCCTCGTAAAATGATGACCAACATTACCCTCCGTGTGTAAAATGTATTAAGACAATAATTATCATTTTTGTTCCACGGTTATGGTCCATAATTGTCGGTTGCATGATAATATGATTATTGAGCCAGCGGATGTCACTACTGGCTGTCCTAAAGGATCTCTTCCATTCACTTTCTGTATGCAGAAGTAGGCTGTATTATTCATACAACCTCTGAACAGTCTGGCCATGAGAAGACAGCAAATATTAATTTAGTGTAAACACTAAAACAGCAGGAAGAGCAGAATCTGGTGCGGAGGTGTTTCCATGCTCTCTGACTGTCAAACTGTGTGGTTCACTCACATGGACTCCTCTGCCTGTTTCTTAGCATCAGCTGCTTGCTCCTCTCTCTGCTTCTCGACTACCTGGGCCTGTTTCTCCACCTCCGAGAAGCTCTTACTGCTCACCTTCTGGGCCCCCAGGCCCTTCTTAGCACCCAGCTGGAGGGAGAGAGGAGCACAGAGGAGGTGGTTACACACAGCTGGGGACAGATAGAGGAAATGACTGCCCCCCAGTGGACAAGTGGCAGTATTACATTCATGGTTTGATCAACGCACTCTTGATTCATTAGCCAGGTTTGGTGATTCTGATTTGGGACATTTGTTTTTCTGGTCAACGTGACTTATCCAGGAACAACACCGAGCCCTAACTACATGCCAGATCTAGGGCTCCACGTGTTTCCTAATCAGATCACGTGACCAGCCAAAACCCTGCTCCTCACGCAGAGCCCCCTGTCTGAGTGCTGAAGGGGGTGTAACCTACCCCTTTCTTAGTAGTGCTGGGCTTCTTTTTCCCAATGATGGATTGCTTCACATCTGTAACACAAAGCTCATCATTAGAACACTGGTGGACAGCGACAGGCCAGGGACTCCCGAGTTGTAATCGCTCTGCATAACTTTGAAAAAGGAAGTTCTACACACACACACCAATGTTTACCCCTACAAATGCATAGGTGTGCCCCCCATACATGTGAACGCACAAACCGCTGTACGTTTCCCCTCTTGTTAAAAGGTGCAAACATTCAGTGTCCTTAGCAGACGCGACACGAAGAACATGTCAACGCAGTCAGATGAGAAATAGCATCCCAACGGTCCTTTTATCCAGTCAGAGCCGTTTTGAGACAAGCCATGTGCTACAGTCAGCAGTGTTATATCACTGCAGCTGAAGGACAGCACCATTGTCATACACCTGACAGAAATAGTTTCATTAGTTTACGTTATTCTAAAGTTACGGGACACACCGTTACTATAATAAGTATTCACCCCATTGGACTTTCACATTTTGATACGAAGTAGAACTGAAATGATAAGCACCAAATCATTGATCCATACCAAATACTCCATGTCAAACTGATAATACAATTATATAAAATGTTCACAAATGAAGAAAAATGAATAACTCAAATATCTTGATTGTATAGATATAGGCAAGCCTAAATGGAGTTGAGCAGGAAACATTTGTGTAGCAAATCACACAATAAGTTGCATGGCCTCCGTGTGTGAAATAATAAGGGGTCAACATGAGGTGAATGACCCTTTCTTGGTACCCCAAACATACAACCTCTGTAAGGTCAGACACATTTCAGTTGTACAACTGACTAGGTGTCCCCCTTTCCCCTCAGTGAAGTAGTGCATTTCAAGCAGAGATTCAAACAACGATCGGGGAGCTTTTCAAATGCCTCATAAAGAAGGGGCAGTGATTGGTAGATGGGTAAAAAAAATATATATATATAATTTTTTTTATTTTTATTTAAAAAGCAGGCACTGAATATCCCTTTAAGTTATTAATTAAGCTTTGGCTGGTTTATCAACTCACCCAGGCCCAACAAAGATACAGACGTCCTTCCTAACTGAGCTGCCGGACGGGAAGGAAACCGGGCAGTGATGTCATCATGAGTCCTACTGTGACTTTAAAACAGCTCCAGGGTTTAACGGCGGTGATGGGACAAAACTAAGGATGGCTCAACCACATTGTAGTCACTCCACAATACTGATCTAAATGACAGTCAAAAGGAGGAAGTCTGTACAGTATTTTATCCCTCACTTTGACATGAGACTATTTTGTGTAGATCAGCGATGAAAAAAATTACATTTAAATACATTTTAACCCCAATTTGTAACACAATAAAACATGAAGAAGTCCAACGGGAGTGAAAACCTATGATAGACACTAAGCCTGCTAGGTCTGTGACCGAGGCTACATGTTGAATGAAAGGCACTGTAAGCCTGCTAGGTCTGTGACCGAGGCTACATGTTGAATGAAAGGCACTGTAAGCCTGCTAGGTCTGTGACCGAGACTACATGTTGAATGAAAGGCACTGTAAGTCTGCTAGGTCTGTGACCGAGGCTACATGTTGAATGAAAGGCACTGTAAGTCTGCTAGGTCTGTGACCGAGGCTACATGTTGAATGAAAGGCACTGTAAGTCTGCTAGGTCTGTGACCGAGGCTACATGTTGAATAGGGGTTTGTCTGACTGTTGTATTAATGTTAGGAGACTGGAAGAACGAAGAAAGCCTTGGCAGTCGCACATTTTAGTTAGAGCTGGGAGGGAGGGGCTTAAGCTTGCGTGTCACAATCAGGTGAGGTGTCAGTCAAGCACAGAACCAACCATGCTTCCTGAAAATCTGGCCAGCCAATGGGCTAACGGCAACTTTTAAAAAGGCGTTCCAATCACCTTTGGGTAGCTGTGGTTGATCTGACGACAAACGCATGGAGTCCTCTACGGACAAAGCAGACACAGGTGTTACTGAGGGCTCCACGGTCATATGGAAAACCTCCAGTGACTGTATTACAGGGTGGGCTATGTATGGGAGGGGTCGGGACAATTTGGTGCCTGGTCCAAACATCTAAGGGGGGTCTCCAATTCTGGGAAGAGCCAACAAGAGCAGCCTTGCCAGAATATCAGGGGGGGGGTTTACTGTGGATGTTGAGGTCTGTAAATGGCTGTAACCATCACCTATTCCTTGTTTTTAAGGTCAGCAAAGATCTTTGAGAGGTGAGGGGAGGAGCTGTTGTCATGTGAAAGGAGGCAGAGGAGGAACAGGATGTTGGCTGATGACTTACCCATAGTGACTTTGGGAGATTGCTCAGTGCTCAGTCCCTCAATGCTTGGTCCTTCCTCCAGCTCTGAGAATGTCAAATACAATCACAGATCAACTGTCTAATTCAACCTCAGAAACATATGGGAAAGCTCCAGACGAAAGGATAGGAGAGGGGGGACTGTGTGTGTGTGTGTGTGTGAGAGACTCACGAGTGCTGGCGGTGTGGGGGGCTTTGGGTGTGTCCTCCAATAGTTGAGGAGTGAGGGTTCCATTGTGTTCTGTCAGGGAAGGAGCCGTCACATCCCAGCTGTTTGAAGGCTGCAGACACACCAATTCGGTCACATTAAATAACACAACACATACACACAGAACCAACACTACTGCACCCACAGAATGAACACAGAAGCACAAAACACTTGTGTGATTGGTGTGATTTGAACAGTAGCCCTCAGGCCTACCTGAGTATGCTCAGTAAAGAAGTCTGCCTGTCTCTTCTCTGGGGCGGCAGGCTGGCTGCTCACACTGGATTGGTCAATCCACAGCTGAGAGAGAAAGAGGAAGGGTTAACGGACGCCATTCACACCGACAAATGACATTTACTCCTGAGGTGCTGACCTGCTACACCCCCAGCAACAACTGTGATTATTATTTGACCCTGCTGGTCATCTATGAACGTTTTAACATCTTGAAGAACCATCTGGCCTTAATGACCATGTACTCTTATAGTCTCCACCCGGCACAGCCAGAACCCTCTACAACCACTGTGATTATTATTTGACCCTGCTGGTCATCTATGAACGTTTTAACATCTTGAAGAACCATCTGGCCTTAATGGCCATTTACTCTTATAGTCTCCACCCGGCACAGCCAGAAGAGGACTGGCCACCCCTCAGAGCCTGGTTCCTCTCTAGGTTTCTTCCTAGGTTCTGGCCTTTCTAGGGAGTTTTTCCTAGCCACCGTGCTTCTACATCTGCATTGCTTACTGTTTGGGGTTTTAGGCTGGGTTTCTGTATAGCACTTTATGACATCTGATGATGTAAGAAGGGCTTTATAAATACATGTGATTTAGATGGCCCAGAGCCAAATCAACCCCTGGCCTCTATAGATATAGACATCATGAGTCTATACCCACTAGATTTGGGAAAGGAATATGCTGGTCATAGGGATCGTATTGATTTCCCATTTTAAATACAGCTCAGCTCTATCACACCTGCTTAAACAGTTTGGCCCAAACCGAAGAACATCATAGTTGATGATTCTGAAACTAGCGAGTTAAAATATGAAACACCTCTACACACTCACAGCACATTCAAATCTGATGTGGTATCTGCAAAAGCCTTGTGAGGACCTGGAAGTGCATCTGCATGCAGCTGCACCAATAAGAACAGATCTGGTGTTTGTGGGTAAGTATGTATCGTGTGGTCCATCCACAAGACATTAATTAATGCTGCTGGTGACATCACACGTGGAGTTTGCCCACTCGCTGGTGACTCAACAGGCCAATGTGTAGCTGATATGGGTGGCTGTGGGAGGGACGAGAGAGGGGGAGTTCGTTGCCTTCTCAGTGGAGGAATAATATCACCGTAGGAATATATAGACCTATATAGATAACCATAAGACATAATAATATATAGATAACCATAAGACATAATAATATATAGATCTATATAGATAACCATAAGACATAATAATATATAGATCTATATAGATAACCATAAGACATAATAATATATAGATCTATATAGATAACCATAAGACATAATAATATATAGATCTATATAGATAACCATAAGACATAATAATATATAGATAACCATAATAATAATAATATATAGATCTATATAGATAACCATAAGACATAATAATATATAGATCTATATAGATAACCATAAGACATAATAATATATAGATCTATATAGATAACCATAAGCCATAATAATAATATATAGATCTATATAGATAACCATAAGACATAATAATATATAGATCTATATAGATAACCATAAGACATAATAATATATAGACCTATATAGATAACCATAAGACATAATAATATATAGATAACCATAAGACATAATAATATATAGATCTATATAGATAACCATAAGACATAATAATATATAGATAACCATAAGACATAATAATATATAGATAACCATAAGACATAATAATATATAGATCTATATAGATAACCATAAGACATAATAATATATAGATCTATATAGATAACCATAAGACATAATAATATATAGACCTATATAGATAACCATAAGACATAATAATATATAGATCTATATAGATAACCATAAGACATAATAATATATAGATCTATATAGATAACCATAAGACATAATAATATATAGATCTATATAGATAACCATAAGACATAATAATATATAGATCTATATAGATAACCATAAGACATAATAATATATAGATCTATATAGATAACCATAAGACATAATAATATATAGATAACCATAAGACATAATAATATATAGATAACCATAAGACATAATAATATATAGATATATATAGATAACCATAAGACATAATAATATATAGATCTATATAGATAACCATAAGACATAATAATATATAGATATATATAGATAACCATAAGACATTAATATATAGACCTATATAGATAACCATAAGACATAATAATATATAGATATATATAGATAACCATAAGACATAATAATATATAGATAACCATAAGACATAATAATATATAGATCTATATAGATAACCATAAGACATAATAATATATAGATCTATACAGATAAACATAAGACATAATAAAATATAGATCTATATAGATAACCATAAGACATAATAATATATAGACCTATATAGATAACCATAAGCCATAATAATAATATATAGATCTATATAGATAACCATAAGCCATAATAATAATATATAGATCTATATAGATAACCATAAGCCATAATAATAATATATAGATCTATATAGATAACCATAAGCCATAATAATATATAGATCTATATAGATAACCATAAGCCATAATAATAATATATAGATCTATATAGATAACCATAAGCCATAATAATATATAGATCTATATAGATAACCATAAGACATAATAATATATATATATAGATAACCATAAGACATAATAATATATAGATCTATATAGATAACCATAAGACATAATAATATATAGATCTATATAGATAACCATAAGACATAATAATATATAGATCTATATAGATAACCATAAGACATAATAATATATAGATCTATATAGATAACCATAAGACATAATAATATATAGATCTATATAGATAACCATAAGACATAATAATATATAGATCTATATAGATAACCATAAGCCATAATAATATATAGATCTATATAGATAACCATAAGACATAATAATATATAGATCTATATAGATAACCATAAGACATAATATATATAGATAACCATAAGACATAATAATATATAGATAACCATAAGCCATAATAATAATATATAGATCTATATAGATAACCATAAGACATAATAATATATAGATCTATATAGATAACCATAAGACATAATAATAATATATAGATCTATATAGATAACCATAAGACATAATAATATATAGATCTATATAGATAACCATAAGACATAATAATATATAGATCTATATAGATAACCATAAGACATAATAATATATAGATAACCATAAGACATAATAATATATAGATCTATATAGATAACCATAAGACATAATAATATATAGATCTATATAGATAACCATAAGACATAATAATATATAGATCTATATAGATAACCATAAGACATAATAATATATATATATATATATATATAGATAACCATAAGACATAATAATATATAGATCTATATAGATAACGATAAGACATAATAATATATAGATCTATATAGATAACCATAAGACATAATAATATATAGATCTATATAGATAACCATAAGACATAATAATATATAGATCTATATAGATAACCATAAGACATAATAATATATAGATCTATATAGATAACCATAAGACATAATAATATATAGATAACCATAAGACATAATAATATATAGATAACCATAAGACATAATAATATATAGATATATATAGATAACCATAAGACATAATAATATATAGATCTATATAGATAACCATAAGACATAATAATATATAGATCTATATAGATAACCATAAGACATAATAATATATAGATAACCATAATAATAATAATATATAGATCTATATAGATAACCATAAGACATAATAATATATAGATCTATATAGATAACCATAAGACATAATAATATATAGATCTATATAGATAACCATAAGCCATAATAATAATATATAGATCTATATAGATAACCATAAGACATAATAATATATAGATCTATATAGATAACCATAAGACATAATAATATATAGACCTATATAGATAACCATAAGACATAATAATATATAGATAACCATAAGACATAATAATATATAGATCTATATAGATAACCATAAGACATAATAATATATAGATAACCATAAGACATAATAATATATAGATAACCATAAGACATAATAATATATAGATCTATATAGATAACCATAAGACATAATAATATATAGATCTATATAGATAACCATAAGACATAATAATATATAGATAACCATAAGACATAATAATATATAGATAACCATAAGACATAATAATATATAGATATATATAGATAACCATAAGACATAATAATATATAGATCTATATAGATAACCATAAGACATAATAATATATAGATATATATAGATAACCATAAGACATTAATATATAGACCTATATAGATAACCATAAGACATAATAATATATAGATATATATAGATAACCATAAGACATAATAATATATAGATAACCATAAGACATAATAATATATAGATCTATATAGATAACCATAAGACATAATAATATATAGATCTATACAGATAAACATAAGACATAATAAAATATAGATCTATATAGATAACCATAAGACATAATAATATATAGACCTATATAGATAACCATAAGCCATAATAATAATATATAGATCTATATAGATAACCATAAGCCATAATAATAATATATAGATCTATATAGATAACCATAAGCCATAATAATAATATATAGATCTATATAGATAACCATAAGCCATAATAATATATAGATCTATATAGATAACCATAAGCCATAATAATAATATATAGATCTATATAGATAACCATAAGCCATAATAATATATAGATCTATATAGATAACCATAAGACATAATAATATATATATATAGATAACCATAAGACATAATAATATATAGATCTATATAGATAACCATAAGACATAATAATATATAGATCTATATAGATAACCATAAGACATAATAATATATAGATCTATATAGATAACCATAAGACATAATAATATATAGATCTATATAGATAACCATAAGACATAATAATATATAGATCTATATAGATAACCATAAGACATAATAATATATAGATCTATATAGATAACCATAAGCCATAATAATATATAGATCTATATAGATAACCATAAGACATAATAATATATAGATCTATATAGATAACCATAAGACATAATATATATAGATAACCATAAGACATAATAATATATAGATAACCATAAGCCATAATAATAATATATAGATCTATATAGATAACCATAAGACATAATAATATATAGATCTATATAGATAACCATAAGACATAATAATAATATATAGATCTATATAGATAACCATAAGACATAATAATATATAGATCTATATAGATAACCATAAGACATAATAATATATAGATCTATATAGATAACCATAAGACATAATAATATATAGATAACCATAAGACATAATAATATATAGATCTATATAGATAACCATAAGACATAATAATATATAGATCTATATAGATAACCATAAGACATAATAATATATAGATCTATATAGATAACCATAAGACATAATAATATATATATATATATATATATAGATAACCATAAGACATAATAATATATAGATCTATATAGATAACGATAAGACATAATAATATATAGATCTATATAGATAACCATAAGACATAATAATATATAGATCTATATAGATAACCATAAGACATAATAATATATAGATCTATATAGATAACCATAAGACATAATAATATATAGATCTATATAGATAACCATAAGACATAATAATATATAGATAACCATAAGACATAATAATATATAGATAACCATAAGACATAATAATATATAGATATATATAGATAACCATAAGACATAATAATATATAGATCTATATAGATAACCATAAGACATAATAATATATAGATATATATAGATAACCATAAGACATTAATATATAGACCTATATAGATAACCATAAGACATAATAATATATAGATATATATAGATAACCATAAGACATAATAATATATAGATAACCATAAGACATAATAATATATAGATAACCATAAGACATAATAATATATAGATAACCATAAGACATAATAATATATAGATCTATATAGATAACCATAAGACATAATAATATATAGATATATATAGATAACCATAAGACATTAATATATAGACCTATATAGATAACCATAAGACATAATAATATATAGATATATATAGATAACCATAAGACATAATAATATATAGATAACCATAAGACATAATAATATATAGATAACCATAAGACATAATAATATATAGATATATATAGATAACCATAAGACATAATAATATATAGATCTATATAGATAACCATAAGACATAATAATATATAGATATATATAGATAACCATAAGACATTAATATATAGACCTATATAGATAACCATAAGACATAATAATATATAGATATATATAGATAACCATAAGACATAATAATATATAGATCTATATAGATAACCATAAGACATAATAATATATAGATCTATATAGATAACCATAAGACATAATAATATATAGATCTATATAGATAACCATAAGACATAATAATATATAGATCTATATAGATAACCATAAGACATAATAATATATAGACCTATATAGATAACCATAAGCCATAATAATAATATATAGATCTATATAGATAACCATAAGACATAATAATAATATATAGATCTATATAGATAACCATAAGACATAATAATAATATATAGATCTATATAGATAACCATAAGACATAATAATAATATATAGATCTATATAGATAACCATAAGACATAATAATATATAGATCTATATAGATAACCATAAGACATAATAATATATAGATCTATATAGATAACCATAAGACATAATAATATATAGATAACCATAAGACATAATAATATATAGATAACCATAAGACATAATAATATATAGATATATATAGATAACCATAAGACATAATAATATATAGATCTATATAGATAACCATAAGACATAATAATATATAGATATATATAGATAACCATAAGACATTAATATATAGACCTATATAGATAACCATAAGACATAATAATATATAGATATATATAGATAACCATAAGACATAATAATATATAGATCTATATAGATAACCATAAGACATAATAATATATAGATCTATATAGATAACCATAAGACATAATAATATATAGATCTATATAGATAACCATAAGACATAATAATATATAGACCTATATAGATAACCATAAGACATAATAATATATAGATCTATATAGATAACCATAAGACATAATAATATATAGATCTATATAGATAACCATAAGACATAATAATATATAGATCTATATAGATAACCATAAGACATAATAATATATAGATCTATATAGATAACCATAAGACATAATAATAATATATAGATCTATATAGATAACCATAAGACATAATAATATATAGATCTATATAGATAACCATAAGACATAATAATATATAGATCTATATAGATAACCATAAGACATAATAATAATAAATAGACATATATAGATAACCATAAGACATAATAATAATATATAGATCTATATAATAACCATAAGACATAATAATAATAATATATAGACATATATAGATAACCATAAGACATAATAATATATAGATCTATATAGATAACCATAAGACATAATAATAATATATAGATAACCATAAGACATAATAATAATATATAGATCTATATAGATAACCATAAGACATAATAATATATAGATCTATATAGATAACCATAAGACATAATAATATATAGATATATATAGATAACCATAAGACATAATAATAATAATATATAGATCTATATAGATAACCATAAGACATAATAATAATATATAGATCTATATAGATAACCATAAGACATAATAATATATAGATCTATATAGATAACCATAAGACATAATAATAATAATATATAGATCTATATAGATAACCATAAGACATAATAATAATATATAGATAACCATAAGACATAATAATAATATATAGATATATATAGATAACCATAAGACATAATAATATATAGATCTATATAGATAACCATAAGACATAATAATAATATATAGATCTATATAGATAACCATAAGCCATAATAATAATATATAGATCTATATAGATAACCATAAGACATAATAATATATAGATCTATATAGATAACCATAAGACATAATAATATCAGTCGGAATTTAAACAAACATGGTGTAATTCCAAAAGCTCAATGTTCAGTGGTATAGTGGTTACAACCACAACTTGGGAGTAGGGATGTATCACTGTGAGCCTGGTTTATAATGCTGGGTTAAGGGCGAGTTGTTACATGCATACATGCTACATATGGTACGTTTGGGTGACCGTTGAAGCTGAGCCCACACTCACGTCAGACCCATATTTGGACAGCGCCGTGTTGGCTTGCTGTCGGATCTTCTCTCGGTACATCTGTGCCGCGCGGCTGTTGTACTTGGCGGTAGTGTCGTTGGTGGAGCAGCCATGCTGGCGGAAGAAGGCCGTCTTCACCAGGAGGACACAGACAAGAAGGGAGATAGTCAGATTCAGAGAAGGTCCCGTTTAAAGTTGTGTGTTGTTCAACGTCTATATATAATGGAATGTTATCGTACCGCGTTGGCGTTGCCTCCGACCTGCATACATCTCAGCTGAAACCAGTTCCAGTTGGAGTCGAGCTCAGTGGACCTGAGATGAAGAACAAAACAACATGGGGATTGTATCAAATAATTATCCTTGACAGTGTATGACAGTAAAACGTGTGATTGTCGAGCCATGTGTGTGTGTGTGTGTGTGTGTGTGTGTGTGTGTGAGAGAGAGAGAGAGAGAGAGAGAGACAGACAGCCAGGCTACCTGATAAAGCTGAGGTGCACTCCTAGAGAGCGATGAATGCCAGAGCAGTTGATGCACAGAAACACTCCATATGGTATACTGGCCCAGCTGGGGTTCTTGGCAGCACAGTCAAAGCACGCCTTGCACAGAAACAAACACACAATACACTGCCTAGTTAGCTCGCTACATACCTACAGCAGACATGTCTGGATGTGGTCTTAAACAGGGAAGAGAACAAGCTGTGTAGTTACAGACATGGGACACACTCGTACATTAACCATAAAGCCCTGTTCATTGTCAATGACTAAACTCAAGAGTTATTTACACAAGATCTCAGGTCCTACATATTATCGCCTCCTCAAGGACTGGATGTCCAATAGCTTTCCTGCTTTTTAAACTTGGCTATCAGTGAACCTATAGCTGAGATAAAAGTGGCTGTGAGTTCATCTCAATAAGTTGTTCTTTCTACTGCTGAGGAAGACCGACTGATAGTGCTCCATCCTATTTAAATCAGCTGTTTTAATTAAGGAAGATTACACAGAAAAGTAACATATTTTAGACTATTGAGATGCAACCCATCAGAGGAAGAGGTGACGCGAGAGGAAAAGTAACATATTTTAGACTATTGAGATGCAACCCATCAGAGGAAGAGGTGACGTGAGAGGAAAAGTAACATATTTTTGACTATTGAGATGCAACCCATCAGAGGAAGAGGTGACGCGAGAGGAAAAGTAACATATTTTAGACTATTGAGATGCAACCCATCAGAGGAAGAGGTGACGCGATAGGAAAAGTAACATATTTTAGACTATTGAGATGCAACCCATCAGAGGAAGAGGTGACGCAAGAGGAAAAGTAACATATTTTAGACTATTGAGATGCAACCCATCAGAGGAAGAGGTGACGCGAGAGGGGAAACTGCAAGAAAAAAAATCTGTCTCCTCCATCAGGTGGCAATTTTCAACAAAAAACTTGCCCATCAAGCGAGGCGTTGAGTGTCGAAGGTCAATGAGTGTTGAATTTGGTCAACGAAAGACGTTTTGACGTTTTGTTGCTACGAGTGTACTGATATAAGTAGGACGTGTCACCCGGCAACTTCGAGAAAAAAAAACTCTATATCAGAGTTGTGCCTAGTTTAGTGCTATCCGGTACCCTTGAGACGTCCCTAGCCTAAACCCTAACCTTAACCTTTTTTAATGTCAACTTCAATGGAGTAAAGTCACAGTTGGAACATCCCAATGATCCCAGATAGCAAGGACCATTGTGCATGTTGTTCACACGCAAATCTGCCCTCTCTCATTGGCTAGAATGGTCCCACCTGATCGCACCTCCTCACGACTGTATTTCCAATGACAGAGCGACCACTCGATCATCTGGTCAACATAATACAGCGTTTCCCAAACTAGGGGTTGCTTGATTTGAAAAATGGGGTCACGAGAGAAACGACAACAAAATTGCGCTTCACTCATAGAACCAGGGTAATGTCTGTAACCTCTGGTAGCCGCTATATGGGAGTTGTAATAGTCAATAATGGCAAGTTGAATGCCTGCTTCCTGGGCTTAAAGGAGATTCGCCATATCAACATCTCCTGTAAGGCCCAATTCTGATCCAGTCAACCCCTAGCCCAAGAATGTACTCTTAAGGAGTGTAGTCCTTAAGGTCCAATGAATGACCTTATATACTGAACAAAAATATAAACACAACAATTTCAAAGATTTTACTGAGTTACAGTTCATTTAAGGAAATCAGTCAATTTAAATAAATTCCTTAGGCCCTAATCAATGTATTTCACGACTGGGCAGGGGTGCTGCCATGGGTGGGCCTGGGAGGGCATAGGTCCACCCACTTGGCAGCCCGGCCCAACTAATCAGAATGAGTTTTTCCAACCCAAAAGGGCTTTATTAGACAGAAATACCTCTCAGCACCCAACCCCTCCCTCCACAGGTGAAGAAGCCAGATGTGGAGGTCCTGGGCTGGCATGGTTACAGGTGGTCTGCAGTTGAGGCCGGTTGGACATACTGACAAATTCTAAAAAATGACATTGGAGGCGGCTTATGGTAGAGAAATTAACATTCAATTCTCTGGCAAAAGTTCTGGTGTTCATTCCTGCAGTCAGTATGGCAATTGCGCACTCCCTCAAAACGTGAGACATATGTGGCATTGTGTTGTGTGACAAAACTGCTCCTTTTAAAGTGGTCTTTTATTGTCCTGAGCACAAGATGCACCTGTGCAGTAGTCATGCTGTTTAATCAGCTTCTTGATATGCCACACCTGTCAGGTTGGTGGATTATCTTGGCAAATGAGAAATGCTCCCCAATAGAGATGAAAACAAATGTGTGCCAACAAAGAGAAAGGCTTTTTGTGTACATGGAAAATGTCTGCGATTGTTTTATTTCCGCTTATGAATCATGGGACCAACACTTTACATGTTGCGTTTATATTTTTGTTCAGTGTAGGTTATTTTCAGAGGTAAACTGGCTCTGGCAGCCAGAACAGCAAAATACTCCAACTAAACAGGAATTGATTCTCAATTGCGATACGGTTCAAGAAACATAAATCCCTTAAGTTCATAACACATCTCCAAAATATACACATACACCGTTTTAACCGGCTTCACAGTTGCTGCCGAGAGTATTTTTCGGTTACAACACGTTTCTGGTGGTCTTCTTCCATTACACACGAAGCACAGGTGGTCGCCTCAGTCTTCCGTCAACACACGCTGTAACATGGAGATATGGCCGTGTGGGGAGACGAATATAAAAAGGTGTATAGTACTTTACCTTTTTGAAAATTATTTCTCGCTGATATGAAAGATAGGTTCCTTATTTCCAAAAACCGTAGCGCAAGTGATGCGTGTTCAAGTTCATACGGAGCGTCCGGGCTCTTAACGTTCCCCTGGGAAGAAGATAGCATCAGTCGCAAAAGGTAGTTATCGACTATGGATGAGGCAACGTTAGTCGACCCCGGGAATTTAGCCTGGTACGTTTAAGCTAGGCAACTTTGCATTTTGGTAATAGCTTATTAGCTGGACATCTGGATTGACAGGAAAATAACCTAATGGCTAGCTAGCTAACGTTTGTTAGGAATCCAATTACGTTGGCTTTGGTGCTAACGTTAGACAATCTCTTTCAGACATTGGCCCCGTCCCTACTCGTTCTGGCTCAAATAAACAAGTCACCAGACTGGTTAACTAGGTTAGAAAAGCAGGGTGCGTTGACGATACATAGCATAGTATACGTGGCCGATTTAGATAAGCGAAGTTAGCTCACTAGGCTAGCAGAGCAGCTAACGTCAGCTTCTTGCTGGCCGTCGTAAGGCCCAGGCAGAGACCAGCTTGCTACCGTAGACGGATGGACGTGATCATTTTTCTGGTCTACGTTCCACCTCCAATAACGGATCAATAAACGAGTGAATAGACACTAAGCACTTATTCGTGTTACCTTGTTAGTTGGAATAGACCGTAGTCTTTTAAAAATGGTCAGAATTTCTGTCTTGTTCGGCTCCGCAGCCATCTTGCTACCTTTCTAGAGGTACGGGTGCCAGTGGGGATAAAAAATACTGGGTTGTTCGCGAAGTTCGATCAGAGGTGATGCTGCGTTCATATGCCCCTCGTAAAGTCGGAAACAAACAGTTTTGTAAGAGCGCTGATTGTTTAAACTTTTTTGTATGCCTATTTGTCTGGCCGCAGTTCTACACACTGGCGACGCATTTTGGCCTGTTTGGTGTACTCTAAAAACAAAAGGTTCCTGGACTATCCTTAGGGGTTCTTCAAATTGAAACTGTGGGGGAACACCTATAAGTTCTTTGAAGAACCCCTTTTATGGATTTAAAAATATATGTTTTTATTTAATTAGGCAAGTCAGTTAAGAACAATTCTTATTTACAATGACGGCCTATCCCAGCCAAACTAACCCAGACGCCGCTGGGCCAATTGTGCGCCACCCTATGGGACTCCCATTCATGGCCAGTTGGGATACAGCCTAGAATCGAACAGTGCCTTTAGACGCAGTGCCTTAGACCGCTGCGCCACTCGGGAGCCCCTCAAATAACCTTTTGGGATTCATTTCTAACTACACCCCCCCCTCCCCTGTTATTATTAATAATCAAATGAATAACAATAACAATATTTTAGTTGTCAGTGTTTCTTGTGATTTTAGTGGCAAAGCAGAATATATATTTTTTCTAAATATGAGGTAAACTCCCAGCAGAGTCAAGTCCAAGTCCAATGGTGTGTTGATGTACATGTGTTGGTGTTCTTCGTCTCCATAGCCAGAATGATTTTGCAGTACATGGTGATTGAACAGGTTTCCTGTTATATCCCAATAAGAGTAATTGTACAGATTTTTTATTTTTTAAACATCCACACGACTATTCATGCCTTGGTTTTTGTGGTGAATATTTGTTTTACATTTTATGTAACTGGGCAAGTCATTTAAGAACAAATACCCAGACTTGACTCTGCTGGGAGTTTACCTCGTTTAAAAATATATATATATTCTGCTTTGCCACTAAAATCATAATAAGCACTGACAACTAAAATATTGTTGTTATTGTTATGCATTTTATTATTAAAATGGAGTGTAGTTAAAAAATGGACCCCAAAAGGTTCTTTGACTGCTTTATTCAGGGACAGAACAACCGATTTTTTAACTTGTCAGCTCATGTAACAGATGTGAAATGGCTAGCTAGTTAGCGGTGGTGCGCGCTAATAGCGTTTCAATCGGGCGATAGCCTGTCACTTCACCGGCCAAAAGCGGAGCATCACCGAGCCATAATGTCAACAAAACAGCATGATAAATCATTCAGAAACATATGTAACACATGTTACAATTTTCAAAGTAGTTTTCCTTGGGATAGGTTTTTATAAGAGCAAAAACTTTTGAATGTGAAAACACTGAGTACTCCGCTCTTCGATTTAAAGCTGCTTTCACATGCTAGGAAACCCGGAAATGTCCGACTTGTTAACTGGTTGATCGCGGCAAGTGTATAACTACGACCAGTTAGCAAATCGGAAAGTTCCGAGTTTCCTAGTTCCGACTAGTACATAAATGCGACAGAAGGCCCAATCATGACACCGAGCAACAGCGCCGTATTGAACGACGAGCCAACTCAGAGGATGTTGCAATTTAGCTCGCCCGGTTCACCCTGTGAGAGGAGTTTAGTCTGGATTAAACTTGATTGCATTCGTTTTGAAAACGGCTGGGGTGAGAGAGTGCGTTTGTGCAGTACGTTTTTTTTTTTTAAGAATTGGACCATATTTATAATTCTTCAAATCACATATATGTACAAGCCGAAATAATAATTGTCACAAGAATAGGCATATGTACAGGCTATATACCAATAGCCGAATCATATATCCACAGCCATTATTCATCATAATTACAATTTAAAAAACAAGTCTTTAGCGTTTAAAAACATGCATGGTGATACTTTTCAAATGTGTAGGTATGGTCTAAACAAGTGAAGCTCATAGGTCACTGCAACAACAACTACCAAATCACCAATAAGATTACAGTCTCATTGGCATCCTTTCATTGCAAAGGAATATATATATATATATATAATGATTATAGCAATCTAATTATGAAGTGAGGCAACACAGGATCAAACAATGCGATTTTTTTCTCCAAATACTTTGAAGTGCATCACAAACCCGGTTATTCCAGTCATTGAATTACTCCACGCCTCCACCATATAAAGGAATAGGAACGAGGAACTTGAAGGAGATGATTAGACAGACAGACAGACAGACAGATAGGCTAAGAGAAAGACATCATGGACCTTGGTATGCTGCTCCTGCTGGTACTCAGCAGTGCCGTCTGCCACAGCGCGGATTCAACGTATTATGGTGGGACTGTGCGCTGTACAGTACCGGGATACATGCCCCCAGACTCGAAATGGACAGGGGAGGTAGGTTCCTATGAGTGCGTAACTTGATTTGCAATAAATAGTCAATACATAGTCTACAAAGTACATGCCAAGCCTGCCAGTGCCTTTAATACTATAATACTCATAACCAGTGGTGGAAAAAGTACCCAATTGTCGTACTTAAGTAAAAGTAAACATAGAAAACGACTCAAGTGAAGTAATCAAGTAAAATACTACTTGAGTAAAAGTCCTAAAAGTATTTGGTTTTAAATATACTGAAGTATCAAAGGTACAAGTAAATGCTATGTATCATTTCAAATTCCTTTTTAAACCAGACAGCACAATTTTTTTTTTTACTTATGAATAGCCAGAGGCACACTCCAACAGTCAGACATCATTTACAAACGAAGCATTTGCGTCTAGGGAGTCCGTCCGATCAGAGGCAGTAGTGATGACCGCTTGTTCCCGATCCGACCATTTTCCTGTCCTGCTAAAGCATTCGAAATGAGTGCTTTTGGGTGTCAAGGAAAATGTAAGCGAGTAAAAAGTACATATTTTTTTTACAGGGGAAATGGGAAAAAATGTATTGTGTCATTTTGGAGTCACTTTTATTGAAATAAGAATATAACATGTTTCTAAACACATTGTGGATGCTACTATGATTACGGATAATCCTGAATGAATCACGATATTTGTGCATCTTTCTCACTCAAGCTGACTGTCTGCACTTTAACCAAAACATTGTTTTTGCTTAGTTACTTTACACCACTGCTCATAACCAATTTCACAAGGTACATCTACCATTTCTGGCAGTGAAAGAAACACACAATTTCTGTCTTGCTTCTATGTTTGGGAATAAAACTGTTGAAATGATGTAGCCTAATTTATCACTTTTGGGGAAGATTTTTTTAAATATTTTTTTTATGTGGAAATGAAAATGAACGTCAGGAGATCATGTGATCATACAGGTTTAACATGCACATCCAAGAAATACACTGATCTATAAACGAGCTCTGATTCTGAAAGACACAGGTGGTGTTCATCCATGCCTTTTCTTTAGCAACTGTTAAAGAAAACTTTATCTTTATTGATCGATAGAGTATCAGGTAAAATAATAAAGGAAGAAAGATATAGGAGGAGGAAGAGAGAAAGGAAGATAGAAGGGGGAGGAAGAGAGAAAGGAAGAGAGAAGGGGGAGGAAGAAAGAAAGGAAGATAGAAGGGGGAGGAAGAGAGAAAGGAAGAGAGAAGGGGGAGGAAGAGAGAAAGGAAGAGAGAAGGGGGAGGAAGAGAGAAAGGAAGAGAGAAGGGGGAGGAAGAAAGAAAGGAAGATAGAAGGGGGAGGAAGAGGAAGAGAGAAAGGAAGATAGAAGGGGGAGGAAGAGGAAGAGAGAAAGGAAGAGAGAAAGGAAGATAGAAGGGGGAGGAAGAGGAAGAGAGAAAGGAAGAGAGAAAGGAAGATAGAAGGGGGAGGAAGAGAGAAAGGAAGAGAGAAGGGGGAGGAAGAAAGAAAGGAAGATAGAAGGGGGAGGAAGAGAGAAAGAAAGATATAGCAGGAGGAAGAGAGAAAGGAAGATAGAGGGAGGGAGAGAAAGGAAGATGGAGACGGGAGGAAAAGGGGGGGAGAGAAAGGAAGATGGAGGGGGAGATAGAGAGAAAGGAAGATGGAGGGGAAGATGAAGAGAGAAAGGAAGATGGAGGGGGAGATAGAGAGAAAGGAAGATGGAGGGGAAGATGAAGAGAGAAAGGAGATAAAGCTAGGGTTGATAACAGTACACTGTAAATCCAGATGTGCTGTCATTACTCAAAACTTGTGAGGAAACTCATTGCACTTAATATATCTGAGCAGTGGTGTAAAGTACTTAAGTAAACAATACTTTAAAGGACTACTTAAGTATTTTGTGAAGTATCTGTACTTTACTTTACTATTTATATTTTTGTCAACTTTTACTTTTGCTTCACTACATTCCGAAATAAAATTTTGACAGGAGAATTGTCCAATTCACACACTTGTCAAAAGAACATCTCTGGTCATCCCTTTTCCCTCTGATCTGGCGGACTCACTAAACACAACTGCTTCATTTGTTAATGATGTCGGAGTGTTGTAGTGTGCCCCTGGCTATACATACATTTAAAAACGAAAATAGAATTGTGTCATCTGGTTTGATTAATATAAGGAATTTGAAATGATTTATACTTTTACTTTTGATACTTAAGTACATTTTAGCAATTCCATTTACTTAAGTATTTTTAAAACCAAATACTTGTAGATTTTTACTCAAGTATTATTTTACTGGGTGACTTTCATTTTCCTATTAAGGTATCTTTACTTTTACTCAAGTATGACAATTTAGTACTTTTTCCACCGCTGTATTTCAGTACAGTTACTTAAAGTGATATTGTCACTGTGACAATAGATTTGAGTTGTATCAACTTGAACATTTAGAGTAATGCCCCCACTAAGCCACGCCTCCAATATAATTTACAGATTGAAATGTAGAGTTACCACCCACGACTGTACTTGTTAGTGACAGAGACATGGTTGTTGAATTTGTTCATTTTCAGTCCTGTGGCCTTCACCAAGTGAGTTCCTAGGTGAATGTTATCATTATAATAAAACTCATTATGACAATACATTACATATCTCATAAAGCCTTATTATGAATCCTGGCTTTACTTTAATACATTGGCATGAAACTCATGGTTTACAGGCCACATAAGGCCTGCAAGTAGATTTGCAAAATTCAGTTAACTTTCCCCAAATTCCCAGATTTATTATTTTTAAAAATGGAGTTAATGTGACATCATTTAGTTTTGAGTCAGTACTACATAAACATTTAAAGCACTAATGACTTTTCATTGAGTTCAACTTACTAGTAGTATTTGAGTTCAAATGCCTTGGCTTTTACGGTGTAGTTTGTGGTCAATTCCAAGCAATTTCCTGTTAGTAGATTTGCAAATGGAAAATCTTAAGTGCAATTTATAAAAAATGAAAACAACACTCCGAATCAATTCCACATCCAATGAAAGTAAGAAATTGATTTAGCAGCTTTTCTACATAAACTAGGTGATGGAGGAAATTGATTTAGCAGCTTTTCTACATAAACTAGGTGATGGAGGAAATTGATTTAGCAGTTTCTTTATGTAAACTCTGTGGAAGGATCTTCAAGTTGAGAAATAGCTTGAGTCATGGGACAATATTACAGTACATTTACCATCTAATGCACTCTTGATAACTATTCAACAATATTAACTAATATATTATATCAAACATGTATTACTTATTTGTTCTATCTTTGTGCAACCGTTTTTCGTTCTGTCTTGATGCAACCCTTCTTTCTATCTTGATGAAGCCCTTCTTTCTATCTTGATGTAACCATTCTTTCTATCTTGATGTAACCATTCTTTCTATCTTGATGTAACCATTATTCATTCTGTCTTGATGTAACCATTCTTTCTATCTTGATGGAACCATTCTTTCTATCTTGATGCAACCCTTCTTTCTATCTTGATGCAACCATTCTTTCTATCTTGATGCAACCATTATTCATTCTGTCTTGATGCAACCATTCTTTCTATCTTGATGCAACCATTCTTTCTATCTTGATGTAACCATTATTCATTCTGTCTTGATGCAACCCTTCTTTCTATCTTGATGCAACCATTCTTTCTATCTTGATGTAACCATTATTCATTCTGTCTTGATGCAACCCTTCTTTCTATCTTGATGCAACCCTTCTTTCTATCTTGATGTAACCATTATTCATTCTGTCTTGATGCAACCATTCTTTCTATCTTGATGTAACCATTATTCATTCTGTCTTGATGCAACCATTATTTATATCTTGATGCAACCATTTCTAAACATTCTTAATGCAACCCGACCTATCTCCCCTAGCAGTGCCCTATATTCAAAAAGCTTCTCAGAGTGGTAGAGCTGATCTAGGATCAGGGTCCCTGTCCGTATACTCTTATTCATTATGATCTAAAAGGCAAAACTGATCCTGTATCAGCACTCCTACTCTGAGGCTGTCTGTGAGTATGGGTCCTAACCTGTGTGCTGGCAGGTACAATTCCACTACCGTGAGAATGGCCGGGACAGGTGTGAACAGCAGTTCTCCTGGGAGTGCACCAGCGGCTACTGTAATGGCAGTGCCAACCGCCAAGGACCTGTCGTGCAGACCACCAACAAGGACCAGTCCGGCCAAAACCTCTGGTGCCAGTCGGAGGGACACTTCACTAGAAACTTCACTAGGGACCAGAAAACCCAATCCTACACCCTGAGGTAAACTTGGATTTTCTGGGTGTGGTGGAGGAAGGGGCGGGGGGTTGACGTCAGCCTCTGGGTGTTAGAGACAGGAAGTCATCTGTTGAATGCTGTTTTGACGAGTAATAAGCACATCATCCAGGCATCTTGACCCCCCTCCCCCGACACACACAAACCCTGTATAGTTACTGTTGCTGTGTCTGTTGTGCTCCGATCCCATCAAACAACATTTTGCTCGATTTTAATGTTAGAAAGACATAACATTGCAATCTGAGCACTGTGGAAATAACAGTTATATTGATGATGTGGATGGAATCACTAGAAAATACTGGTATCTGTCAGAATGATGTCATGCTGATCTACCACTTCAATGCACTGATTCAACCTCTCATTGTAGTGACTCAGGTTGCTGTTGGGGCTCCAATGTCAATGGAAAGACCAACTGGACAATACACACCGAGGTGGATTTGGGGTTACGGGTCAGCCCGGGGCCTCCAACCCAAAACACACCTCCTGTCACGGCAACTGTCCCAACCCTGCGGTACGACCACGAGGGAAGCAAACTGAATGTACCAAAAAAGAGTTTCTGCCAAATAACCACACACTAAACTTAGTGGCATATTTCAACCTGAGTCCTTAGAACCCATAGGGGCCGTCTCAGTCATCTACAGCAGCATTCTAGAATTCTATTGTGGTCTAAAGGCTTAAACAATACATTCTGTATCTACATAACACTACAGTCAGCTGTTATCTGGGATTATTATCTACTAATGAAAGTGTTTTTTGGTTTCTCTCTGTGATGTCATGAGTAGAGTTCCTCAGAACTGCTTTTCCACTCTTCCTCTCTTGGCCTATGACCCGGATGGAGATGACGTGAGGTGCCACTTCCCTGTGAACGTCGCACACCCCAACATTACACTTGACAGGGTAATAAAATTAACAATATCCCTCCCTGCAGATTGATGTAGATGAAATCAGGCTCGTTTATTAACGGTTTAGTGCGTGGGGTATTATTAAGATAGCTAAAATCAGATTGGTTGAAGAAGTGTTCCGACTTCGAAGGCACGTGAACAATCCCTGCGGAGGTACTGCAGAGGGTTCCCCCTCTCAATGTTTTTATGAATATCGCTAGCAACAACAGAATAAACACATTTATTATTACATACCCACAGTAGAAAAGAGGATAATAACTTATTTCTAACGATGTCAACTTTATTTCTCAACTCTGAATATTGAGCAAATTACACTCCTGGTATCCAATTACACTCACTGGAGTATCTGATTTAGGATTTTAAAAAGCACATGCGAATAGGGGTGGCTTTATGTGCTCGTGGGAAATGGGAAACTGGGAAGTGGGAAGTCGTAAGTCCGACATGAATGTGTTCACATGCCTTTGAAGTTAGATCGATTCTTTAACAAATACGATTTTAGCTAGCTTGATAAGCTAACGTTGCTAATAATAAAATTAGCTTGCTTAACATTGACGATATGGTCAAACTAGCGACATTATCCTCATTGATAATGTTGTAATTGTCAAAAAAGGATTTGTTGTAATTTTTTGGTTGAAAAGCTGAAATGTCAGTGGTGAAACGTCGCTACATGGAAACAACAAGCTTCCCACTTGTAACTCCGACTTAGAAGATCTTTCCCACTTGTAACTCCGACTTAGAAGGCCGTTCCCACTTGTAACTCCGACTTAGAAGGCCGTTCCCACTTGTAACTCCGACTTAGAAGTTCGTTCCCACTTGTAACTCCGACTTAGAAGGTCGTTCCCACTTGTAACTCCGACTTAGAAGGTCGTTCCCACTGGTAACTCCGACTTAGAAGGTCGTTCCCACTTGTAACTCCGACTTAGAAGGTCGTTCCCACTGGTAACTCCGACTTAGAAGGTCGTTCCCACTTGTAACTCCGACTTAGAAGGTCGTTCCCACTGGTAACTCCGACTTAGAAGGTCGTTCCCACTTCCGATAACTCTGATAGCATGTGAATGCGGCATAGGCTACCAGTGCCGCTGGCTGCTGGTAAGCTTTCTTGACTTGGACATAATGCTTTGCCAACACATGGCTTGCCTTTGTTTAACCAGATAAACAGTTGCTCTTAGCAAAAATGTGTTTGTAATTACCTTTCTAGCTAATAGGATATGTTTAGGCTTACACTTCCTCTTCCAATTATAATGTGGGGAGATCAAAATAATGAAAATTATCTACGAAATACTTTCAATTTAAAATGTTGATTACTTCTCCTTTCCATTATCATTTACCTGATTGTGAAGGAAAAAAACGTTTTTGCTAACTGTATGATGTTGGTCGCCGATTTGCCTGGGACGGGTCCCTGGGTCGCCGGTTTGCCTGGGACGGGTCCCTGGGTTGCCGGTTTGCCTGGGACGGGGTCCCTGGGTCGCCGATTTGCCTGGGACGGGGTCCCTGGGTCGCCGGTTTGCCTGGGACGGGTCCCTGGGTCGCCGGTTTGCCTGGGACGGGTCCCTGGGTCGCCGGTTTGCCTGGGACGGGTCCCTGGGTCGCCGGTTTGCCTGGGACGGGTCCCTGGGTCGCCGGTTTGCCTGGGTTGCCAGTTTGCCTGGGACGGGTCCCTGGGTTGCCGGTTTGCCTGGGTTACAGGTTTGCCTGGGACGGGGTCCCTGGGTTGCCGGTTTGCCTGGGTCGCCGGTTTGCCTGGGATGGGGTCCCTGGGTTGCAGGTTTGCCTGGGATGGGGTCCCTGGGTTGCTGGTTTGCCTGGGATGGGGTCCCTGGGTTGCAGGTTTGCCTGGGATGGGGTCCCTGGGACGGGGTCCTTGAGTCGCCGGTTTGCCTGGGACGGGTCCCTGGGTTGCCGGTTTGCCTGGGACGGGTCCCTGGTTGCTGGTTTGCCTGGGATGGGGTCCCTGGGATGGGGTCCTCTGGGTCGCCGGTTTGCCTGGGATGGGGTCCCTGGGACGGGTCCCTGGGTTGCCGGTTTGCCTGGAACGGGTCCCTGGGTTGCTGGTTTGCCTGGGACGGGTCCCTGGGTTGCTGGTTTGCCTGAGACAGGGTCCCTGGGTCGCCGGTTTGCCTGGGACGGGTCCCTGGGTTGCCGGTTTGCCTGGGACGGGTCCCTGCGTCGCCGGTTTGCCTGAGACAGGGTCCCTGGGTCGCCGGTTTGCCTGGGACGGGTGCCTGCGTCGCCGGTTTGCCTGGGACGGGTCCCTGGGTTGCCAGTTTGCCTGGGACGGGTCCCTGGGTTGCCGGTTTGCCTGGGACGGGTCCCTGGGTTGCCGGTTTGCCTGGGTTGCCGGTTTGCCTGGGAAGGGTCCCTGGGTTGCCGGTTTGCCTGGGTTGCAGGTTTTCCTGGGACGGGGTCCCTGGGTTGCCGGTTTGCCTGGGTCGTCGGTTTGCCTGGGATGGGGTCCCTGGGTTGCTGGTTTGCCTGGGATGGGGTCCCTGGGTTGCAGGTTTGCCTGGGACGGGTCCCTGGGTTGCCAGTTTGCCTGGGACGGGTCCCTGGGTTGCTGGTTTGCATGGGACGGGTCCCTGGGTTGCCGGTTTGCCTGGGACGGGTCCTTGGGTTGCTGGTTTGCCTGGGATGGGGTCCCTGGGACGGGGTCCTCTGGGTCGCCGGTTTGCCTGGGATGGGGTCCCTGGGACGGGTCCCTGGGTTGCCGGTTTGCCTGGAACGGGTCCCTGGGTTGCTGGTTTGCCTGGGACGGGTCCCTGGGTTGCTGGTTTGCCTGAGACAGGGTCCCTGGGTCGCCGGTTTGCCTGGAACGGGTCCCTGGGTTGCCGGTTTGCCTGGGACGGGTCCCTGGGTTGCCAGTTTGCCTGGGACGGGTCCCTGGGTTGCCGGTTTGCCTGGGACGGGTCCCTGGGTTGCCGGTTTGCCTGGAACGGGTCCCTGGGTTGCCGGTTTTCCTGGGTTGCCGGTTTGCCTGGGAAGGGTCCCTGGGTTGCCGGTTTGCCTGGGTTGCAGGTTTTCCTGGGACGGGGTCCCTGGGTTGCCGGTTTGCCTGGGTCGTCGGTTTGCCTGGGATGGGGTCCCTGGGTTGCAGGTTTGCCTGGGATGGGGTCCCTGGGTTGCTGGTTTGCCTGGGATGGGGTCCCTGGGTTGCAGGTTTGCCTGGGACGGGTCCCTGGGTTGCCAGTTTGCCTGGGACGGGTCCCTGGGTTGCTGGTTTGCATGGGACGGGTCCCTGGGTTGCCGGTTTGCCTGAGTCAGGGTCCCTGGGTCGCCGGTTTGCCTGGGACGGGTCCCTGGGTTGCTGGTTTGCATGGGACGGGTCCCTGGGTTGCCGGTTTGCCTGAGTCAGGGTCCCTGGGTCGCCGGTTTGCATGGGACGGGTCCCTGGGTCGCCGGTTTGCCTGGGACGGGTGCCTGCGTCGCCGGTTCGCCTGGGACGGGTCCCTGGGTTGCAGGTTTGCCTGGGACGGGTCCCTGGGTTGCAGGTTTGCCTGGGACGGGTCCCTGGGTTGCCGGTTTGCCTGGGACGGGTCCCTGGGTTGCTGGTTTGCCTGGGACGGGTCCCTGCGTCGCCGATTTGCCTGGGACGAGGTCCCTGGGTTGCTGGTTTGCCTGGGACGGGTCCCTGGGTTGCTGGTTTGCCTGGGACGGGTCCCTGGGTTGCCGGTTTGCCTGGGACGGGTCCCTGGGTTGCTGGTTTGCCTGGGACGGGTCCCTGCGTCGCCGATTTGCCTGGGACGAGGTCCCTGGGTTGCTGGTTTGCCTGGGACGGGTCCCTGGGTTGCTGGTTTGCCTGGGACGGGTCCCTGCGTCACTGGTTTGCCTGGGACGAGGTCCCTGGGTTGCTGGTTTGCCTGGGACGGGTCCCTGGGTTGCCAGTTTGCCTGGGACGGGTCCCTGGGTCGCCGGTTTGCCTGGGACGGGTCCCTGGGTTGCTGGTTTGCCTGGGACGGGTCCCTGGGTTGCCGGTTTGCCTGGGACTGGTCCCTGGGTTGCTGGTTTGCCTGGCACGGGTCCCTGGGTTGCTGGTTTGCCTTGGACGGGTCCCTGGGTAAGATAATGTTGAAGGTCCCTGGTCTAGTGTGAAAAACCCTTGTTTATTATTATTTATTATAAACGTTCAATCCAATTGAGCACAATTAACATCCAACATCCAATGTTCTGGGATCAGCTTTTCCTTTTCAGATCATAATGAATAGGATTCCGTGGACAGGGAGACACTGTTCCTAGATCAGCAGTTAATTCACTATCATCTCATCCCTCCAGGTCCAGTGCACTCTGCATGCCACGGGCCGGTTGGCTGTCGGGTTGCATGTATTTGAGGTGCTGCTGCAGGACCACCCCACTGTAGACGTCAACATGACGGGATATAAATCTAATTATACCAGAAAGGCCCTGAACGAGTCCTATGCCAGTAACCCGACTCCGACCCCGTTCAGCCGCGTGCCCTTGCAGTTTGCCGTGGAGAGTAAGTAGCATGTCTCACAGTTGAATGCTTCCTTTTGGCATAGTGGAACCAACCAATCAATTTAATTAAATGTGATTTGTCTAGTCTTTTGTCTAGTTGTATAATATGTATCAGATCAGTGACGCATAGTCATTTGTCAAAAAATAAAACAGAATTTGAGTTTTATTTTGGTAAAAGTGGTGTAGGTTTCAAAATTGAACTCATAGCTTGTTTATGCAAATTATGTTATGTTCACCTGGTGGAATGACAGTAAAGATGATGGTGCGTTCCAAAATGGCAACCTGCATGGTTTTAATCTCCCTAATTACATTACTAATTACCTTTATTTACTGAGAGCAGTACAAAATGCCATCAATCTAGCTAAAAACAAACACCCTACTGCGCCTGATAAAATAATCAGACAACAATTTAGTCCGAAGCATTGTCAGTCATTGTTTACAGACATGTATGTCGCTGTGGATCCTCTAAAGGGGTAATCTGGGATTCCAACAATGGCAAAGCAGACACCGTGCCACTTTTTTTGGTAAACAGCTGAGGGATGGGTCTGGAGAAATGCAACCATCCTCAAATGTATAGACGGGGCTATGGATACAAGGACTGACTATCCATGAGATCAAAATGATAGCTATGGATACACGGACTGACTATCCATGAGATCAAAATGATAGCTATGGATACAAGGACTGACTATCCATCAGATCAAAATGATCGCTATGGATACAAGGACTGACCATCAATGAGATCAAAATGATAGCTATGGATACAAGTACTGACTATCCATCAGATCAAAATGATCGCTATGGATACAAGGACTGACTATCCATCAGATCAAAATGATCGCTATGGATACAAGGACTGACCATCAATGAGATCAAAATGATAGCTATGGATACAAGGACTGACTATCCATCAGATCAATAATGATAGCTTTAACCATGCTATAAAACTATACAAACATTAGATTAAATAAAACAAGCTTGTATTTTAGCTAGTGATTTATTAAGACAGTTGAACTAAGCTCCTGAGGCATTTCTATAAGTTATAGTCTTGAAGAATCAATGTCTATATATCATTAATTTAATAGGATAATAATGGATGTAGCAATCCCAGAATGCCCATTTATTAACACACACACTAGATGTCTGAAACCTGTCCTTTCTGTGGTTTTAGTCCAGCCAACTCTGTCCAACTGTCTCCCTGGCTACATAGAGAATGCCAAGAGTGTGCAAAGCTGTCATCAAGGCAAAGGGTGGCTACTTTGAAGAATCTCAAATATAAAATATATTTAGATTTGTTTAACACTTTTTTTGGTTACTACATGATTCCATATGTGTCATTTCATAGTTTTGATGTCTTCACTATTATTCTACAATTTAGAAAATAGTAAAAAATAAATAAATAACCTTTGAATGAGTAGGTGTGTCTAAATGTTTGACTGGCACTGTATCTAAAACCTGTCCTTTCTGTGGTTTTAGTCCAGCCAGCTCTATCCAACTGTCTCCCTGGCTACATACGACCACAGTTCTTGACTCCAACACCTTCACATGGGGATGTCCATCATGCCGCTGTGGGTCACCTGTACCAACTCGAAGCCCGAGTAAAAACCGCCCATGCCAAGTAAGAGTACCTCTCCCACCTACATCACCTTACTGTCCAAAACTCCATCGACTTCCCCCGTTGTTTTACCTCTGGACTGACTGACTGCAGAGACCACAACACTTAGCAATGCTCGTTTTTTTTAACCAGCTTGAAAACAGCACATGAAAACTGAAAATGAATGAGATGAATAGAGTTTGATATAACCAAAATACTCCTTGGCATCCTCGCACTTGTCCAGGGGTTGTAACTTCTCTGTCTTTCTGCTTCCTCAAAGGACATTTGACTTCCAGGTCAGCGGCCCTTCCAACATGACCAAGAAGATCCAGGATGAGGGCTTTGGTGTCACGAGGCTCTTCCTGGGCTGGATCCCGCAGGAAAGACACCTGAGACAAAACATTCCCATCTGTTTCACTGCAGAGACAAACGAGAGGTACGTTGAAGGGACATTTACAGTAATTGTTGTTGTTGTCGTTCTGTGGTCATTGTTGTTCTCATTTGTTCTTCATTTCAGCCAGTCAGAGATGAGATGTGTGGTTGTGGTGGTGGCCAAAGCCCTCGCACTTACAGGTTAGTTGATTTTCACCCCCTTCAATCATTGCACTGTTGCTAGATAGACTTCCATGTATGTTATAGGGTAAGATCCAATCCTAACGTGATGACACACACATAAAACGTCATTTCCTCTGTGTACAGGTGAGGCGAATGTTTCGTGCACAGAGAATAGGATCAGCATCGCCGTGAGCAAGGCCTATCTGCCTGGGGTGGACATGAAGTGGCTGCGGCTAGCCGACTCATCCTGCTCCTTAACCTCCAACCAAACACACATCATGGGCACCATGTCACTCAAAACCTGTGGCACAAAGATGGAGGTATGAGACATATTCAGACACACACACACACACACACTTACTTGGAGGTGTGCCATCTCTTTCTCCTTTCTTGTGTTTTGTTTCTTATCTTCCTAAATCTGGTTTCTCTCTCCGCTTCTGTCTAGGATGCAGGTGACTTCATGGTGTTGAAAAACGAAATAAACTCCTTCGACGCGGTCAACGCGACCATCACGCGACGTAACCGGATCCACATCGGCTTCTCCTGCCGGTATCCCAAGACCGTCAGCATTTCCAACTATTACCAGATCCACAGCTCCAACTACATGTTCACAGAGTCCAACTTTGGTAGCTTCGGCTACACCTTTGAGGTCTTCAAGGACAGTAAGTTCACCCAGAAGGTGGATCCCAGTGCTTACCCAGTGAAGGTGAAGCTAATGGACAGGCTGTACATGGGCATCCAGGCCCAGTCCGATCTGCCCAAGGTACAGCTGTTGGTGGAGTCTTGCAAAGCCACTCCGGATGACAGCGCCAGCAGCAGTCTCTTCTACGACCTCATCAAAGACGGGTGAGGAAGGGGTCCCACAGAAGGGCTGTAGGCTTGAAGCTGTGAAAGTGGAATTGCAGGAATCTGCCGTCGTGCTGTATTTCTTACATGTTGAACCTTTATTTAGGCAGGGTGGAGTCCCAGTGAGACCAAGGTCTCCTTTACAAGGGAGCCCTGCATGACCAACAATTACACACTCAAGGCAGCATAGGAAATACACAACATTTTTCCTTGTTTACCACCCCTGTTGCATTATGTGGCCTGAAATGCAAATCTTATTTTGTTTACCTGCAAGAGTAAAGAATGTGTGAACCACAGGTAACAATCAACATAATGTTGTATTCCTAAATGGTAAACAACAGGTAACAGTCAACATAATGTTGTATTCCTAAATGGTAAACAACAGGTAACAGTCAACATATTGTTGTATTCCTAAATGGTAAACAACAGGTAACAATCAACATAATGTTGTATTCCTAAATGGTAAACAACAGGTAACAATCAACATAATGTTGTATTCCTAAATGGTAAACAACAGGTAACAGTCAACATAATGTTGTATTCCTAAATGGTAAACAACAGGTAACAGTCAACATAATGTTGTATTCCTAAATGGTAAACAACAGGTAACAGTCAACATAATGTTGTATTCCTAAATTGTAAACAACAGGTAACAGTCAACATAATGTTGTATTCCTAAATGGTAAACAGGTAACAGTCAACATAATGTTTTATTCCTAAATGGTAAACAACAGGTAACAGTCAACATAATGTTGTATTCCTAAATGGTAAACAACAGGTAACAGTCAACATAATGTTGTATTCCTAAATGGTAAACAACAGGTAACAGTCAACATAATGTTGTATTCCTAAATGGTAAACAACAGTCAACATAATGTTGTATTCCTAAATGATAAACAACAGGTAACAGTCAACATAATGTTGTATTCCTAAATGGTAAACAACAGTCAACATAATGTTGTATTCCTAAATGGTAAACAGGTAACAGTCAACATAATGTAGCCTTCCTAAATGGTAAACAGGTAACAGTCAACATAATGTTGTATTCCTAAATGGTAAACAACAGTCAACATAATGTTGTATTCCTAAATGATAAACAACAGGTAACAGTCAACATAATGTCGCCTTCCTAAATGGTAAACAACAGGTAACAGTCAACATAATGTTGTATTCCTAAATTGTAAACAACAGGTAACAGTCAACATAATGTTGTATTCCTAAATGATAAACAACAGATAACAGTCAACATAATGTCGCCTTCCTAAATGGTAAACAACAGGTAACAGTCAACATAATGTTGTATTCCTAAATTGTAAACAGGTAACAGTCAACATAATGTTGTATTCCTAAATGGTAAACAACAGGTAACAGTCAACATAATGTTGTATTCCTAAATGGTAAACAACAGGTAACAGTCAACATAATGTTGTATTCATAAATGGTAAACAACAGGTAACAGTCAACATAATGTCACCTTCCTAAATGGTAAACAATAGGTAACAGTCAACATAATGTTGTATTCCTAAATGGTAAACAACAGGTAACAGTCAACATAATGTCACCTTCCTAAATGGTAAACAACAGGTAACAGTCAACATAATGTTGTATTCCTAAATGGTAAACAACAGGTAACAGTCAACATAATGTTGTATTCATAAATGGTAAACAACAGGTAACAGTCAACATAATGTTGTATTCCTAAATGGTAAACAACAGGTAACAGTCAACGTAATGTTGTATTCCTAAATGGTAAACAACAGGTAACAGTCAACATAATGTTGTATTCCTAAATGGTAAACAACAGTCAACATAATGTTGTATTCCTAAATGGTAAACAGGTAACAGTCAACATAATGTAGCCTTCCTAAATGGTAAACAGGTAACAGTCAACATAATGTTGTATTCCTAAATGGTAAACAACAGTCAACATAATGTTGTATTCCTAAATTGTAAACAACAGGTAACAGTCAACATAATGTTGTATTCCTAAATGATAAACAACAGATAACAGTCAACATAATGTCGCCTTCCTAAATGGTAAACAACAGGTAACAGTCAACATAATGTTGTATTCCTAAATTGTAAACAGGTAACAGTCAACATAATGTTGTATTCCTAAATGGTAAACAACAGGTAACAGTCAACATAATGTTGTATTCCTAAATGGTAAACAACAGGTAACAGTCAACATAATGTTGTATTCATAAATGGTAAACAACAGGTAACAGTCAACATAATGTCACCTTCCTAAATGGTAAACAATAGGTAACAGTCAACATAATGTTGTATTCCTAAATGGTAAACAACAGGTAACAGTCAACATAATGTCACCTTCCTAAATGGTAAACAACAGGTAACAGTCAACATAATGTTGTATTCCTAAATGGTAAACAACATGTAACAGTCAACATAATGTTGTATTCCTAAATGGTAAACAACAGGTAACAGTCAACATAATGTTGTATTCCTAAATGGTAAACAACAGGTAACAGTCAACATAATGTTGTATTCCTAAATGGTAAACAACAGGTAACAGTCAACATAATGTTGTATTCCTAAATGGTAAACAACAGTCAACATAATGTTGTATTCCTAAATGGTAAACAGGTAACAGTCAACATAATGTAGCCTTCCTAAATGGTAAACAGGTAACAGTCAACATAATGTTGTATTCCTAAATGGTAAACAACAGTCAACATAATGTTGTATTCCTAAATTGTAAACAACAGGTAACAGTCAACATAATGTTGTATTCCTAAATGATAAACAACAGATAACAGTCAACATAATGTCGCCTTCCTAAATGGTAAACAACAGGTAACAGTCAACATAATGTTGTATTCCTAAATTGTAAACAGGTAACAGTCAACATAATGTTGTATTCCTAAATGGTAAACAACAGGTAACAGTCAACATAATGTTGTATTCCTAAATGGTAAACAACAGGTAACAGTCAACATAATGTTGTATTCCTAAATGGTAAACAACAGGTAACAGTCAACATAATGTTGTATTCCTAAATGGTAAACAACAGTCAACATAATGTTGTATTCCTAAATGGTAAACAGGTAACAGTCAACATAATGTAGCCTTCCTAAATGGTAAACAGGTAACAGTCAACATAATGTTGTATTCCTAAATGGTAAACAACAGTCAACATAATGTTGTATTCCTAAATGATAAACAACAGGTAACAGTCAACATAATGTCGCCTTCCTAAATGGTAAACAACAGGTAACAGTCAACATAATGTTGTATTCCTAAATTGTAAACAACAGGTAACAGTCAACATAATGTTGTATTCCTAAATGATAAACAACAGATAACAGTCAACATAATGTCGCCTTCCTAAATGGTAAACAACAGGTAACAGTCAACATAATGTTGTATTCCTAAATTGTAAACAGGTAACAGTCAACATAATGTTGTATTCCTAAATGGTAAACAACAGGTAACAGTCAACATAATGTTGTATTCCTAAATGGTAAACAACAGGTAACAGTCAACATAATGTTGTATTCATAAATGGTAAACAACAGGTAACAGTCAACATAATGTCACCTTCCTAAATGGTAAACAATAGGTAACAGTCAACATAATGTTGTATTCCTAAATGGTAAACAACAGGTAACAGTCAACATAATGTCACCTTCCTAAATGGTAAACAACAGGTAACAGTCAACATAATGTTGTATTCCTAAATGGTAAACAACAGGTAACAGTCAACATAATGTTGTATTCATAAATGGTAAACAACAGGTAACAGTCAACATAATGTTGTATTCCTAAATGGTAAACAACAGGTAACAGTCAACGTAATGTTGTATTCCTAAATGGTAAACAACAGGTAACAGTCAACATAATGTTGTATTCCTAAATGGTAAACAACAGTCAACATAATGTTGTATTCCTAAATGGTAAACAGGTAACAGTCAACATAATGTAGCCTTCCTAAATGGTAAACAGGTAACAGTCAACATAATGTTGTATTCCTAAATGGTAAACAACAGTCAACATAATGTTGTATTCCTAAATTGTAAACAACAGGTAACAGTCAACATAATGTTGTATTCCTAAATGGTAAACAACAGGTAACAGTCAACATAATGTTGTATTCCTAAATGGTAAACAACAGGTAACAGTCAACATAATGTTGTATTCATAAATGGTAAACAACAGGTAACAGTCAACATAATGTCACCTTCCTAAATGGTAAACAATAGGTAACAGTCAACATAATGTTGTATTCCTAAATGGTAAACAACAGGTAACAGTCAACATAATGTCACCTTCCTAAATGGTAAACAACAGGTAACAGTCAACATAATGTTGTATTCCTAAATGGTAAACAACATGTAACAGTCAACATAATGTTGTATTCCTAAATGGTAAACAACAGGTAACAGTCAACATAATGTTGTATTCCTAAATGGTAAACAACAGGTAACAGTCAACATAATGTTGTATTCCTAAATGGTAAACAACAGGTAACAGTCAACATAATGTTGTATTCCTAAATGGTAAACAACAGTCAACATAATGTTGTATTCCTAAATGGTAAACAGGTAACAGTCAACATAATGTAGCCTTCCTAAATGGTAAACAGGTAACAGTCAACATAATGTTGTATTCCTAAATGGTAAACAACAGTCAACATAATGTTGTATTCCTAAATTGTAAACAACAGGTAACAGTCAACATAATGTTGTATTCCTAAATGATAAACAACAGATAACAGTCAACATAATGTCGCCTTCCTAAATGGTAAACAACAGGTAACAGTCAACATAATGTTGTATTCCTAAATTGTAAACAGGTAACAGTCAACATAATGTTGTATTCCTAAATGGTAAACAACAGGTAACAGTCAACATAATGTTGTATTCCTAAATGGTAAACAACAGGTAACAGTCAACATAATGTTGTATTCCTAAATGGTAAACAACAGGTAACAGTCAACATAATGTTGTATTCCTAAATGGTAAACAACAGGTAACAGTCAACATAATGTTGTATTCCTAAATGGTAAACAACAGGTAACAGTCAACATAATGTCACCTTCCTAAATGGTAAACAACAGGTAACAGTCAACATAATGTTGTATTCCTAAATGGTAAACAACAGGTAACAGTCAACATAATGTTGTATTCCTAAATGGTAAACAACAGGTAACAGTCAACATAATGTTGTATTCCTAAATGGTAAACAACAGGTAACAGTCAACATAATGTTGTATTCCTAAATGGTAAACAACAGGTAACAGTCAACATTATGTTGTATTCCTAAATGGTAAACAACAGGTAACAGTCAACATAATGTTGTATTCCTAAATGGTAAACAACAGGTAACAGTCAACATAATGTCACCTTCCTAAATGGTAAACAACAGGTAACAGTCAACATAATGTTGTATTCCTAAATGGTAAACAACAGGTAACAGTCAACATAATGTTGTATTCCTAAATGGTAAACAACAGGTAACAGTCAACATAATGTTGTATTCCTAAATGGTAAACAACAGGTAACAGTCAACATAATGTTGTATTCCTAAATAGTAAACAACAGGTAACAGTCAACATATTGTTGTATTCCTAAATGGTAAACAACAGGTAACAGTCAACATAATGTTGTATTCCTAAATGGTAAACAACAGGTAACAGTCAACATAATGTTGTATTCCTAAATGATAAACAACAGGTAACAGTCAACATAATGTTGTATTCCTAAATGGTAAACAGGTAACAGTCAACATAATGTTGTATTCCTAAATGGTAAACAACAGGTAACAGTCAACATAATGTTGTATTCCTAAATAGTAAACAACAGGTAACAGTCAACATAATGTTGTATTCCTAAATGGTAAACAAGTAACAGTCAACATAATGTTGTATTCCTAAATGGTAAACAACAGGTAACAATCAACATAATGTTGTATTCCTAAATGGTAAACAACAGGTAACAGTCAACATAATGTTGTATTCCTAAATGGTAAACAGGTAACAGTCAACATAATGTTGTATTCCTAAATGGTAAACAACAGGTAACAGTCAACATAATGTCACCTTACAAAATGGTAAACAGGTAACAGTCAACATAATGTTGTATTCCTAAATGGTAAACAACAGTCAACATAATGTTGTATTCCTAAATGGTAAACAACAGATAACAGTCAACATAATGTCACCTTCCTAAATGGTAAACAACAGGTAACAGTCGACATAATGTTGTATTCCTAAATGGTAAACAAGTAACAGTCAACATAATGTTGTATTCCTAAATGGTAAACAACAGGTAACAGTCAACATAATGTCACCTTCCTAAATGGTAAACAACAGGTAACAGTCAACATAATGTTGTATTCCTAAATGGTAAACAACAGGTAACAGTCAACATAATGTTGTATTCCTAAATGGTAAACAACAGGTAACAGTCAACATAATGTTGTATTCCTAAATGGTAAACAACAGGTAACAGTCAACATAATGTTGTATTCCTAAATGATAAACAACAGGTAACAGTCAACATAATGTTGTATTCCTAAATGGTAAACAACAGGTAACAGTCAACATAATGTTGTATTCCTAAATAGTAAACAACAGGTAACAGTCAACATAATGTTGTATTCCTAAATGGTAAACAACAGTCAACATAATGTTGTATTCCTAAATGGTAAACAACAGGTAACAGTCAACATAATGTCACCTTACAAAATGGTAAACAGGTAACAGTCAACATAATGTTGTATTCCTAAATAGTAAACAACAAGTAACAGTCAACATAATGTTGTATTCCTAAATGGTAAACAACAGGTAACAATCAACATAATGTTGTATTCCTAAATGGTAAACAACAGGTAACAATCAACATAATGTTGTATTCCTAAATGGTAAACAACAGGTAACAGTCAACATAATGTTGTATTCCTAAATGGTAAACAGGTAACAGTCAACATAATGTTGTATTCCTAAATGGTAAACAACAGGTAACAGTCAACATAATGTCACCTTACAAAATGGTAAACAGGTAACAGTCAACATAATGTTGTATTCCTAAATGGTAAACAACAGTCAACATAATGTTGTATTCCTAAATGGTAAACAACAGATAACAGTCAACATAATGTCACCTTCCTAAATGGTAAACAACAGGTAACAGTCAACATAATGTTGTATTCCTAAATGGTAAACAAGTAACAGTCAACATAATGTTGTATTCCTAAATGGTAAACAGGTAACAGTCAACATAATGTTGTATTCCTAAATGGTAAACAACAGGTAACAGTCAACATAATGTTGTATTCCTAAATGGTAAACAACAGGTAACAGTCAACATAATGTTGTATTCCTAAGTGGTAAACAACAGGTAACAGTCAACATAATGTTGTATTCCTAAATGGTAAACAACAGGTAACAGTCAACATAATGTTGTATTCCTAAATGGTAAACAGGTAACAGTCAACATAATGTCACATTCCAAAATGGTAAACAACAGGTAACAGTCAACATAATGTTGTATTCCTAAATGGTAAACAATGTTGTTTTCCCTAATTATTTTTTTTGTTTTCCACAGTTGCTATTTCTCTACCAGTCTTTATTGACTAAGAGAAGCACATAATGCTATTGGCAAGCTTCAAGTGGGACTGAGAGATTACACAAACGGAATCATGAATGAATTTGTCTCCGTCCTGTCTCAGTAAAAATGTACTTTCTTTCTTTCTTTCACAATGAAGGTGTCTAAAGGACGAGACGGTCAAGGTTTATCCCGGGAACCGAACCCAATTCTACTTTGAGGTCCAGGCCTTCAAATTCACTGGGAGCTACGACCAGGTAAAACCCAACATCAAAATGACTTCACATTCTTTCTTTCTTTGTTCTATTTACTGACTTTATTAGAGCATCATCATGTTGCGTCAATGTGGAATTTACCTGACGACATCAAGACGCACAGGTTTGGTCCTATTCGGACACAGATTTCAACCTAAATGTTTATTTCACAAATATCAATCCAACTGGTTGATTGTGGATGTTGATCCAGTATTAGGAACATATTCTTGGATGATCACCTCCCCTTTCACATCCCGTGACCCTCCTCCAGGTGTTCCTCACCTGTACCGTCATCCTGTGTGAGGTAGGAAACCCCAACTCTAGGTGTGACCAGGGCTGCCTGAACAAAGCCTCGCGGAGGCGCAGGCGAGATCTCCCCAACGGAGAGACAGACAGGCACTACATTACCCAGGGTCCTTTCCGTGTGGTCAGAGAGACCCAGCCCAGTGCAGACCAGAAGACAGGTGCAGGTGAAAAGACCGGTGCAGGTAATTACCCCACTCTTAGGGATGGATCGAAATTTACAGAATTGGTACCTGCAGGAAAAGGGGGAGGGTTATGCTTTTTCTATTTCAGTCAAGGGGAAGGTTTTTGAGGTCTAGTCCAGGGGAGGGTCATGTAATTGATGACATGTAAATATTTCTCAGTGTTTTTGAATTAGTTTCTTATTAGGCTATATATCGATGTGTGCCCGATGCCACCCCTCATCTCTGATTCTCCACTGGACACGCAATATCAAGTGAGCCTATAGGCTGTTTAGAGTGGTCTCAATCAAATGATCCATAGCCTTTAGGCTACGAAGTGCATGCTGGGAGAAGCACAGAGTAAAGTTATATTTCTAAGATCGCTGATGGTAGTGTGTAAATCAAACTAGGCTGCATTACACACTGCAATGGATATTCCAACCCTGAGCCCCGGCCTGCTCTGTTCTTGTTGACCATCCCTTCCCCCCAAAAAAACGGTGTTCTGCCTAACCAATGGCTGTGCTCTGTAGGCCCATCCTAACCAATGGCTGTGCTCTGTAGGCCCATCCTAACCAATGGCTGTGCTCTGTAGGCCCATCCTAACCAATGGCTGTGCTCTGTAGGCCTATCCTAACCAATGGCTGTGCTCTGTAGGCCCATCCTAACCAATGGCTGTGCTCTGTAGGCCCATCCTAACCAATGGCTGTGCTCTGTAGGCCTATCCTAACCAATGGCTGTGCTCTGTAGGCCTATCCTAACCAATGGCTGTGCTCTGTAGGCCCATCCTAACCAATGGCTGTGCTCTGTAGGCCCATCCTAACCAATGGCTGTGGTCTGTAGGCCTATCCTAACCAATGGCTGTGCTCTGTAGGCCCATCCTAACCAATGGCTGTGCTCTGTAGGCCCATCCTAACCAATGGCTGTGCTCTGTAGGCCCATCCTAACCAATGGCTGTGCTCTGTAGGCCCATCCTAACCAATGGCTGTGCTCTGTAGGCCCATCCTAACCAATGGCTGTGCTCTGTAGGCCCATCCTAACCAATGGCTGTGCTCTGTAGGCCTGTGGTGGCAGTTCAGGAAGAGAGTCAAAGGCTTCCTCTGAAATGTTTTGTTTGATTAGGCCTAGTCCAACAAATGCACCAACTTGCGGTCAGACTAGCCTATAGCCTATGTTCTGTTCTGTTCAGCTTGAGAAGGAGATTCTGCCCTTGTCCAGTCGTGAAATCCATAGATTAGGGAGGAAATTAATGTATTTAAATTTACTGATTTACTGTAACTCGGTAAAATAACTGAAATAGTTGAAAATACACTATATATTCAAAAGTATGTGGACACCCCTTTGAATGAGTGGATTTGGCTATTTCAGCCACACCGTTGCTGACAGGTGTATACAATTGAGCACACAGCCATGCAATCTCCATAGACAAACATTGGCAGTAGAAGGGCCTCACTGAAGAGGCACCGTCATAGGACGCCAAGTCAGTCCGTCAAGTTACTGCATTGCTAAAGGTCAACTATAGGTGCTGTTATTGTGAAGTGGAAACACCTAGGAGCAACAACGGCTCAGCCGGGAAGTGGAAGGCCAAACAAGCTCACAGAACGTACCAGCGAGTGCTGAAGTGCGTAAAAATTGTCTCTCCTCAGTTGCAACACTCACAACCGAGATCCAAACTGCCTCTGGAAGCAACGTCAGCATAATAACTGTTTTTTGGGAGCTTCATGAAATGGGTTTCCCATGGCTGAGCAGCCACACACAAGCCTAAGATCACCATGTGCAATACCAAGTGTCGGCTGGAGTGGTGTAAAGCTCGCCGCCATTGGAACAGTGGAAACGCGTTCTCTGGAGTGATGAATTACGCTTCACCATCTGGCAGTCCGACGGTTGAATCTAAGTTTGGCGAATGCCAGAAGAGCGCTACCTGACTGAATGCGTGGGGCCAACTGTAAAGTTTGGTGTAGGATAAATAATGGTCTGGGGCTGTTTTTCATGGTTTGGCCCCTTAGTTCCAGTGAAGGGAAATCTTAACGCTACAGCATACAATGACATTCTAGACGATTCTGTGCTTCCAACTTTGTGGCAAAGGTTTGGGGAAGGCCCTTTCCTGTTTCAGCATGACAATGCCCCCCGTGCACAAAGTGAGGTCCATACAGAAATTATTTGTCAAGATTGGTGTTGAAAAACTTGACTGGCCTGCACAGAGCCCTGACCTCAACCTCATCGAACACCTTTGGATGAATTGGAATGCCGAATGCGAGCCAGGCCTAATCGCCCAACACCAGTGCCCCGACCTCACTAATGCTCTTGTGGCTGAATGGAAGCAAGTCCCCGCAGCAATGTTTCAACATCTAGTGGAAAGCCTTCCTAGAAGAGTGGAGGCAGTTATAGCTGCAAATGGGGGACCAACTCCATATTAATGCCCATGATTTTGGAATGAGATGTTCGACGAGCAGGTGTCCACATACTTTTGCCCTCGTAGTGTATCTTTTGCTGAAGGGAGGGCCATCCATTTTCATTTCAGAGTGGTCTGATTTTCTCCATGTAACCGCTATTATAAATAACGTTCACCCTCTTAGTAAAGGATTCATTCTGATCAGGATTAGACCAGAAAAACACCAGTATGTCCCAGACAATTATGTTGAAGCATTTAGGATTAGGTTATAGGGTTAACCAGACCTAAAACATAACCCTGAACCCTGAACATGCTGACTGGATGGTCTGTGTCCCAATACTTTTTCATGTCTGCTTTTCCTTGCCTGCTTTTTCCTAAATGAACAAATATAAACTCCCTTTACTCTGATGACATTATTTGGTTGTTTTTGCTGTTCCTGTTGTAGATGTGGAAGCTACATATTTTCTCAGATCGGACATGGGAACCATAGTCTTCGCCGGGCTGTTCATCATGACCGTGATTCTGCTGACAGTGGTCGTGGTCTATTTTTTGAAGAAGAGCAGAGCTGAAGAACACGAGGCTCTCATTGCATATGATTAAAGAAATGTAACTGGGTTTGTGCCTGACCAGGGTCACTTCTGGTTTACCAAAAGTAAAGCACACCTTTCTTTTAGTTTTACTTTCAACAACAAATGAACACTAGTTTACATGCTGAATACGGTAACATTAACTACACATATTAACACTAGTTTACATACTGAATACGGTAACATTACTACACATATTAACACTAGTTTACATACTGAATACGGTAACATTACTACTCAAATTAACACTAGTTTACATACTGAATACGGTAACATTACTACACATATTAACACTAGTTTACATACTGAATACGGTAACATTACTACACAAATTAACACTAGTTTACATACTGAATACAATAACATTACTACACAAATTAACACTAGTTTACATACTGAATACAGTAACATTACTACACATATTAACACTAGTTTACATACTGAATACAGTAACATTACTACACAAATTAACACTAGTTTACATACTGAATACGGTAACATTACTACACATATTAACACTAGTTTACATACTGAATACGGTAACATTACTACACAAATTAACACTAGTTTACATACTGAATACGGTAACATTAACTACACAAATGAACACTAGTTTACATACTGAATACGGTAACATTACTACACATATTAACACTAGTTTACATACTGAATACAATAACATTAACTACACAAATTAACACTAGTTTACATACTGAATACGGTAACATTACTACACATATTAACACTAGTTTACATACTGAATACAATAACATTAACTACACAAATGTAGTTGGTTCATTCTTATTCACGTTTCTGTGATATAGACATTTGGATCAACTGTTTGATACTCCTGACTCAAGAAAGTGGAAGAAATTGGATGTTGTTGAGAATCCTGTTATGCAAATAAGTCTGTTGTTATGGTGAGTGAATGAGGACCCAAAAGCGAACTAACTTAAACAGAGCTTCTTTAATAACCAAACATAGGTAGGCTCAGATAGACCGGCAGATTCCGACAGGACAGGACAAGGTTACAGCAAACATGACGATAGTCTGGCTCAGGCATGAAACACAAACAAGAATCCGACAAGGACAGGAACAGAAACAGAGAGAGATATAGGGACCTAATCAGAGGGAAAAAGGGAACAGGTGGGAAACGGGGTGAATGGGTAGTTAGAGGAGACAAGGAACAGCTGGGAGAAAGCGGGGGAGAAAAGGTAACCTAACAACGACCAGCAGAGGGAGACAGGGTGAAGGGAAAGGACAGAGACAAGACACAACATGACAGTACCCCCCCACTCACCGAGCGCCTCCTGGCGCACTCGAGGAGGAAACCTGGCGGCAACGGAGGAAATCCTCGATCAGCGCACGGTCCAGCACGTCCCGAGAGGGAACCCAACTCCTCTCCTCAGGACCGTACCCCTCCCAATCGACAAGGTACTGGTGACCACGGCCCCGAGGACGCATGTCCAAAATCCTGCGGACCCTGTAGATGGGTGCGCCCTCGACAAGGATGGGGGGGGGGGGGGGGGGGGGGGGGGGGGGGGGGGGGGGGGGGGAAGACGAGCGGGGGCGCGAAGAACGGGCTTAATACAGGAGACATGGAAGACCGGGTGGACGCGACGAAGGTATCGCGGAAGAAGAAGTCGAACTGCGACAGGATTAATGACCCGAGAAATACGGAACGGACCAATGAACCGCGGGGTCAACTTGCGAGAAGCCGTCTTAAGGGGAAGGTTCTGAGTGGAGAGCCAAACTCTCTGACCGCGACAATATCTAGGACTCTTAGTTCTACGCTTATTAGCAGCCCTCACAGTCTGCGCCCTATAACGGCAAAGTGCAGACCTGACCCTCTTCCAGGTGCGCTCGCAACGTTGGACAAAAGCCTGAGCGGAGGGGACGCTGGACTCGGCGAACTGAGATGAGAACAGCGGAGGCTGGTACCCGAGGCTACTCTGAAAAGGAGATAGCCCGGTCGCAGACGAAGGAAGCGAGTTGTGGGCGTATTCTGCCCAGGGGAGCTGTTCTGACCAAGACGCAGGGTTGCGAAAAGAAAGACTGCGTAAGATGCGACCAATAGTCTGATTGGCCCGTTCTGCTTGACCGTTAGACTGGGGGTGAAAGCCGGAAGAGAGACTGACGGAAGCCCCAATCAAACGGCAAAACTCCCTCCAAAATTGAGACGTGAATTGCGGACCTCTGTCCGAAACGACGTCTGACGGAAGGCCATGAATTCTGAAAACATTCTCGATGATGATTTGTGCCGTCTCTTTAGCAGAAGGAAGCTTAGCAAGGGGAATGAAATGAGCCGCCTTAGAGAACCTATCGACAACCGTAAGAATAACAGTCTTCCCCGCTGACGAAGGCAGTCCGGTGACAAAATCTAAGGCGATGTGAGACCACGGTCGAGAGGGGATAGGAAGCGGCCTGAGACGGCCGGCAGGAGGAGAGTTACCGGACTTAGTCTGCGCGCAGACCGAACAAGCAGCCACGAAACGACGCGTGTCATGCTCCCGGGTGGGCCACCAAAAACGCTGGCGAATGGAAGCAAGCGTACCCCGAACGCCAGGGTGGCCGGCTAACTTGGCAGAGTGAGCCCACTGAAGAACGGCCAGACGAGTAGGAACGGGAACGAAAAGAAGGTTCCTAGGACAAGCGCGCGGCGACGGAGTGTGAGTGAGCGCTTGTTTTACCTGCCTCTCAATTCCCCAGACAGTCAACCCGACAACACGCCCCTCAGGGAGAATCCCCTCGGGGTCAGTGGAGGCTACTGAAGAACTGAAGAGACGAGACAAAGCATCAGGCTTGGTGTTCTTAGAGCCCGGACGATAAGAAATCACGAACTCGAAACGAGCGAAAAACAGCGCCCAACGCGCCTGACGCGCATTAAGTCGTTTGGCAGAACGGATGTACTCAAGGTTCCTATGGTCAGTCCAAACGACAAAAGGAACGGTCGCCCCCTCCAACCACTGTCGCCATTCGCCTAGGGCTAACCGGATGGCGAGCAGTTCGCGGTTACCCACATCATAGTTACGTTCCGACGGCGACAGGCGATGAGAAAAATACGCGCATGGGTGGACCTTGTCGTCAGAGAGGGAGCGCTGAGAAAGAATGGCTCCCACGCCCACCTCTGACGCGTCAACCTCGACAACGAACTGTCTAGAGACGTCAGGTGTAACAAGGATAGGGGCGGATGTAAAACGATTCTTGAGGAGATCAAAAGCTCCCTGGGCGGAAACGGACCACTTAAAGCACGTCTTGACAGAAGTAAGGGCTGTGAGAGGAGCGGCCACCTGACCGAAATTACGGATGAAACGACGATAGAAGTTCGCGAAGCCGAGAAAGCGCTGCAGCTCGACGCGTGACTTAGGGACGGGCCAATCAATGACAGCTTGGACTTTAGCGGGATCCATCTTAATGCCTTCAGCGGAAATAACAGAACCGAGAAATGTGACGGGGGAGGCATGAAAAGTGCACTTCTCAGCCTTCACAAAAAGACAATTCTCTAAAAGGCGCTGGAGGACACGTCGAACGTGCTGAACATGAATCTGGAGTGACGGTGAAAAAATCAGGATATCGTCAAGGTAAACGAAAACAAAGATGTTCAGCATGTCTCTCAGGACATCATTGACTAATGCCTGAAAGACAGCTGGAGCGTTAGCGAGGCCGAAAGGAAGAACCCGGTATTCAAAGTGCCCTAACGGAGTGTTAAACGCCGTCTTCCACTCGTCCCCCTCCCTGATGCGCACGAGATGGTAAGCGTTACGAAGGTCCAACTTAGTGAAAAACCTGGCTCCCTGCAGGATCTCGAAGGCTGAAGACATAAGAGGAAGCGGATAACGATTCTTAACTGTTATGTCATTCAGCCCTCGATAATCTATGCAGGGGCGCAGAGACCCGTCCTTCTTCTTGACAAAAAAAAAACCCCGCTCCGGCGGGAGAGGAGGAGGGGACTATGGTACCGGCGTCAAGAGCTACAGACAAATAATCCTCGAGAGCCTTACGTTCGGGAGCCGACAGAGAGTATAGTCTACCCCGGGGGGGAGTGGTTCCCGGAAGGAGATCAATACTACAATCATACGACCGGTGTGGAGGAAGAGAGGTGGCCCTGGACCGACTGAACACCGTGCGCAGATCGTGATATTCCTCCGGCACCCCTGTCAAATCACCAGGCTCCTCCTGTGAAGAAGAGACAGAGGAAACAGGAGGGATAGCAGACATTAAACATTTCACATGACAAGAGACGTTCCAGGAGAGGATAGAATTACTAGACCAATTAATGGAAGGATTATGACAAACTAGCCAGGGATGGCCCAAAACAACAGGTGTAAAAGGTGAACGAAAAATCAAAAAAGAAATGGTTTCGCTATGATTACCAGAAACAGTGAGGGTTAAAGGTAGCGTCTCACGCTGAATCCTGGGGAGAGGACTACCATCCAGGGCGAACAAGGCCGTGGACTCCCTTAACTGTCTGAGAGGAATGTCATGTTCCCGAGCCCAGGTCTCGTCCATAAAACAGCCCTCCGCCCCAGAGTCTATTAAGGCACTGCAGGAAGCTGACGAACCGGTCCAGCGTAGATGGACCGACAAGGTAGTGCAGGATCTTGAAGGAGAGACAGGAGTAGTAGCGCTCACCAGTAGCCCTCCGCTTACTGATGAGCTCTGGCTTTTACTGGACATGAAGTGACAAAATGACCAGCAGAACCGCAATAGAGACAGAGGCGGTTGGTGATTCTCCGTTCCCTCTCCTTAGTCGAGATGCGGATACCTCCCAGCTGCATAGGCTCAGCTCCCGAGCCGGCAGAGGAAGATGGTAGTGATGCGGAGAGGGGGGCAACGGAGAACGCGAGCTCCTTTCCACGAGCTCGGTGACGCAGATCAACCCGTCGCTCAATGCGAATAGCGAGTTCAATCAGGGAATCCACGCTGGAAGGGACCTCCCGGGAGAGAATCTCATCCTTTACCTCTGCGCGGAGACCCTCCAGAAAACGAGCGAGCAAAGCCGGCTCGTTCCAGCCACTGGAGGCAGCAAGAGTGCGAAACTCAATAGAGTAGTCTGTTATGGATCGATTACCTTGACATAGGGAAGACAGGGCCCTGGAAGCCTCCTCCCCAAAAACAGATCGATCAAAAACCCGTATCATCTCCTCCTTAAAGTCCTGATACTGGTTAGTACACTCAGCCCTTGCCTCCCAGATTGCCGTGCCCCACTCACGAGCCCGTCCAATAAGGAGAGATATGACGTAGGCGACACGAGCAGTGCTCCTGGAGTAAGTGTTGGGCTGGAGAGAAAACACAATATCACACTGGGTGAGGAACGAGCGGCATTCAGTGGGCTCCCCAGAGTAACACGGCGGGTTATTGATTCTGGGCTCCGGAGATTCGAAAGCCCTGGAAGTGGCCGGTGGATCGAGGCGGAGATGGTGAACCTGTTCTGTGAGGTTGGAGACTTGGGTGGCCAGGGTCTCAACGGCATGTCGAGCAGCAGACACTTCCTGCTCGTGTCTGCCTAGCATCGCTCCCTGGATCCCGACGGCTGAGTGGAGAGGATCCGAAGTCGCTGGGTCCATTCTTGGTCGGATTCTTCTGTTATGGTGAGTGAATGAGGACCCAAAAGCGAACTAACTTAAACAGAGCTTCTTTAATAACCAAACATAGGTAGGCTCAGATAGACCGGCAGATTCCGACAGGACAGGACAAGGTTACAGCAAACATGACGATAGTCTGGCTCAGGCATGAAACACAAACAAGAATCCGACAAGGACAGGAACAGAAACAGAGAGAGATATAGGGACCTAATCAGAGGGAAAAAGGGAACAGGTGGGAAACGGGGTGAATGGGTAGTTAGAGGAGACAAGGAACAGCTGGGAGAAAGCGGGGGAGAAAAGGTAACCTAACAACGACCAGCAGAGGGAGACAGGGTGAAGGGAAAGGACAGAGACAAGACACAACATGACATCTGTATTGATTAAATACATTTTAGGCAAAAGTACTCTTTTATACTGTTCTCTGTCTCACCACTCATTCAAACATGATTTATTGCTTTAAAGGGGCAGTAATTTTATGACTAATAAATGTATGATATTTATTGATTCTTGAATATTTATAAATTCCTCATGAATTTAGTTCAAGTGTTGTACCCCCATCAGAACCCAATATATATATGCTTGTTTTACTTCAATGTTTGTTAAGCGTCAATCTGTATTTTTGTCCAAATTGAGTTATTGACATTTAGCCTCGTTCTGTTCAATGTTCTCAACCTATATATATATATATATATATATATATATATATTACTCTAAATACCCCAATTCATGTTAAGTTCAAAAGAATACAAGATTAAAATAGCTGACACCATTCAAATCAACGAGGAAAATGTAAAGCCAATTATCTCAGCATCATCTTTATGCAGACAGAACCTTTTGGTCCCAAACTCTAAATGTGTTTGTTTATGTCATGACCTCCTACTACCTGCCACTCTCTCTATTGGTTTGTTTATGTCATGACCTCTACTACCTGCCACTCTCTCTATTGGTTTGTTTATGTCATGACCTCTACTACCTGCCACTCTCTCTATTGGTTTGTTTATGTCATGACCTCTACTACCTGCCACTCTCTCTATTGGTTTGTTTATGTCATGACCTCTACTACCTGCCACTCTCTCTATTGGTTTGTTTATGTCATGACCTCTACTACCTGCCACTCTCTCCATTGGTTTGTTTATGTCATGACCTCTACTACCTGCCACTCTCTCTATTGGTTTGTTTATGTCATGACCTCTACTACCTGCCACTCTCTCTATTGGTTTGTTTATGTCATGACCTCTACTACCTGCCACTCTCTCCATTGGTTTGTTTATGTCATGACCTCCTACTACCTGCCACTCTCTCTATTGGTTTGTTTATGTCATGACCTCCTACTACCTGCCACTCTCTCTATTGGTTTGTTTATGTCATGACCTCTACTACCTGCCACTCTCTCTATTGGTTTGTTTATGTCATGACCTCCTACTACCTGCCACTCTCTCTATTGGTTTGTTTATGTCATGACCTCTACTACCTGCCACTCTCTCTATTGGTTTGTTTATGTCATGACCTCTACTACCTGCCACTCTCTCTATTGGTTTGTTTATGTCATGACCTCTACTACCTGCCACTCTCTCCATTGGTTTGTTTATGTCATGACCTCTACTACCTGCCACTCTCTCTATTGGTTTGTTTATGTCATGACCTCTACTACCTGCCACTCTCTCTATTGGTTTGTTTATGTCATGACCTCTACTACCTGCCACTCTCTCTATTGGTTTGTTTATGTCATGACCTCTACTACCTGCCACTCTCTCTATTGGTTTGTTTATGTCATGACCTCTACTACCTGCCACTCTCTCTATTGGTTTGTTTATGTCATGACCTCTACTACCTGCCACTCTCTCTATTGGTTTGTTTATGTCATGACCTCTACTACCTGCCACTCTCTCTATTGGTTTGTTTATGTCATGACCTCTACTACCTGCCACTCTCTCCATTGGTTTGTTTATGTCATGACCTCTACTACCTGCCACTCTCTCTATTGGTTTGTTTATGTCATGACCTCTACTACCTGCCACTCTCTCTATTGGTTTGTTTATGTCATGACCTCTACTACCTGCCACTCTCTCTATTGGTTTGTTTATGTCATGACCTCTACTACCTGCCACTCTCTCTATTGGTTTGTTTATGTCATGACCTCTACTACCTGCCACTCTCTCTATTGGTTTGTTTATGTCATGACCTCTACTACCTGCCACTCTCTCTATTGGTTTGTTTATGTCATGACCTCTACTACCTGCCACTCTCTCTATTGGTTTGTTTATGTCATGACCTCTACTACCTGCCACTCTCTCTATTGGTTTGTTTATGTCATGACCTCTACTACCTGCCACTCTCTCTATTGGTTTGTTTATGTCATGACCTCTACTACCTGCCACTCTCTCTATTGGTTTGTTTATGTCATGACCTCTACTACCTGCCACTCTCTCTATTGGTTTGTTTATGTCATGACCTCTACTACCTGTCACTCTCTCTATTGGTTTGTTTATGTCATGACCTCTACTACCTGCCACTCTCTCTAATGGTTTGTTTATGTCATGACCTCTACTACCTGCCACTCTCTCTATTGGTTTGTTTATGTCATGACCTCCTACTACCTGCCACTCTCTCTATTGGTTTGTTTATGTCATGACCTCTACTACCTGCCACTCTCTCTATTGGTTTGTTTATGTCATGACCTCCTACTACCTGCCACTCTCTCTATTGGTTTGTTTATGTCATGACCTCTACTACCTGCCACTCTCTCTATTGGTTTGTTTATGTCATGACCTCTACTACCTGCCACTCTCTCCATTGGTTTGTTTATGTCATGACCTCTACTACCTGACACTCTCTCTATTGGTTTGTTTATGTCATGACCTCTACTACCTGCCACTCTCTCCATTGGTTTGTTTATGTCATGACCTCTACTACCTACCACTCTCTCTATTGGTTTGTTTATGTCATGACCTCTACTACCTACCACTCTCTCCATTGGTTTGTTTATGTCATGACCTCTACTACCTGCCACTCTCTCCATTGGTTTGTTTATGTCATGACCTCTACTACCTGCCACTCTCTCTATTGGTTTGTTTATGTCATGACCTCTACTACCTGCCACTCTCTCTATTGGTTTGTTTATGTCATGACCTCTACTACCTGCCACTCTCTCTATTGGTTTGTTTATGTCATGACCTCTACTATGTGAAGTAAAAAATACTGTAAAGTACAACTTAAGTAGTTTTGGGGGGGGGGGTATCTGTACTTGACTTCACTATTCATATTTTTAACAACGTATACTTTTACTTCACTACATTCCTAAAGAAAATAATGTACTTTTTACTCCAGAATTTTCCCCCTGACACCCAGAAGACGTGTTACATTTTGAATGCTTAGCAGGACAGGAAAATGGTTATCAGTAAAATAAATAAAACATAGAAAATTGTGCTGTGTGGTTTCCTTAATGAATTTTGTCTTGCTGCTTTTTGTTTTATGTTGCTCTGTCTGTATGCTACGTCTTGCTTGTCCTATGTTGCTCTGTATGCTATGTCTTGCTTGTCCTATGTTGCTATGTCTTGCTTGTTCTATGCTGCTATTGTCTATATTGTAATTGTTTTTAATAACCTGCCCAGGGACTGCGTTTGAAAATTAGCCGGCTGGCTAAAACCGGCACTTTTACTGAAACGTTGATTAATGTGCACTGTCCCTGTAAAAATAAAAATAAACTCAAACTCAAACTTAATGTAAGGAATTTGATTTTTTTTTTTTAAACTTTTGATACCTAATGTATATTTGAGCAATTACATTTACTTTTTTGATACTTTATTTAAAACCAAATACTTTTAGACTTTTACTCAAATAGTATTTTACTGGGTGACTTCCACTTTTACTTGAGTTGTTTTCTCAAGGTTTCTTTACTTTTACTCCAGTATGACTGTTGTGTCCCTTTTCCACCACTAGTCTGCTAATACTGTACATATTCTAACTCAAATGACTATGTTACAAGTGCCACTGGAATAAACACGAATTCACCAAAACTGTCAAAAAAATAGATACATGAATACCCCTGCAGTAATGAGTGGGGAGTTTTGATGCTAGAATAGATCTGAAGAGGAATTTTACCCTTCACTCTAGAGGATGGACCATCGTAGGAGGACAACATGCAGTCAGATAAGAAAAGGACAGCATACTTTAAATGCTTCCACTTCACTGTTGAAAGTATCCGTGCCTTCAGCTAGTATTCATACTGTCGTGGCAATTCTACACAGGGACACTCAAAGTCATGATTTAAACGCATCGTCCTTTATTATCAGTACGATCGAGAGGTTCCAACCAACTCAATGTACCAAGTACACATGTCCATAAGCAGTTGTCTTTTATACTTACACAGAAGTAATACTTGCATAATTTATCTTATTCGTTATTCAGAATTATATGATCGACCAATACCTCAACGAGGCTCCTTCTCTCCATGCTAAGACCTTGAAACTGAGATATTGTTCTCAAAACAAGGGTCTGGGGATTCTGCCAAATTGCAGATATCACAGTGTGGATTTCTCCCAGGCACGTTTAATCAGTCACTTGCATGAACACATACATTGGTTATTAGAAAAGCACACGTATAAATATTTCCATCACAATACCCCTTGACTTATTCCACATGTTGTTGTGTTACAGCCTGAATTCAAAATGGATTAAATAGTTTTCTCACTCTCACCCATTTACACACAATACCCCATAATGACAAAGTGACATGTTTTTAGAAAAGTTTTGCAAAAGTATAGAAAAGGAAATACAGAAATATCTCATTTACATAAGTATTCACACCACTGAGTCAATACATGTTGGAATTACCTTTGGCAGCGATTACAGTATTTCTGGGTAAATCTCTAAGAGCTTTGAACACTAGGATTGTACAATATTTGCACATTATTCAATAAAAAAATCTTCAAGCTAGGTCAAGTTGGTTATTAATCATTGCTAGACAGACATTTTCAAGTCATGCCATAGATTTTCAAGCCACTTTAAACTGTCCCTAGGCCACTCAGGAACATTCAAGATCGTTTTGGTAAGCAACACCAGTGTATATTTGACCTTGTGTTTTAGGTTATTTCGAGAGAGAGACAGAGAGAGTGAGGGACAGCGAGAGAGTGAGGGACAGCGAGTGAGTGAGGGACAGCGAGAGAGTGAGGGACAGCGAGAGAGTGAGGGACAGCGAGAGAGTGAGGGACAGAGAGAGAGTGAGGGACAGAGAGAGAGTGAGGGACAGCGAGAGAGTGAGGGACAGAGAGAGAGTAAGGGACAGAGAGAGAGAGTGAGGGACAGCGAGAGAGTGAGGGACAGAGAGAGAGTGAGGGACATCGAGAGAGTGAGGGACAGAGAGAGAGTGAGGGACAGAGAGAGAGTGAGGGACAGCGAGAGAGTGAGGGACAGCGAGAGAGTGAGGGACAGCGAGAGAGTGAGGGACAGAGAGAGAGTGAGGGACAGCGAGAGAGTGAGGGACAGAGAGAGAGTAAGGGACAGAGAGAGAGTGAGGGACAGCGAGAGAGTGATGGACAGCGAGAGAGTGAGGGACAGAGAGCGAGACGGACAGAGAGAGAGAGACGGACAGAGAAAGAGAGAGACGGACAGAGAGAGAGAGAGAGAGACGGACAGAGAGAGAGATGGACAGAGAGAGAGAGACGGACAGAGAGAGAGAAAGACGGACAGAGAGAGAGAAAGACGGACAGAGAGAGAGACGGACAGATGTGGTGTGTCCTAACGAACTAGACCCAGGTAGGCCTACAAATTCCAGACATATGAGTGATTCTTTCATTGAAAAGTCCTTTTCCGATTCGATCGGCACATAGCCAACATGACACGCTTGACCGCAATAATTCACAATTCACAACCTTTTCTCTTCATAGATGCACAAGGAAATACCTGTTCCAGTGACGTGTCAAAATACATTTTCAGGTAAGCGTTGTCAATCATGTCAGTCTATTGACATCGTTTACGGGAAACGGTATTTCGACAGCGTTTACTGGAACAGGTATTGTTGACTCAATTAAATGCTTTACAATCAGTTGCTTGCCAACATAACATGCAACAATTCACACTGAAACAGAACATTTCAGGCTGGAAAGTCCAGTCTGTTTGTGCTAACACTCCACTCCTTGCCACTCCTTGCCACTACTTGCCACTCCTTGCCATACCATACATGTTTGTCATGACAAGTAATCCCTCCAGGATTTCGTCTCATTCTTTGTGATTTTTGCTGCGGCAATTCTTACATATTGCATGACAAATTTCAATCATTTTTATCCAATTTGTTCTGAAAAATGCACTAGCGGGGAAATAGACAGTATAAATAAATATTAGCACTAATCATAGTCATTCACATTAAACACCTGGCATTTCTATAAAACACGAAGGGCATATTTTACTTGCTGTTGCAAGAAGAAATAGATTTCACACAAAGTTACAGAACATAAGTATTAACAGGAGTAATAATGATGTCCTTTACGATTCCTACCACATCACCCAAAATATTATTATCTACAAGACAATAATATTCAATCGTCCTATTGGTAAGGTACTCATTCACCAAGTCCTTTAAAAGTGACCTGCTCTTCCACACTGGTATCAGTCCCACATGGAAATGATGTCCTGACAGTCTGCTGGTAGTGAGGAAATCTTCTTCCGTTCCGCTGGTTGACAAGGATGTCTCTAATGAACACTTCACAGGTGATGCTATTCAACCGATCGCTGCCTGCACTTGCCCGCCCATCCAGCATCACTACTCTGGATGGTCCTGACTTAGAATATGTGGACAACTACAAATACCTAGGTGTCTGGTTAGACTGTAAACTCTCCTTCCAGACTCACATCAAACATCTCCAATCCAAAATTAAATCTAGAATCGGCTTCCTATTTCGCAACAAAGCATCCTTCACTCATGCTGCCAAACATACCCTCGTAAAACTGACCATCCTACCGATCCTCAACTTCGGCGATGTCATTTACAAAATAGCCTCCAATACCCTACTCAATTAATTGGATGCAGTCAGCACCACCGCTAACTAAGCTAGCCGTTTCACATCCGTTACATCAGCACCACCGCTAACTAAGCTAGCCGTTTCACATCCGTTACATCAGCACCACCGCTAACTAAGCTAGCCGTTTCACATCCGTTACACCAGCACCACCGCTAACTAAGCTAGCCGTTTCACATCCGTTACATCAGCACCACCGCTAACTAAGCTAGCCGTTTCACATCCGTTACATCAGCACCACCGCTAACTAAGCTAGCCGTTTCACATCCGTTACATCAGCACCACTGCTAACTAAGCTAGCCGTTTCACATCCGTTACATCAGCACCACCGCTAACTAAGCTAGCCGTTTCACATCCGTTACATCAGCACCACCGCTAACTAAGCTAGCCGTTTCACATCCGTTACATCAGCACCACCGCTAACTAAGCTAGCCGTTTCACATCCGTTACATCAGCACCACCGCTAACTAAGCTAGCCGTTTCACATCCGTTACATCAGCACCACCGCTAACTAAGCTAGCCGTTTCACATCCGTTACACCAGCACCACCGCTAACTAAGCTAGCCGTTTCACATCCGTTACATCAGCACCACCGCTAACTAAGCTAGCCGTTTCACATCCGTTACATCAGCACCACCGCTAACTAAGCTAGCCGTTTCACATCCGTTACATCAGCACCACCGCTAACTAAGCTAGCCGTTTCACATCCGTTACATCAGCACCACCGCTAACTAAGCTAGCCGTTTCACATCCGTTACATCAGCACCACCGCTAACTAAGCTAGCCGTTTCACATCCGTTACACCAGCACCACCGCTAACTAAGCTAGCCGTTTCACATCCGTTACATCAGCACCACCGCTAACTAAGTTAGCCGTTTCACATCCGTTACATCAGCACCACCGCTAACTAAGCTAGCCGTTTCACATCCGTTACATCAGCACCACCGCTAACTAAGCTAGCCGTTTCACATCCGTTACATCAGCACCACCGCTAACTAAGCTAGCCGTTTCACATCCGTTACATCAGCACCACCGCTAACTAAGCTAGCCGTTTCACATCCGTTACATCAGCACCACCGCTAACTAAGCTAGCCGTTTCACATCCGTTACATCAGCACCACCGCTAACTAAGCTAGCCGTTTCACATCCGTTACACCAGCACCACCGCTAACTAAGCTAGCCGTTTCACATCCGTTACATCAGCACCACCGCTAACTAAGTTAGCCGTTTCACATCCGTTACATCAGCACCACCGCTAACTAAGCTAGCCGTTTCACATCCGTTACACCAGCACCACCGCTAACTAAGCTAGCCGTTTCACATCCGTTACACCCCTTAACACCCCATTATATCTATTTCTACTTTGCACATTATTCCACTGCAAATTCCATTCCAGTGTTTTACTTGCTATATTATATTTACTTTGCCACCATGGCCTTTTTTTTGCCTTTACCCCTTATTTGCTCACATTGTATATAGACTTATTTTTCTACTGTATTATTGACTGTATGTTTGTTTTACTCCATGTGTAACTCTGTGTTGTTGTATGTGTTACTGCTTTGCTTTATCTTGGCCAGGTCGCAATTGTAAATGAGAACTTGTTCTCAACTTGCCTACCTGGTTAAATAAAGGTGAAATAAAAATAAATTAAATTAAATCGTTTCAGGTATTGTTTCATCTTCAGATGATAGATTCTCATAACCTGTAACGAAGGAAACAAAAAAGTAAAAGTAACATGTCCTTGTTTCAAGAGAAATTGATATTTCACATGATTTCTCTAAGTAAGCATGTCCCGATTTTTAGGAAAGAGTTTGACATTTCTCCAAGATGACGACTGCGGTGTACCACACAGAAGCTGTCCAGGTTCTGATTATCTTACTATGCTTCACCTGAGATTGGCCCCCTGATTGCTAATCAATCAGTTCCTCTCCAGGCTCTGCTTTGTCATCGACATGGACAACCTTGTAATGAGTGACATGTATCCATCATGATTTTCCCTGGACTTTTACTGCCGACCTCGTTATGAGCAGAACTTGACAAGGACCTTCCTGTTTTGGCCCTAATGTGTCTGTTACATATTGTTTTACCATCAGCCACTGTCCTGGTACTACGTCATGTCTCCCCTCAGGAGTTATTCCCCACGCCTGTTTTACATGTCTGTCTGCTTCCCCTACTGCATTAGATAGTTGTATGCAATAGTTAAGCATTGTGTCACTCATAAAGTGAATGTCTGCTAGATAGTTGATAGATAGTTGTATGCAATAGTTAAGCATTGTGTCACTCATAAAGTGAATGTCTGCTTTTTCTCAAATCTAACGTGCCTGCTAGTGACATGGGCCGACCTGTGATGACCTCAAACGGACTTAACCTTGTGGTTTTGTTACGTGTTGCCACGTATACTACATAATACCGTAGGCAATGCATCCCAGGCGTATTTCCTTATCAGTTTAGGTGACAGAGGTGTTCTCTTGGCAGCCACCTTGGCAGCTCTGTCAGCCAGATCATTACCATTACTCTCATCTGGAAAGATTTTCCCATGTGTTTTCATTTTCTAAATTGCAACTTGTCCAGGTAACTGGAGAGCATTCAGTAGAGCCATCACCTCTGGTCTGTTCTTCACAGGAGCTCCCATGAATCCTCTGTTTTTCCATATTTCTTCCAAAATCATAGGTAACACCAAAATCATACCTGGAGTCTGTGTAGATATGAGCTGTTTTTCCTTCAGCTTGTTTACATGCTTCTGTCAAAGCCACCAATTCTGCCAGCTGTGCTGATGTTCCTGCAGGTAACGTGCCTGTAACATGTTAGATAACTGTGTAACATGTGCGCTGGGAGTCGGGAAGCAAGTTCAGCGAGTGAATCATTTAATAAATGAAAACATAATACAAAACAAGAACAATGCACAGACATGAAACTGAAACAGAGACAATGACACATGGGGAAGGAACCAAAGGGAGTGACATATATAGGGCAGGAACCAAAGGGAGTGACATATAGGGCAGGTAATCAAGGAGATGATGGAGTCCAGGTGAGTGTCATTATGCGCTGATGCGCGTAACGATGGTGACGGGTGTGTGCCATAACGAGCAGCCTGGTGACCTAGAGGCCTGAGAGGGAGCACACGTGACAGTGCCTGTCACTATCACGTTGTCCATTGTAGTAACTGCCCAGCCTGCCTTCCTCACACCCCCCTCCACAATGCTTGAACCGTCTGTGTAGAAAATAAACTCAGGGTTTTTCAACGGATGACTCTTAATAAACCCATCAGAGAGCTGATCCAAAACCAACTCACAACGGTGGTGTTCAAGTAATGTGGTATCTGGAGGAAGCACCAGAGTAGCTGGATTACATGGTGTGCCACATTGTATGATGATGTTAGGAGCCTCCACTACTTTAGTAGCATTTATAGCGTCCTTGATGATGGGATATTGTTTTGGGCAAGGTGGGGCAACACCTGTCAAGCACACTGGTTCCATATCCAAAGTTCCACACCAATTTTTCTTCGTATTCCAAATAGCAAGGTTCTGAACTGTAAATCCCTGCAGTTGTCTAATTTGCCACCTAACCTTCCCTTCAGAAATTTTCAATGTAGAGTCAAGTTGCATAATAACATCAAGGCCTAAAATAGGTTGTTCAAATGAGCCTATCCACACCCCTGCATCAATCTTCATCAATCATCATGTATGGGTTGAATCAGCTGATGTGTGATTGCCCCATTTTTGGAGGAATATTCTTACAATGAGAGCTTTGCACACTCTTGGCATTCTCTCAACCAGGTTCACCTGGAATGCTTTTCCAACAGTCTTGAAGGAGTTCCCACATATGCTGAGCACTTGTTGGCTTTTAATCCTTTGCTTTGCGTTCCAACTCATCCCAAACCATCTTGGGTTGAGGTCGGGTGTTTGTGGGGGCCAGGTCATCTGATGCAGCACTCCATCACTCTCCTTCTTTGTCAAATAGTCCTTACACAGCCTGGGGGTGTGTTTTGTTCATTGTCCTGTTGAAAAACAAATTATAGTCCCACTAACGCAAACCAGATGGGATGGCGTCTCGCTGCAGAATGCTGTGGTAGCCATGCTGGTTAAGTGTGCCTTAAATTCTAAATAAATCACAGACAGTGTCACCAACAAAGCACCCTCACACCATCACACCTCCTCATCCATGCTTCACAGTGGGAACCACGCATACAGAGATCATCCGTTCACCTACAGTACTCTGCGTCTCACAAAGACACGGCGGTTGGAACCAAAAATCGTATATTTGGACAGATTTCAGGACAGACCAAATGACAGATTACCACCGGTCTAACGTCCTTTGCTCGTGTTTCTTGGCCCAAGAAAGTCTCTACTTCTTATTGGTGTCCTTTAGTAGTGGTTTAGTTGCAGCAATTCAACCATGAAGACCTGATTCACGCAGTCTCCTCTGAACATTTGATGTTGAGATGTGTCTGTTACCTGAACTCTGTGAAGCATTTATTTGGGCTGCAATTTCTGAGGCTGGTAACTCTAATGAACTTATCCTCTGCAGCAGAGGTAAGTCTGGGGCTTCCTTTCCTATGGCGGTGCTCATGAGAGCCAGTTTCCTCAGAGCTGGTTTTTGCGAGTGCACTTGAAGAAACTTTCAGAGTTCTTGACTGACCTTCATATGTCTTAAAGTAATGATGGACTGTTGTTTCTCTTTGCTTATTTGAGCTGTTCTTGTTCTTGGACTTGGTCTTTTACCAAATAGGGCTAACTTCTGTATACCACCCCTACCTTGTCACAACACAACTGATTGGCTCAAATGCATTAAGAAGGAAAGGAATTCAACAAATGAACTTTGAACAAGGCACACCTGTTAATTGAAATGCATTCCAGGTGACTACCTAACGAAGCTGGTTGAGATAATGCCAAGACTGTTCAAAGCTGTCACCAAGGCAAAGGGTGGCTGATTTCATATGTGTTATTTCATAGTTTTGATGTCTTCACTAATACTCGACACCATAGAAAATAGTCAAACTAAAGAAAAACCCTGGAATGGGTAGGCGTGTCCAAACTTTGGACTGGTACTGTATGTAGGGTGCAGAGATGAGGTAGTCATTCCAAAATCCTGTTAAACACCATTATTGCACACAGAGTGAGTCCATGCAACTTATTATGTGACTTGTTAAGCACATTTTTACTCATCAACTTCTTTAGGATTACCATAAGAAAGGGGTTTAATACTTACTGACTCAACACATTTCAGCTTTTCATTATCTCTCAATTAGTAAACATTTCTAACGACGTAATTCCACTTTGACATTATGGTGTGTAGGCCAGTAACACAAAATCTAAATGTTATGCATTTTACATTTAGGATGTAACACAACAACATATGGAATAATCAAGGGGTATCAATACTTTCTAATGGCAATGTATATAGACTTAACAGATGCTTTTACTTAGAAACGACACAAATCTAAACTGACCACACAACACTCATATCTTCCCTGGTCCCCCAACATAAATTAGTTAGTAAAATAAATAAAAAATCTTTAACAAATTAATTACAAATGAAAAAATGAAATGTCTTGAGTAAATAAGTATTAATCTCCTTTGTTATGGCATGCCTATGTACGTTCAGGAGTAAATATGTGCTGATCAAGTCACATAATAAGTTTCAGGGTCTCACTCTGTGTGCAATAATAGTGTTTAACATGAATGACTACCTCATCTCTATACCCCACACATAAAATGATCTGTAAGGTCCCTCAGTCGAGCAGTGCATTTCAGACACAGATTTAACCACAAAGACCAGGAAGGTTATCCAATGGCTCACATAGAAAAAAAAACTATGGCTGGATTTGAAAATAGCTGTCAGGCAATGATCAGCAACCAACTTGACAGAGCTTGTAAAATAATGTAAAATAATAATTTGCACGTATTGTACAATCCAGGTGTGCAAAGCTCTCAAAGACTCACCCAGAAAGACTCCCAGCTGTAATCGCTGCCAAAGGTGCTTCTACATATTGACTCAGGGGTGTATACTTACTGTATGTAAACGAGATATGTCCGTATTTAACTTTCAATAGATTTGCAAACATTTCTAAAAACATGTTTTCACTTTGTCATTATGGGGTACTGTGTGTAGATGGGTGAGAGAAACAATATATATAGTTAATCCATTTTGAATTCAGGCTGTAACACAACAACATGTGGATTTAAGTCAAGGAGTATAAATGCTTTCTGATGGCAATGTAGTATAGTGGTGACTGTCTCATGCTGCTGTATCATACAGAGGCATTCATATCAGGCGTTTACCTGTGTGCTTAGTCACTGCTTGGAGACAGAACACTGTGGAGTGGAGGAACTCTAGAACTCCACTCTGGACCTCCAAACCAGCTCCACTGTATGTTTCCATTGTTCCCCTCTAATCAGGGACTGATGTAGACCTGGGACACCAGGTGGGTGCAATTCATTGTCAGGTAGAACAGAAAACCAGTAGGCTCTGGACCTCGTAGGGTAAGATTTGAGAACCCCTGCTCTGTAATATAGATAGATATATACAGTATAATATAATATACACTTTACTCTGCATTCTTCAGGTGGTCATGTCGACAAGACGTTCTGTATGCTGTATATGTCGAGAATATGCTTCGATTTAGGTCTTGACATGCTGCATACAGGCAGCCTATATTCTGACAAAAGTAATGATTATGTGTGTTGTATTTATCTAGGATGTGTGAATTTCAAAGTGGAATTATTTCCATTCCAATGTGATGCCAAGACCGTGCATTATGAGTCACAAACCTAAAACTTGATCATCAGCCAAACTCAAGAGGGACAGTCTGTCATGGGATTGAAACTCAAAGGCATTGCCAAGTGGAATCCAACCCATGTCACCATACAGCCATTAGATACTGACGTACACTGTAGAGATTGACAGCATTGACAGGAAAGCATGCGGGCGGCACTGTTGTTGTTTCAGTACTGTGATTTGAGTGTCCGGGAGTTCGATCCCAGCAGAGTTATTTCAGACTGTAAAAATGGGATCTGATGCGTCTCTGCTGGGCACTCAGCATTAGGAGATAGATTAGCCACTTCTTGACACGTCCCTCCAGGATTTTGACATTCTGCATAAAACTGTCTGATCATGTCAACACGTTTTTTTTTCCTGTTAGCAAATTTTCGTAACAAATTGAACCGTTGTTTTTGCCAATTGTCATGCAAAACGTCAGAATAAAACAAAGAATGATGCGAAATCCTGGAGGGACTACTTGTCATGCCGAGTGGAATGTTAGCACAAACAGACTGGACTTTCCAGGCTAGAAATGTTACGTTTCAATGTGAGTTGTTAAAGGGCATGTTATGTCGGCAAGCAACTGATTGTATGGAATTTATTTGAGTCAGCAATACCTGACTCACTGGAACAGGTTCTTCTATGAATATAAAAGGTTGTAAATAGGTTGTGAATAGGTTGTGAATAGGTTGTGAATAGGTTGTGAATAGGTTGTGAATTGTGAATTGTTGTGTGTCATGTTGGTTATGAGCCAATTTAATCGGCACAGGCCTTTTTCATGAGAGAATCACTCATATGTCTGGAATTTGGAGGCCTACCTGGGTCGAGTTCGTTAGGGCAAAGCATTATAACGAAAATATAGGACCACAATGAATGCAGGTCTTTTTATATAATTGTACTCATTTAGTACACCATGATATTAAGAAAGTGACCTTTAGTGATGAAGCTCTCCACCATTTCATTTAGCTTTTGGAGGTCCAGCTCCTGAACAACCTCCTCTCAGGGCAATTCATATGATTTGGGAGGGCTTTCTGTATCCCCCATTTAGTGTGATATGTAACGAGTAGTTACGTTTTCATGCAGGCACGATCCACTCTCTTTTAATTGGTCATCTATGAATTTCTGGAAAATGGGTCAAAATTCTCTTTCAGGGTCAGTGTTAAAATTCTATGTCCATATGCATATTTTCCCTCAAGCAATTTCTACATCTTGGTGAAAATGAAAAACAACCTCAAAAGCGCTAACAAAAACCTTGAGGCAAATACAAAAAGCTTAATAAAGAGCAGTAACATTAGAGAGTAGTGATAAAAGAGAGTAGTGATACTAGAGAGTAGTGATACTAGAGAGTAGTAATACTAGAGAGTAGTGATACTAGAGAGTAGTGATACTAGAGAGTAGTGATACTAGAGAGTAGTGATACTAGAGAGCAGTGATACTAGAGAGTAGTGATACTAGAGAGTAGTGATACTAGAGAGTAGTGATACTAGAGAGCAGTGATACTAGAGAGTAGTGATACTAGAGAGTAGTGATACTAGAGAGTAGTGATACTAGAGAGTAGTGATAGTGATACTAGAGAGTAGTGATACTAGAGAGTAGTGATAAAAGAGAGTAGTGATACTAGAGAGTAGTGATACTAGAGAGTAGTGATACTAGAGAGTAGTGATACTAGAGAGTAGTAATACTAGAGAGTAGTGATACTAGAGAGCAGTGATACTAGAGAGTAGTGATAATAGTGATTCTAGAGAGTAGTGATAGTGATACTAGAGAGTAGTGATACTAGAGAGTAGTAATACTAGAGTAGTGATACTAGAGAGTAGTGATAAAAGAGAGTAGTGATAAAAGAGAGTAGTGATAAAAGAGAGTAGTAATACTAGAGTAGTGATACTAGAGAGTAGTGATAAAAGAGAGTAGTGATAAAAGAGAGTAGTGATACTAGAGAGCAGTGATACTAGAGAGTAGTGATAGTGATACTAGAGAGTAGTGATAGTAGAGAGTAGTGATACTAGAGAGCAGTGTAACAAGAGAGCAGTGATACTAGAGAGTAGTGATACTAGAGAGCAGTGATACTAGAGAGCAGTGATAAAAGAGAGTAGTGATACTAGAGAGCAGTGATACTAGAGAGTAGTGATAGTGATACTAGAGAGTAGTGATAATAGAGAGTAGTGATACTAGAGAGCAGTGATACTAGAGAGTAGTGATAGTAGAGAGTAGTGATACTAGAGAGAAGTGATACTAAAGAGCAGTGATACTAGAGAGTAGTGATACTAGAGAGCAGTGATACTAGAGAGTAGTGATAGTGATACTAGAGAGTAGTGATACTAGAGAGTAGTGATAAAAGAGAGTAGTAATACATGAGTAGAGATACTAGAGAGTAGTGATAAAAGAGAGTAGTGATAAAAGAGAGTAGTGATACTAGAGAGTAGTGATACTAGAGAGCAGTGATACTAGAGAGTAGTGATAGTGATACTAGAGAGTAGTGATAGTAGAGAATAGTAATACTTTAGAGCAGTGATACTAGAGAGCAGTGATACTAGAGAGCAGTGATACTAGAGAGCAGTGATAATAATGATACGAGAGAGTAGTGATAATAGTGATACAAGAGAGTAGTGATACTAGAGAGTAGTGATACTAGAGACGAGTGATAATAGTGATACTATAGAGAAGTGATACTAGAGAGTAGTGATACTAGAGAGTAGTGATAATAATGACACTAGAGAGTAGTGATACTAGAGAGTAGTGATAGTGATACTAGAGAGTAGTGATAGTAGAGAGTAGTGATACTAGAGAGCAGTGTAACAAGAGAGCAGTGATACTAGAGAGTAGTGATACTAGAGAGCAGTGATACTAGAGAGCAGTGATAAAAGAGAGTAGTGATACTAGAGAGCAGTGATACTAGAGAGTAGTGATAGTGATACTAGAGAGTAGTGATAATAGAGAGTAGTGATACTAGAGAGCAGTGATACTAGAGAGTAGTGATAGTAGAGAGTAGTGATACTAGAGAGAAGTGATACTAAAGAGCAGTGATACTAGAGAGTAGTGATACTAGAGAGCAGTGATACTAGAGAGTAGTGATAGTGATACTAGAGAGTAGTGATACTAGAGAGTAGTGATAAAAGAGAGTAGTAATACATGAGTAGAGATACTAGAGAGTAGTGATAAAAGAGAGTAGTGATAAAAGAGAGTAGTGATACTAGAGAGTAGTGATACTAGAGAGCAGTGATACTAGAGAGTAGTGATAGTGATACTAGAGAGTAGTGATAGTAGAGAATAGTAATACTTTAGAGCAGTGATACTAGAGAGCAGTGATACTAGAGAGCAGTGATACTAGAGAGCAGTGATAATAATGATACGAGAGAGTAGTGATAATAGTGATACAAGAGAGTAGTGATACTAGAGAGTAGTGATACTAGAGACGAGTGATAATAGTGATACTATAGAGAAGTGATACTAGAGAGTAGTGATACTAGAGAGTAGTGATAATAATGACACTAGAGAGTAGTGATACTAGAGAGCAGTGATACTAGAGAGTAGTGATAGTGATACTAGAGAGTAGTGATACTAGAGAGTAGTGATAAAAGAGAGTAGTAATACATGAGTAGAGATACTAGAGAGTAGTGATAAAAGAGAGTAGTGATAAAAGAGAGTAGTGATACTAGAGAGTAGTGATACTAGAGAGCAGTGATACTAGAGAGTAGTGATAGTGATACTAGAGAGTAGTGATAGTAGAGAATAGTAATACTTTAGAGCAGTGATACTAGAGAGCAGTGATACTAGAGAGCAGTGATACTAGAGAGCAGTGATAATAATGATACGAGAGAGTAGTGATAATAGTGATACAAGAGAGTAGTGATACTAGAGAGTAGTGATACTAGAGACGAGTGATAATAGTGATACTATAGAGAAGTGATACTAGAGAGTAGTGATACTAGAGAGTAGTGATAATAATGACACTAGAGAGTAGTGATACTAGAGAGGAGTGATACTAGAGAGTAGTGATACTAGAGACAAGTGATAATAGTGATACTATAGAGAAGTGATACTAGAGAGTAGTGATACTAGAGAGTAGTGATAATAATGACACTAGAGAGTAGTGATACTAGAGAGTAGTGATACTAGAGAGCAGTGATACTATAGAGTAGTGATAATAGATATACTAGAGAGTAGTGATACTAATGATACTAGAGAGTTGTGATCATAGTGATACTAGAGAGTAGTGATAATATAGATACTAGAGAGTAGTGATACTAGAGAGTAGTGATAATAGTGATACTAGAGTGTAGTGACACTAGAGAGTGGTGATAATAGTGATACTAGAGAGTAGTGATAAGAGATACTAGAGAGTAGTGATGCTAGAGAGTAGTGATAAAAACAGTGATACTAGAGAGTAGTGATACTAGAGAGTAGTGATAAAAGTGATACTAGAGAGGAGTGATACTAGAGAGTAGTGATAATATAGATACTAGAGAGTAGTGATAGTGATACTAGAGAGTAGTGATACTAGAGAGTAGTGATATTAGAGAGCAGTGATACTAGAGAATAGTGATAATAGAGATACTAGAGAGTAGTGATAGTGATACTAGAGAGCAGTGATACTAGAGAGCAGTGATATTAGAGAACAGTGATACTAGAGAGCAGTGATACTAGAGAGTAGTGATACTAGAGAGTAGTGATACTAGTGATACTAGAGAGTAGTGATACTAGAGAGCAGTGATACTAGAGAGTAGTGATGCTAGAGAGTTGTGATACTAGTGATACTAGAGAGTAGTGATACTAGAGAGTAGTGATACTAAATATACAATAGAGTAGTGATACTACAGATTAGTGATACTAGAGAGTAGTGATATTAGGGAGCAGTGATACTAGAGAGTAGTGATAATAGTGATATTAGATAGTAGTGATAATAGGGATACTAGAGAGCAGTGATACTAGAGAGTAGTGATACCAGAGAGTAGTGATACTAGAGAGTAGTGCTTTTAGAGAGCAGTGATACTAGAGAGTAGTGATAATAGTGATACTAGAGAGTAGTGATAATAGTGATACTAGAGAGTGGTGATAATAGTGATACTAGAGAGTAGTGCTAATAGTGATACTAGAGAGTAGTGATATTAGAGAGCAGTGATACTAGAGAGTAGTGATAATAGAGATACTAGAGAGCAGTGATAATAGGGATACTAGAGAGCAGTGATGCTAGAGAGTAGTGATACTAGAGAGTAGTGATACTAGAGAGTAGTGCTTTTAGAGAGCAGTGATACTAGAGAGTAGTGATAATAGTGTTACTAGATAGTAGTGATAATAGGAATACTAGAGATCAGTGATACTAGAGAGTAGTGATACTAGAGAGTAGTTATACTAGAGAGTAGTGCTTTTAGAGAGCAGTGATACTAGAGAGTAGTGATAATAGTGATACTAGAGAGTAGTGATAATAGTGATACTAGAGAGTAGTGATAATAGTGATACTAGAGAGTAGTGATACTAGAGAGTAGTGATAAGAGATACTAGAGCGGAGTGAATCTAGAGAGTAGTGATAATAGAGATACTAGAGAGTAGTGATAATAGTGATACTAGAGAGTAGTGATAATAGTGATACTAGAGAGTAGTGATACTAGAGAGTAGTGATAAGAGATACTAGAGCGGAGTGAATCTAGAGAGTAGTGATAATAGAGATACTAGAGAGTAGTGATATTAGAGAGCAGTGATACTAGAGAGCAGTCATAATAGAGATACTAGAGAGTACTAATAATAGTGATACTAGAGAGTAGTGATACTAGAGAGTAGTGATAATAGTGATACTAGAGAGTAGTGATAATAGTGATACTAGAGAGTAGTGATACTAGAGAGTAGTGATAAGAGATACTAGAGAGGAGTGAATCTAGAGAGTAGTGATAATAGAGATACTAGAGAGTAGTGATATTAGAGAGCAGTGATACTAGAGAGTAGTCATAATAGAGATACTAGAGAGTAGTGATAGTGATACTAGAGAGTAGTGATACTAGAGAGCAGTGATATTATTGAACAGTGATACTAGAGAGCAGTGATAATAGAGATACTAGAGAGTAGTGATACTAGAGATCAGTGATACTAGAGAGTAGTGATACTAGAGAGTTGTGATACTAGTGATATTAGAGAGCAGTGATACTAGAGAGTAGTGATAATAGTGATACTAGATAGTAGTGATAATAGGGATACTAGAGAGCAGTGATACTAGAGAGTAGTGATACTAGAGAGTAGTGATACTAGAGAGTAGTGCTTTTAGAGAGCAGTGATACTAGAGAGTAGTGATAATAGTGATACTAGATAGTAGTGATAATAGGGATACTAGAGAGCAGTGATACTAGAGAGCAGTGATAGTAGAGAGTGGTGATACTAGAGAGTAGTGATAATAGTGATACTAGAGAGCAGTGATACTAGAGCGTAGTGATACTAGAGAGCAGTGATACTAGAGAGCAGTGATACTAGAGAGTAGTGATACTAGAGAGCATTCATACTAGAGAGTAGTGATACTAGAGAGCAGTGATAATAGTGATACTAGAGAGTGGTGATACTAGAGAGTAGTGATAATAGTGATACTAGAGAGCAGTGATACTAGAGAGTAGTGAAAGTAGTTATTAGTGAGCAGTGATACTAGAGAGTAGTGATACTAGAGACGAGTGATAATAGTGATACTATAGAGAAGTGATACTAGAGAGTAGTGATACTAGAGAGTAGTGATAATAATGACACTAGAGAGTAGTGATACTAGAGAGGAGTGATACTAGAGAGTAGTGATACTAGAGACAAGTGATAATAGTGATACTATAGAGAAGTGATACTAGAGAGTAGTGATACTTAATATACTAGAGAGTAGTGATACTAGAGATTAGTGATACTAGAGTGTAATGATATTAGAGAGCAGTGATACTAGAGAGTAGTGATAATAGTGATACTAGATAGTAGTGATAATAGGGATACTAGAGAGCAGTGATAATAGAGAGTAGTGATACTAGAGAGTAGTGATACTAGAGAGTAGTGATTTTAGAGAGCAGTGATACTAGAGAGTAGTGATAATAGTGATACTAGATAGTAGTGATAATAGGGATACTAGAGAGCAGTGATACTAGAGAGCAGTGATAGTAGAGAGTGGTGATACTAGAGAGTAGTGATAATAGTGATACTAGAGAGCAGTGATACTAGAGAGTAGTGATACTAGAGAGCAGTGATACTAGAGAGCAGTGATACTAGAGAGTAGTGATACTAGAGAGCATTCATACTAGAGAGTAGTGATACTAGAGAGCAGTGATAATAGTGATACTAGAGAGTGGTGATACTAGAGAGTAGTGATAATAGTGATACTAGAGAGCAGTGATACTAGAGAGTAGTGAAAGTAGTTATTAGTGAGCAGTGATACTAGAGAGTAGTGATACTAGAGACGAGTGATAATAGTGATACTATAGAGAAGTGATACTAGAGAGTAGTGATACTAGAGAGTAGTGATAATAATGACACTAGAGAGTAGTGATACTAGATAGGAGTGATACTAGAGAGTAGTGATACTAGAGACAAGTGATAATAGTGATACTATAGAGAAGTGATACTAGAGAGTAGTGATACTAGAGAGTAGTGATAATAATGACACTAGAGAGTAGTGATACTAGAGAGTAGTGATACTAGAGAGCAGTGATACTAGAGAGTAGTGATAATAGAGATACTAGAGAGTAGTGATACTAATGATACTAGAGCGTAGTGATCATAGTGATACTAGAGAGTAACAAAGTAACATGTCCTTGTTTCAAGAGAAATGTATATTTCACATGATTTCTCTATGTCAGCATGTCCCGATTTTCAGGAAAGAGTTTGACATTTCTCCAAGATGACGACTGCGGTGTACCACACAGAAGCTGTCCAGGTTCTGATTATCTTACTATGCTTCACCTGAGATTGGCCCTCCGATTGCTAATCAATCAGTTCCTCTCCAGGCTCTGCTTTGTCATCGACATGGAAAACCTTGTAATGAGTGTCATGTATCCATCGTGATTTTCCCTGGACTTTTACTGCCGACCTCGTTATGAGCAACACTTGACAAGGACCTTCCTGTTTTGGCCCTAATGTGTCTGTTACATATTGTTTTACCATCAGCCACTGTCCTGGTACTACGTCATGTCTCCCCTCAGGAGTTATTCCCCACGCCTGTTTTACATGTCTGTCTGCCAGCACAGGGCGGGCTATTCCACCTCGCTGCACTGGCAGGGCGACCGGGAGCATTCAACCAGGTAAGGTTGGGCAGGCTCAGTGCTCAAGAGCTCCAGTGCGCTTGCACGGTCCGGTCTATCCAGTGCCACCTCCACGCACCAGCCCTCCGGTGGTATATAGTTTGCAGTAAAAATCATGAAAAGTTAAATTGATCTTTTTTAGGGTCGTATGTGACCTCGTCCTTTGCTGTTCGGATAGCCATGATTGTACGCTCTGACTGCTCCTTTTTTAATCGGTAAGCAAGCAATCTACTGGGCCTATTGCTATACTCATGGTATTTCTGTTTAGTAAAGACAATTTTTTTTATCTCCCGAGTATAGTCCAAATTTAGTTTGGCTTTGGCTGCTTTAAGTTGACGCCAGCAGGCGCTGTCTGGGGATTGTTTATGTATTTTTTCACAGCATTCCAGCTCCCTCTCAAGATCTAGCATGTGTGCTTCCATTGTTTTTTTCTTAGAGGAAGCATATGCGATTAGATTACCTCTTAGTGTGGCTTTAGCTGCGTCCCACATTGTGGCTGGAGAAACAGGAGAATCTTTGTTGTCTTGTGTGTAGTGGTCTATCCATGTAGTTACCAATGTATGGAACGCTTCGTTTCATAGCATGGAGGTGTTGAATTTCCAGCTCTTTGACCTCGGGATGTTTTTGCAGAGGTCAAAGCGGAGGTGGACAAAGGCGTGATCTGAAAGTGCTATGGGTCCGATTGTACATGTGGCTGAATTTATGAAACTCTTTGGGATGAAAATGTAATCTATACGTGAGTAGGTGTTATGGACATTAGAGTAGTATGTATAGTCCATAGATGAGCTATAAGTTTCTCTCCAGATATCTATCAGTCCCATCTCTTTAGTAAGAGAGTTCAACATCATTGCAGATCTAGGATTTGTGGTGGGGACTTGAGATGATTTGTCTAGGGTTGGGTTAAGGGAACAATTCAAATCTACGGCCACCACGCCAAAGGAAACACAATGCTCATTGAACAGGGTTATCATTTTTGACATGAAAGCAGGAGTATCTGTTTTAGGGGCGTATATGTTTAAGATAGTAATTTGTTGACCACACCCAGTGTTAGGAATTTTCTGAATAAATGACTAAACAATATCCCCATTATAAATAGAACTGTAAATAAGTAAACTTATACTGTTTTATTATATCTGATTAACAATATGAATTCATAAGTGAGGGATTGTGGAGCCTGAAACTGGGGGTAATTAAATAAAATAAATACGATTCCAGCCAGGTTGGAGAAGGGTTTTTAAGTAAGCAGAAAAGGTCATTAACCTATGGTTGAACCGATGCAACTTAGCTCTGGGATATTTAGATAAGGCAGTGAGGGCTTTCCCGAGTTTTCAGTTAACTGGAACTGTCAGCTAAGTGGTGCTGGATAATGGTGAGGGATCAAGAGTTAATTCAGTTATATTGTGTGTCATGTGTGTGCGCTAGTAGGTCGGAATGAACTTTTAAACCTGCTTTGTCTTGGTCGAGAGGAGGAGATTCATTCTAGAACCAATGACGTCATATTTTGTACATAAACAGTTGTTCGTGGTTACATGGCAGCGCGCTCCGAGAATAAATACTATTATCTAATTTTGATAAGACCGGTCTCTGTCTATTTTATGCAAATAAGAATCTTTGACGCGGATCTGTTGACCCGGGTCTGTTCTCCAGATGATTGGTGATGATCCGTGTGTTAATGTGCATGAGTGTGAAAAGCTACTGGATTCACTCAGATATAGAAGGAGACAGGTGTATTTACCTCCATTTACAATCTGTAGTATGAATTCATTAGTTCACTTCAATATCTATAAAACACATACTGTCTGGTTGAGTTGGTGTCTCTATCGTGCAGATCAACCTTTGTTATTGTAAGTATTTAGCATGAGTATTGTAAGGTCAAGTGGTTATGTAGGGATTTATTTTGAGGTGCTATTGTCCAACTCACATTAAGCATCTCCTCTGGAAGCCATTTGATTATATGCTATAGGTTTCATCTCAAACAAGTTCACTGACTTGTCAGCAGCATCCTTGAGTCCTGTGGAACATTCCTGAAGCATGAGACATTTACAGAAAACAACGTGGCGTGAAAAAAATGGTCTTTGACCTATTGTGTTCCCAACATGTCATTTCATTCAAGAAGCATTTTTTTCACCTCACCTGATGTTTGACAAGAGAGATGAGATAATAAATCACCTGTCCTCATGGCCTAATCTTGTTGAACATCTTCATGCTGTCAGTCAGAGGGATTCCAACCCACCCATGCCAGGTCAACGATGTCAAACAGAAAAACATCTGATAGGGACAGAGCAGAAGTATAAAAACATAGTTTTGACTCACGCGTTGATTTAAAGGTGATTGTCATGAATTACCATGAAAAGCATCCTTTTTGTGTTTGTGTAATCCTCACCATGGTAACAGGCGTGGAAAGAGAATTAGAACACCTCAAGGAGCAATACCATGGGTGAATATGGATTGGATTGGTGAAAGGGATGGCTGTTTTCACCTATCCAGCCTACCCAAGGAGGGAATGAAGGATGTATTTACAAAGTAATCTGTAGCAGGACCAATTCATTATCATTTCAAAGGCAAGTTTTGCACCGTTACGATCAGTATGCATCGTGTACCATTCATTTTGAATTGCTGTGGCCGTTCCCCCCACAGACACAATAACCCAAACCAAACACATAATGAAAACCTACTCATGAATCAATAAACTCACCATTATCTACAGTGGTAACAACACTAGTTGTGAAATACATGTAATTGAAATGAACAGACATTCTGGTGTGAAATACTTGTATTAATTAACCTTAATATTTCTTAACTTAATCTAGATTATTTAGTCTCATCATTCATTTGTATTTCATTTAAATACCTTTCATGTGTCGTAACTGCATAGTACTGGTGCAAATGCTCACTAGCCGACCAGGTGAACAATCTGTCGATGTGCCCTTGAGCAAGGCACTTAACCCTAATTGCTCCTGTAAGTGGCTTTGGATCAGAGCGTCTGCTAAATGACTAACATGTAAATAGAAAATGTAAATCAGGCTAATGTACGAGATTAGCAGAGAAAAGTTCAAGATATGCAGAATTACTGTAACTCACAACTTTATTTCCCCTTTCGTTTCAGGTTATTATGAAAAGGTATTTTAGCCTTTGTTTCCCAGTTCATTAAAACCAGTTACGCCTGTCATAAAGAGAACATGCCCAGGGTGAGTTACAAAGGAAACAACGTTGGCATCTGCTCTGACATTCCTCCTGAATGGATGGTTGGTCTGAGAAGGTATAAAGGTCTGGAGGTTGGATGCTGGAGGCAGATAGGTAGAGAGGAATCCTCCAGAGAGATCCAGGCATCATGTCCTCCTCCACACCGGTGTTGCTGCATCTGCTGCTACTGGTCTCCCTGGCTTCAGCGGGACACTTCTATGGAGGCTCCATGTCTGTCACCCCCAAAGGGAGGAACGCTGACGGAACATTCAAGGTGAGAGATATTCAGGGGATCATTGGCTGCTCCCAATTCTGATCTTTTGCCCACACATATACACACACACACACACACACACACACACACACACACACACACACACACACACACACACACACACACACACACACACACACACACCTTCACATATGCTGCTACTATCTGTTAATTATCAATGCATAGTCACTTTATCCCTAATACCCACATGTGCATATTACCTCAATTACCTCGACTACCCCGTACCGCTGCACATTGACTCAGTACCGGTACTCCTTCAATATAGCCTCGTTATTGTTCTTTTATTGGGTTACTATTTTTCCTTTAGTTAATTAAGCAAATTGTTCTTACTTGTTTAAAACTCTGCGTTGTTGGTCAAGGGCTCGTCACTCGGCATTTCACGGTAAGGACTACTACACCTGTTGCATTCAGCGCAGGTGACACATAATTACAAATGTTTTGATTTGATTTGATTCTGAAGGGTATTCGCATTTGGTTGGACTCTTCAGAAATGTTGAATCACATCACGTCTATTCCAATACAATTCATTGTAATACGATGTACTAATAAGAGTGATTGCAATAATTGTGACTTTAGATCAATTATATTCAATCACCGTGTATTGTTTTATTTAGCATATGAGTATTTATGTTTTAATTAATGGTGTGCAAAGTCTTGTTCTTATCAAATAAATGAGAAATATGAGGCTATAGAATAAATACATTAGAGATGTATTCAGCTTTTGCATCAATGCAAAATGAGCACCTGGTATTTTCAGAAGGGAATAAATAACACAAGTTAATATTTCTAAATGTGTTTGTTTTTCCATTTGTTATGTTTTATTCAGTCTGAAAATAACAGGTGAACATGTTTCACTGGTCTAAACTCTTAGCAGATATGGTGCATGTGTGTAGGACAGAGAAAGGAACCGTTGTGCACCAGTTTTGTCATTGCAGTAAGTTAGTGTATTTCTGGCGCTCTATCCATACAGCCACTTAGAACAATCTCCAAGCCGTTACCTCCATAATTACATGACAAATGCCACGCTTGACTCGGACAAACTAAGGTTGTTTTTGATAACATTGCAGATACATTTATTCTTGTATTTTAGGAAAAAAAATGCCGTTAGACAATTATTATTATTTGTAAAAAATTTTACCCCTTTTTCTCCCCAATTTCGTGGTATCCAATTGTTGTAGTAGCTACTATCTTGTCTCATTGCTACAACTCGGGAGAGACGAAGGTTGAATGTCATGCGTCCTCCGATACACAACCCAACCAGCCGTACTGCTTCTTAACACAGCGCGCATCCAACCCGGAAGCCAGCCGCACCAATGTCGGACACCTGGCAACCTTGGCTAGCGCGCACTGCACCCGGTCCGTCACAGGCCCGGCCCGACCAATCCCTCCCTAACCCGGACGACGCTATTAGTAACTGATAAGCTGTTTCAAAACAACAGCGTTAATTAAACTTCATCAGTCTAATGATGTTTTATTGCCCCATTACAATGTGACTTTCTGTTCTCCAGGTGGATTTACGCTACAAGAATACACATGATTGGTGTGATTACTCTCGCTGGTATTGTTCCTCAGGGAACTGCGGCTCTTCAATCAAAGATGTCAGAGGCACAATTGACAGCAGCAGCAGAGGACGGAGTGGTTACAACAACCAGTGGTGTGAAACTGAAACAGTCGAGACCAGAAATATCCCCAGTGATAAACCTTTTCAATTGATGCAAGTTTGTTATGAAATACATGTATTCAATTTTTTGAACATGCATTGTGCACAATGACTCATGTTAAACTCATATCTGGTAAAATGGTTTTAGCTATACCGTTAAAACCTACTTCTACAAGGTAGACTCCCCTCTGAGTTTTTTTTTTCAAAGACTGTGACGAAAACACTCGGTAAATGATATTGCTATGGTGGGTTTGATAACATTCCATCCCAAGTGACCACTTATCTAAAGATGGTTTGTTGTTGTGACAGACAAAACAGCTGCTGTTGGATCCCAACAGTAAACGGTCTTGGACCTTGGAGCCTGGAAACACAAGTGGATCTGGGAACAAGATCTGATACTGGTGAACCCAACAGATCTCCAGTCACAGCCATTCTTCCTTTCATACGGTAACAACTTTCTGACTCCCAAAACATTACCTCTTTGAACCGATCAGTTGTATTTATATATACAATATAGGTTATTGAAATCCTAATTAGACATATTCCTACATTTTTGGCTGGCGGTAAAGAGGCGCAAGTGTCCAACTCAAGTTAATTAGCAATTTTGTTATGTAAAAAAAAAATAGCGCGATCGCATTTTCCAACCCTGACGTCAGCAATTGACCGGTTTAACTTCAGCTCATTTGTGTTAAAGTGGGCGGGTGGCCATGTTTGAGGTGTGTCCAGGGGACCGCCCCCACACCGGTCCGTTCTTTTTTTTCTCCAGGCCCCGATCATTAGCCAGATATGATCATGTTGTGCAACAAAAACAAAACCCTCTGGGCTATTTATTATGGTGGCTGTAACTTTATTCAGACAGTTAGCCTATTTAAACAAGTTTTTTTTTTTTATTATTAGAATTGGATTAGAATTATACACTGTCTTTTCAGGCCTTATCGATAGCCTAGTGAAATTGATCTTGCTAATTGACTACGTTTGGCATTTCCATGTCCAGACTGCAATTTACAGTAGGCCTTGCCCCTATATCAGTGCACATGCTATAGCCTAGGTTCATTTCCATACTGAAGCAATACAATTAGAACAATGTGGACTGTAAACATGTTCAACATACTGTTTTCTATTTAACTAACTAGGCTGTAACGGACTAACGTTCTAACCGGAGTTGATGACATCACAATAACTATATAAAATACCGTAAATACACAACTTGAAGCAACCACACGTTTAGCCATGGAACACGTTCTGATTGGCCGGTGAGGGGTCAAAAGCCTCGATACACCCACAACTGGTTTATTCATCGACGTGCCTAGTTAAATAAAGGTTCAATAAAATACATAAATACAAATCAAGGCTCAGCCCCTTTTGCACCACTGCCAGCAACTGCACATATAATTGTGGTGGTGAAAATAGCTAAAAATATTTCTGACGCGCCTCCGAACCTGTAGCTCTACTGCCAGCTCTTAGACTGACCGTTGTGTTAGGTTTGTTCAAATAGAGCCCGTAGAGTTTACTCATTTCATGTGTTGTATTTCTGACTCCTGTCATTGTAGTGTTCCCCAGAACTGTCAGAGGTCCTACAACCTCATGGCCTTTGACCCTGACGGTGATCGTGTCAGATGCAGATACGGATTGGTCAGACCTGAGTGCGATAGCTGTGATCAGCCTTCAGGTTTCTACCTGGATCAGGTTGGTGTGGGCAGTTATTTTCAACACCTTGAATCTCATGTGATTGTTGATATATTGTCTTTGGTCTTAACCAGCTATTCCATTTGTGTTCTAACCTCTTCACTGTTAGGGCTCTTGCTCCTTACAATACGGCTACACTTCAACGAGTGGCGTCTACGCCACTACCACCGCCCCCGCCACCACCACCAGGCCCACTGCCCCCGCCACCACCACCAGGCCCACTACCACCGCCCCCGCCACCACCACCAGGCCCACTACCACCGCCCCCGCCACCACCACCAGGCCCACTACCACCGCCCCCGCCACCACCACCAGGCCCACTACCACCGCCCCCGCCACCACCACCAGGCCCACTACCACCGCCCCCGCCACCACCACCAGGCCCACTACCACCGCCCCCGCCACCACCACCAGGCCCACTACCACCGCCCCCGCCACCACCACCAGGCCCACTACCACCGCCCCCGCCACCACCACCAGGCCCACTACCACCGCCCCCGCCACCACCACCAGGCCCACTACCACCGCCCCCGCCACCACCACCAGGCCCACTACCACCGCCGCCGCCACCACCACCAGGCCCACTACCACCGCCGCCGCCACCACCACCAGGCCCACTACCACCGCCGCCACCACCACCACCAGGCCCACTACCACCGCCCCCGCCACCACCACCAGGCCCACTACCACCGCCGCCACCACCACCACCAGGCCCACTACCACCGCCCCCGCCACCACCACCAGGCCCACTACCACCGCCACCACCACCAGGCCCACTACCACCGCCGCCACCACCACCACCAGGCCCACTACCACCGCCACCACCACCAGGCCCACTACCACCGCCCCCGCCACCACCACCAGGCCCACTACCAGTGCACCGGTTCATGCAGGGAGACGCCGACGCTCCAGCTACCAAACAACCGTCTCCTATCCCACTACCACCACCACCACCAGGCCCACTACCACCACCCCCTGGCCCACTACAACCCCCCCCTGGCCCACTACCACCACCACCACTACCACCACCACCCCAGGAAGCCTGTATCCCTCCACTGCTCCCCTCAGCAAACTCCCTCTGCATTTCTCTCTTCTGGGTGAGCGACTCCTCTTCTGATGCTTAACAATGCATTGGATTTTTTTATTTATTTATTATTTATTAATCAGTTAAGAACAAATTCTTTTTAAAAAGACCTATTTAAGGGCGCTAGGCAAATCAGTTAAGAACAAATTGGCCTATTATTTAAAAAGACAGCCTACTTGGTGGAACACTTGGTGTATCGGAGGACGCATGACGCATGACTTTCAACCTTTCAACCAGCCCATACGGGAGTCAGGGCTACTACAACAGCTACTACAACAATTGGATACTATGAAATTGGGGAGAAAAAGGGGTAAAAATTTAAATAAAAAAAATAAAAAAAGACAGCCTATTTAACTATCTTGTTCACCTTGGGGGGAAAAAGGGGTAAAAATTTTGGTTACTAGGCCCAACGCTCTAACCACTAGGCTACCTTTACCTTACCTGTCAGCTCGGGGATTAAACAGGGCAACTTTTTGGTTACTGGCCCAACGCTCTAACCACTAGGCTATCTGCCACCCCTCTAACCACTAGGCTACCTGCCCCCCCTCTAACCACTAGGCTACCTGCCCCCCCTCTAACCACTAGGCTACCTGCCCCCCCTCTAACCACTAGGCTACCTGCCCCCCCTCTAACCACTAGGCTACCTGCCCCCCCTCTAACCACTAGGCTACCTGCCCCCCCTCTAACCACTAGGCTACCTGCCCCCCCTCTAACCTACTAGGCTACCTGCCCCCCCTCTAACCACTAGGCTACCTGCCCCCCCTCTAACCACTAGGCTACCTGCCCCCCCCACTAGGCTAACCACTAGGCTACCTGCCTCCCCTCTAACCACTAGGCTACCTGCCCCCCCTCTAACCACTAGGCTACCTGCCTCTAACCACTAGGCTACCTGCCCCCCTCTAACCACTAGGCTACCTGCCCCCCTCTAACCACTAGGCCCTGCCCCCCCTCTAACCACTAGGCTACCTGCCCCCCTCTAACCACTAGGCTACCTGCCCCCCTCTAACCACTAGGCTACCTGCCCCCCCTCTACTAGGCTACCTGCCCCCCTCTAACCACTAGGCTACCTGCCCCCCCTCTAACCACTAGGCTACCTGCCACCCCTCTAACCACTAGGCTACCTGCCCCCCCTCTAACCACTAGGCTACCTGCCCCCCCTCTAACCACTAGGCTACCTGCCCCCCCTCTAACCACTAGGCTACCTGCCTAACCACTAGGCTACCTGCCTCCCCTCTAACCACTAGGCTACCTGCCTCCCCTCTAACCACTAGGCTACCTGCCTCCCCTCTAACCACTAGGCTACCTGCCCCCCTCTAACCACTAGGCTACCTGCCCCCCCTCTAACCACTAGGCTACCTGCCCCCCCTCTAACCACTAGGCTACCTGCCTCCCCTCTAACCACTAGGCTACCTGCCCCCCTCTAACCACTAGGCTACCTGCCCCCCTCTAACCACTAGGCTACCTGCCCCCCTCTAACCACTAGGCTACCTGCCCCCCCTCTAACCACTAGGCTACCTGCCCCCCCTCTAACCACTAGGCTACCTGCCCCCCCTCTAACCACTAGGCTACCTGCCCCCCCTCTAACCACTAGCCCCCCCCCCCCCCCCTCTAACCACTAGGCTACCTGCCCCCCCCCCCCCCTCTAACCACTAGGCTACCTGCCCCCCCCCCTCTAACCACTAGGCTACCTGCCCCCCCTCTAACCACTAGGCTACCTGCCACCCCCTCTAACCACTAGGCTACCTGCCCCCCTCTAACCACTAGGCTACCTGCCCCCCCTCTAACCACTAGGCTACCTGCCCCCCCTCTAACCACTAGGCTACCTGGCTACCTGCCCCCCCTCTAACCACTAGGCTACCTGCCCCCCCTCTAACCACTAGGCTACCTGCCCCCCTCTAACCACTAGGCCTGCCCCCCTCTAACCACTAGGCTACCTGCCCCCCCCCTCTAACCACTAGGCTACCTGCCTCCCCTCTAACCACTAGGCTACCTGCCTCCCCTCTAACCACTAGGCTACCACTAGGCTACCTGCCTCCCCTCTAACCACTAGGCTACCTGCCCCCCTCTAACCACTAGGCTACCTGCCCCCCCTCTAACCACTAGGCTACCTGCCCCCCTCTAACCACTAGGCTACCTGCCCCCCCTCTAACCACTAGGCTACCTGCCCCCCTCTAACCACTAGGCTACCTGTCCCCCCTCTAACCACTAGGCTACCTGCCCCCCCTCTAACCACTAGGCTACCTGCCCCCCTCTAACCACTAGGCTACCTGCCCCCCCTCTAACCACTAGGCTACCTGCCACCCCCTCTAACCACTAGGCTACCTGCCCCCCCTCTAACCACTAGGCTACCTGCCCCCCTCTAACCACTAGGCTACCTGCCCCCCTCTAACCACTAGGCTACCTGCCCCCCTCTAACCACTAAGCTACCTGCCCCCCTCTAACCACTAGGCTACCTGCCCCCCCTCTAACCACTAGGCTACCTGCCCCCCTCTAACCACTAGGCTACCTGCCCCCCCTCTAACCACTAGGCTACCTGCCCCCCTCTAACCACTAGGCTACCTGCCCCCCCTCTAACCACTACCCTACCTGCCACCCCTCTAACCACTAGGCTACCTGCCTCCCCTCTAACCACTACCCTACCTGCCCCCCTCTAACCACTACCCTACCTGCCACCCCTCTAATCACTAGGCTACCTTCCACCCCTGGATGGAGGATTGAACATATGTATTCTTTAAACAACGTCAAAGCATTTATTTGTAAAGTATTGGCCTTGTGTACGTTTGTGTCTTTTCTACTTCAGTGGACTCTAGTGTTCCGTCCTGCGATGAGGGTATGTACCTGCCCAGGTTCGTGCAGCCGACACCACACAACGGAGAACATCTCCACGCCGAGGTCAACAAAGAGCTGGAGTTCAGGGTCAAGGCCGAGGCTACACACTCAACGTAAGAGACATGATAGTCTATAATACAGTATTGTACCCAGGATTATATTTCTAGTGCTTGAACTCCTGGCTGTAACAGTCCGTCCTGGCTGTAACAGTCCGTCCTGGCTGTAACAACACATCCTGGCTGTAACAGGTCATCCTGGCTGTAACAGTTTAGTCCTGATTTTAACAATAGATCCTGGCTGTAACAGTCTGTCCTGGCTGTAACAGGTCATCCTGGATGTAACAGTCCGTCCTGGCTGTAACAATAGATCCTGGCTGTAACAGTCCGTCCTGGCTGTAACAGTCCGTCCTGGCTGTAACAGGTCATCCTGGCTGTAACAATGCATCCTGGTTGTAACAGGTCATCCTGGCTGTAACAGTCCGTCCTGGCTGTAACAGTCCGTCCTGGCTGTAACAGTCCGTCCTGGCTGTAACAGTCCGTCCTGGCTGTAACAGGTCATCCTGGCTGTAACAATAGATCCTGGCTGTAACAGTCCGTCCTGGCTGTAACAGTCCGTCCTGGCTGTAACAGGTCGTCCTGGCTGTAACAGGTCATCCTGGCTGTAACAATGCATCCTGGTTGTAACAGGTCATCCTGGCTGTAACAGTCCGTCTGGCTGTAACAATAGATCCTGGCTGTAACAGTCTGTCCTGGCTGTAACAGTCTGTCCTGGCTGTAACAGGTCATCCTGGCTGTAACAGGTCATCCTGGCTGTAACAATGCATCCTGGTTGTAACAGGTCATCCTGGCTGTAACAGTCCGTCCTGGCTGTAACAATGCATCCTGGCTGTAACAGTCTGTCCTGGCTGTAACAATGCATCCTGGCTGTAACAGTCCGTCCTGGCTGTAACAATGCATCCTGTCTCTAACAGGTCATCCTGGCTGTAACAGTCCATCCTGGCTGTAACAGGTCATCCTGGCTGTAACAGGTCGTCCTAGCTGTAACAGTGCGTCCTGGCTGTAACAGGTCATCCTGGCTGTAACAAAGCATCCTGGCTGCATCAGTCCGTCCTGGATGTAACAATGCATCCTGGCTGTAACAGTCCGTCCTGGATGTAACAATGCATCCTGGCTGTAACAGGTCATCCTGGCTGTAACAGTCCGTCCTGGCTGTAACAATGCATCCTGGCTGTAACAATGCATCCTGGCTGTAACAGGTCGTCCTGGCTGTAACAGGTCATCCTGGCTGTAACAATGCATCCTGGCTGGATGAGTCCGTCCTGGCTGTAACAGTCCGTCCTGGCTGTAACAGTCCGTCCTGGCTGTAACAGTCCGTCCTGGCTATAACAGTCCGGTCCTGGCTATAACAATGCATCCTGGCTATAACAGTGCAGTCCTGGCTATAACAGTGCAGTCCTGGCTGTAACAATGCATCCTGGCTGTAACAGTGCATCCTGGCTATAACAGTGCATCCTGGCTATAACAGTGCATCCTGGCTGTAACAGTTTAGTCCTGGTTTTAACAACACATCCTGGCTGTATCTAAAAATGTTATCACCTGTGGTACCTTTTCAGTGATTACAAATATTTTCTTCTGCAATCAATTATTTAGCTTAATGCAGCCTACTGTATAAGTTCACCAAAAGGTCTAAGAACACCAAGAGTTTTCCAATTAAGAGTAAATGTCTTTTCTGTGATTGATCTGGATTGGTGTGGCTGTCGCTTCGCTAAGTGAGATGCTTGTGACGTCCAACTCTGTCACCCCACATAAATTGCAATTTAAAAAACGGTTAAGGTAAGGGTTAAGGTTAGGTAAAGTTTGTTTAAATAAAAATATATATATATTTTCACCTTTTATTTAATAACCAGGTAGACAAGTTCTCAATTACAACTGCGACCTGGCCAAGATAAAGCAAAGCAGTGCATCACAAACAACACCACAGAGTTACACATAGGATAAACAAACATGCAGTCAAAAACACAATAGAAAAAAAGTCTATATACAGTGTGTGCAAATGAGGTAAGATAAGGGAGGTAAGGCAATAAATAGGCCATATTGGTGAAATATAATAATTACAATTTAGCAATTAAACACTGGAGTGATAGAGACTGGATTAATAGATGTGCAGAAGATGAATGTGCAAGTAGAGATACTGGGGTGCAAAGGAACAAAAAATAAATAACAGTATGGGGATGAGGTAGTTGGGTGGGCTATTTACAGATAGGCTATGTAAAGGTGCAGTGATCTGTGAGCTGCTCTGACAGCTGGTGCTTAAAGTTAGTGAGGGAGATATGGGTCTCCAGCTTCAGTGATTTTTGCAATTCGTTCCAGTCATTGGCAGCAGAGAACTGGAAGGAAAGGCGGCCAAAGGAGGAATTGGCTATGGGGTGACCAGTGAAATATACCTGCTGGAGCGCGTGCTACGAGTGGATGCTGCTATGGTGACCAGTGAGCTGAGATAAGACGGGGCTTTACCTAGCAGAGACTTATATAGATGACCTGGAGCCAGTGGGTTTGGCGACGAATATGAAACGAGGGCCAGCCAATGAGGGCATACAGGTTGCCATGGTGGGTAGTAAATGGGGCTTTGGTGACAAAAAATGATGGCACTGTGATAGACTGCATCCAATTTGCTGAGTAGAGTGTTGGAGGCTATTTTGTAAATGACATCGCCGAAGTCAAGGATCGGTAGGATAGTCAGTTTTACGAGGGTATGTTTGGCAGCATGAGTGTTGGATGCTTTGTTGCGAAATAGCAAGCCGATTCTAGATTTCATTTTGGATTGGAGATGCTCAATGTGAGTCTGGAAGGAGAGTTTACAGTCTAACCAGACACCTAGGTATTTGAAGATGTCCACATATTCTAAGTCAAAACCGTCCAGAGTAGTGATGCTGGACGGGCGGGCAGGTGCTGGTAGCGATCGGTTGAAGAGCATGCATTTAGTTTTACTTGCATTTAAGAGCAGTTGGAGGCCACCGAAGGAGAGTTGTATGGCGTTGAAGCTCATCTGGAGGTTAGTTAACACAGAGTCCAAAGAAGGGCCAGAAGTATACAGAATGGTATCGTCTGGGTAGACGTGGATCAGAGAATCCTCAGCAGCAAGAGCGACATCATTGATGTGTACAGTGGTTTAAGTTAGGGGAGAGGTTAAGGTTAGGGTTCGGATTCAGGGTTGGGTCATCCAAGGATCCCACTTATCATTTACCTTTTCCATTTGATCTCCTTTCTAGGATTAATGATGTCATCGTCAGTGGACCTCTGAACATCACCAATCACATGACTACCCAGGGGGAGTTTGTCATCCGGTGGACACCCATCCGGGACAATCTGGGGGAGTATTTCCCCATTTGCTTCATCACTGAGGGGATTTCTGGGTAGGTCTTATGTTTTATAATGCTAGAAACATCACCAGAACTGCTGTTCTACTTCCTGTACGTTCTGCTACTTCCTGTGTGTTCTGCTACTTCCTGTGTGTTCTGCTACTTCCTGTGTGTTCTGCTACTTCCTGTATGTTCTGCTACTTCCTGTATGTTCTGCTGCTTCCTGTATGTTCTGCTACTTCCTGTACGTTCTGCTACTTCCTGTATGTTCTGCTGCTTCCTGTACGTTCTGCTACTTCCTGTGTGTTCTGCTACTTCCTGTGTGTTCTGCTACTTCCTGTGTGTTCTGCTACTTCCTGTATGTTCTGCTACTTCCTGTATGTTCTGCTACTTCCTGTACGTTCTGCTACTTCCTGTACGTTCTGCTACTTCCTGTGTGTTCTGCTACTTCCTGTGTGTTCTGCTACTTCCTGTGTGTTCTGCTACTTCCTGTATGTTGTGCTACTTCCCTCTGGAGTTTCCTCTTTTTATGATATTTAATTTCACATGAGAGAGAGACTAATAATACATGTAATGATAATATTGTGCTGTTGTTCACCCTGATCTTCTCTAACACTTTCAGATCTAGTGTCTATCAGTCTGAGATGAGATGTGTTGTGGTGGAGGTCGGACGCAAAAAGGGTTTGTACATTATTCCACCATAAATATGTTGTGGTGTGTGATTGGACAATATGGTGTGGTGTGTGATTGGACAATATGGTGTGGTGTGTGATTGGACAATATG
>NC_092152.1:80204883-80238851 GCF_045791955.1 Oncorhynchus clarkii lewisi | reverse complement strand
TGATGTCATGGGACGTGGTTTACATTTGAGGTCTGTAAGCGTCTGACAAAACATTCTTTATGAGTGAAATGTCCCTTTAATATTATTATTTGGTAGCAGTGGTTACATGCCACTGATCTCAGTTTATTTGTGTCTTGCAGGTGAGCTGATCCTTGTTCACACAGAAACATGGAAAGTGGCCCTTGCAGTGATTGTCTCTCTGGTCATTGTCCTTGTGGCCATATCAGCTTTCAGTGTCTGGTGGCGGAAAAGTTTGTACAATGACTACAGTCATAGAAAACTTATTAAAGGGTTTATTTGACTGAATGTAAATGTTTTACAGTGACATACACAAGGAGTTGGGAACTAGAACCGAATGCTTGCTAGTTCAATTCCCCGAGCAGACAAGATGAAAAAGATCAGTTAATCTACCCTTGAGCAAGGCACTTAACCCTCATTACTCTAGGGTCACCGTCAATAATGGCTGATCCCTGGTAGTGACCACACTCGCATGGGGAGTTGGGGATATGCAAATAAACACAGTTCCACTTCACAACTCACTCTCGTATAAGTTAAACACTTGTATATACAGTGAAACAGGACAAATATAAGCCCCCCCTGTTTGACCTTTAGAAGTAAAAAGCAGACATTGGTCAGATACTGTACAGGTGTATTTAAGGATTTGTATAAAATAAAATTCAGTTCACAGTATAGGGCAAACATTTCTATTTAAAACAACTTTCTCCACAAAAATAGTAGATGTTTTAATATAAGGTTTATTTAAATCTCAGTGCATGGTTTACCTGAAGCACATCAGTGTAACTTCTTCCTTCATGTAAAGGACTTTATCAGAAAACATCTTGAGTACCAGTAAGTCATTTTGTGGACTTTTCCTCAAACTGTTATCTATTGTCATGTCTGTAGATGCATCCAAAGCTGAACACAGTCAAGAGATAGTTAAGTGGTGTCTTACTGTCAAACATGCAGGTTTCTCCTCCAGAAATGGAACTTTGTCAGAGAAAACACTGTGGTTCTGTGTTCATTAAGTATGCTCTCTGTTTTCTGTTTTATTTCTGCAGAGCAAGTTAAAGATGAACTCAGACTTGAGTTGAGTAAGTAGTGTCCAACAGTCCTATGCATGTGTCAAACTCATTCCATGGAGGGCCGAGTCTCTGCGGGTTTTCACTCCTCCCTTGTACTTGATTGATTAAGGTCACTGATTAGTTAGGAACGCCACACACCTGGTTGTCTAGGTCTTAATTGAAAGGAACAACCAAAAACCAGCAGATACCAGGCCCTCCATGGAATGAGTTTGACACTCCTGGTCCTGTGCATTGGGTCATGTTTCCATTTTAATAATTGTCTTCTTCATGGATGTGAGATGTGTTCATTAAGGATGTTCACTCTAACGGTTCTCTTTTCATGTCTGCAGAGAAAAATCTCATCACTCGTAAGCTGAGTAAGTTGTGTCCAACAGTCCTATGCATCAATGTGTCATTTTTTTACTCCCAATTTGATTGTTATACCAAACAACAATTGAAGACAAATAATTCCCATTACATGTGTAACAGAAATGGATAGCGTACAGCAGCTAGTTTCATGGATTTAAAATCCTTACATATTTGACATTAATGCTTTTTATCACATTGTTTTTACTGTCCCCATCCCCCTGCCACACAAGGAGTTGAATGAATTATTCACCATTAAGAATGCTATACTTTGACTTGAATTGATCTGTTTGTCTGCAGAGATACTTGCTGATCAGCTGGGTAAGTAGGAGCACGATGCATTACTAGACCCTTATGGTCAATACACAATACATACATGTATATTCTAAGCCAGGGTTCTCCAACCCTGATCCTGTAGTGCTGCCGTCCCGTAGCTTTCAATCCAACCTTAGTTATAACTAACCTGATTCAATTTATCAACCAGCAAGTTATTAGAATCAGGTGCACTAGATTAGGGTTGGAGAGAACACCTACAGGGTGGTTCTCCAGGAACAGGGTTGGAGCAAAAACCTACAGGGTGGTTCTCCAGGAACAGGGTTGGAGCAAAAACCTACAGGGTGGTTCTCCAGGAACAGGGTTGGAGCGAAAACCTATAGGGTGGTCTTCAGGACCAGGGTTGGAGCAAAAACCTACAGGGTGGTCTCTAGGAACAGGGTTGGAGAGCCCATTTCCAAAGGCTTACAATTTGCATTGTGCAAATAGCACAAAGATGAGTCAAAATTATGTGGTAAAATATCACTGTATTGGAATAATTTTTTACTCACTGCTATGGAAATTTTTACACAAAGAATGATATTGTTTTATTAATTTATTTCAAGATGTTTAATTAGCAAGAATTATAATTAGTTTTATGTTTAATTTACCCACAGATTTAGTAAACATGAAGGGCTGTCCAGGTAAATGAATGATACTGAATTGTATTTAAAATATATTTCATATCATATTTCTGTTGCTTAAGGTATACTATATTATGGTAGAGGGATGTATTTTTACACCATGTCACTTTGGATATGTTTCTGGTCCCGAACCTTATCAATAAAGTTTAGAGATTAAGAGGAGATTTGTCATTGTGTTCCAAGGGCACCACACAGTATACTCTACTGTAATATTACATTACCATAGTTTCTGGTATCCCCTAATTCTGACATACTCTCTGTTTATATTGTAGAACTTGAAACCATCAGAAAACATGCAGGTCAGTGTGTTTGTTGTACTCTCCAGTCCACCCACCTAAAGTTTAGGGCTGGGCTGTATACCGTATTTTACAATATTCTGGTAGTGATGCACGAAAAGTTTTATTTTTTTTTAAACTTTACTTTCCATAACGGTATTTGACTGTTTGGTTTGTTAAATGTGATACGCCGTGTGTTACGTCTATTTTTATAGTTTACTTCGCTATTTGAGTCATCTCTCTCCGCTCTCTCTCTCCATGTCGCATTCCACACAGACCTAGCCCCGCCCCCTGTCACTCATGGAGCGCATTTGTTGTTCCTCTTACCAAGAGACAACTGCATTCAGTCTCCGTATCAATGCACTATGTGCAACAATGTTAATGACAACTTTTCACTTTGCTTCTTATTAATATAAATACACTAGCGTTCTATAATTACACTATACGTTTGTTTCTTACATCTGCAAACAGCTAGTTTGTATTTTCTAAGCAAGTTGGGCCTAAATCTTGTTAGCCGCTAATCGTTAGCTAGCTAATAAATGTACCGAGCCAGAGCAAACGTAACTACCTACTGTATACAGACGGATAATCCCAGTAATGGTGTAGAACTAACTACAGTACCAGTCAAAAGTTTGGACACCTAATCATTCCAGGGTTTTTCTTTATTTGTACTATTTTCTACATTGTAGAATATTAGTGAAGACGTCAACTATGAAAAACACATGGAATCATGTAGTAACCAAAAAAGTGTTAAACAAATCAAAATGTATTTTATATTGGAGATTCTTCTAGTTTGCCTTGATGACAGCTTTGCACACTCTTGGTATTCTGTCAACCAGATTCATGAGGTAGTCACCTGGATAGCATTTCAATTAACAGATGTCCTTTGTTAAAAGTACATTTGTGGAATTTCTTTCCTTAATGCATTTGAGCCAATCAGTTGTGTTGTGACAAGGTAGGAGAGGTATACAGAAGATAGCCCCATTTGGAAAATTATCAAGTCCATATTATGACAAGAACAGCTCAAATAAGCAAAGAGAAACGACAGTCCATCATTACTTTAGGACATGCAGGTCAGTTAATCCGGAAAATGTCAAGAAATTTTAAAGTTTCTTTAAGTGCAGTCGCAAAAACCATCAATCGCTATGATGAAACTGGCTCTCATGAGGACCGCCACAGGAAAGGAGGACCCAGAGTTACCTCTGCTGCAGAGGATAAGTGCATTAGAGTTACCAGCCTCAGAAATTGCAGCCCAAATAAATGCTTCACAGAGTTCAAGTAACAGACACATCTCAACATTAACTGTTCAGAGGAGACTCCGTGAATCTGGCCTTCATGGTCGAATGTGTCCATGTCTTTGTGAGACGCAGAGTATGCAGATGATCTCTGTATGTGTGGTTCCCACCGTGAAGCATGGAGGTGGTGTGGGGGTGCTTTACTGGTGACACTGTCAGTGATTTAGAATTCAAGGCACACTTAACCACAGCATTCTGCAGCGATACTCCATCCCATCTGGTTTGGGTTTTGTGGGACTATCATTTGTTGTACAACAGGACAATGACCCAAAACACACCTCCAGGCTGTGTAAGGGCTATTTGACCAAGAAGGAGAGGGATGGAGTGCTGCATCAGATGACCTGGCCTCCACAATCATCTGACCTCAACCCAATTGAGATAGTTTGGGATGAGTAGGACTGCAGAGTGAAGGAAAAGCAGCCAACAAGTGTTCAGCATTTATGGGAACTCCTTCAAGACTGTTGGAAAATCATTCCTCATGAAGCTGGTTGAGATAGTGTGCAAAAAAAGCTGTCATCATGCCAAAGGGTGGCTACTTTGAAGAATCTAAAATACATTTTAATTTTAAACATTTTTTGGTTACTCCATGATTCCATAATTGTTATTTCATAGTTTTGATGTCTTTACTATTATTCTACAATGTAGAAAATAGTTAAAAATAAAGAAAAACCCTTGAATGAGTAGGTGTGTCACAACTTTTGACTGGTGATGTATATCTGCATGTTTTTTTGCGCAACAGTTTCTTCTAAAACAAAGAGGAATAAGCAAAGCAAGAATATGTATGCTACATGAAGTAGCTAACAAAAACATGCAATGTATCCAAAGATTGTAGAGTCCCCTAGGAAACATTTGTCAACACTTTGGTTCCTACCGTGTCACAATAACTCCTCCCTGGCATTTTCATTTGTTGTCATGTCAAACACTGTATTTAAAGTGCCCACTATTATATTCAAACTATTGAATTGGAATAATCATTTTATTTCCTTGATTCCAACAGTTCACCAAAGTATTTTGCTCTAAATCGCAAGTCAAATCACAATTGCAACATTCGGTTAAAAATAAAGCATGGATTGTTTTCCATATCGTGCAGCCCTACGTGGCATTGTGGAAATGATTTTAATTATTCAAAAGCATAAAATACTGTCATTCCGTCAATTTATTTTAAGTATTGTGATATGATATTTTGACCATATTGCCCAGCCCTACTAGAGTTTCACATGAATATTAATATATTCACATACTGGTATTACTTGAAATAACATGACCACACATTCACATCTACAGTATGTTGTTGTCAATAACCATATATGTCTACAGTAATGTACTGTGCAGTAAGTCCTGCAGTAAACTGTCCTCCCACATATTGATGTTCTTATTTTTTACTTCACAGTGGATGTGACTCTAGACCCTGATACAGCATATCACTTATTCATGTGTCCCAGAGCAATGTACTGAGCAGTAAAATGCAGTCCCCCATATTGTTATGTTTATTTTGTTTATTCTAATAAAGTGTGTGTTTCTCTCCACAGTGGATGTGACTCTAGATCCTGATACAGCACATCCCAGACTCATTCTGTCTGAAGACAGGAAACAAGTTAGATATGGAGACATAAAACAGAATCTCCCTGATAACCCAAAGAGGTTTGATATTGTTCCCTATGTCCTGGGAAAGGAGGGTTTCTCTTCAGGGAGATTCTACTACGAGGTGCAGGTGGAGGGGAAGAATGGGTGGACTTTAGGAGTGGCCAGAGAGTCCATCAACAGGAAGAAGTATATTCGCCTGAAACCTGAGAATGGATGCTGGACTGTTTGGCTGAGGTTTAAAGAATACAAGGCTTTAACTGACCCCTCTGTCGTCCTCTCCCTGAGAGAGAAGCCCCAGAAGGTGGGGGTGTTTGTGGATTATGAGAAGGGTCAGGTCTCATTATACAATGTAGAGGCCAGGTCTCATATCTACTCCTTCACTGGCTACACCTTCACTGAGAAACTCTATCCATTCTTTTATTCTGGTGCTACTGGTAACTCAGACCCACAGGTCATCACTCCTGTAGGTGTCACTGACTAACTGTTTTATATCAAACATTGAAATACTGGTTGTGTGTGTGTTAATGTCATGACTTTGCCCTGTTGGGTGAGGTTTATGACCCCCCCATAAATACCTGTCCCCCTTTTCTCTCCACTCTACAGAATGGACTCTTGGAAAGCCCTGTGTTACCACAGAGAAAGTATGGTAATATCAAAAGGCAGGGGAATGGAACAATAGTTCCCTTTCTCAACCAGTTGAAAGTGTTCGTTGGTACATAAAGAATATGATGTCAGATCAGTTGTTGTCTGGGACATTATATCTGATGATAGGATGACATAAATTGTATCTTGGAAAGTCTACACATTCTAGTTATCAGATTCACATGGAATTAAATATGGAACTATTTGTGAAAATATGAAATGTAATTTTAACTTCTAAATGAGAGAATTGTTTTCATAAGTAAACTATGCTCACTCAGTGGCCACGCCCAAGTGAACAGACATTGGTTGAGAACTATGAAACACGCCCTTCTCTCCTCCAGTACAAAAGTCCGTTGCCGGAAGTTAACCTTAGTTCCCAATGACGTGAGGACTGGTGTCCGTACGTTTATAAGGGCTAATTTCAACATGGAGGTGATGATCACCTCGCTGAAATGGTGTATTTTGACTAGACCAGCCAGAATACAGCATAAACTGATTATGGCAACTTAGTATGAACATTGAACGATTATTTACTGAAGAAGTGATACATCCTAGACTTCAAGTTATCAGCTGCAGCTGTAAACGTATGTGGCCTAGGAAAGGACAGACAATCTCCTAAGAACGACAGGGTACTTTAATGTACCCGCTCTACAACACTACGACCAGAAATATTCTTCAAAGGACAATGGCGATCTCTGCTGGGCAAACCAGTCTTCCATCCTCGACCCATCTATCGAAGGGCAGCTCAGAGTAAATATATATGTTGCATTTTTCTTCACCGAATGGGCGGTTATTAGAATGCATAAGATTCTGTATTTACGGTAGAATAGCTTTTCAAGGTCCGATAGAGTCCCAATCCCTTTGTCACTCCATCTTCCCGCTCTTTCATTCAAACCCAACCCCCTTCTTTTGTGTAACAAGCTGTCATATTGGGTTAGCCCACTAGGGGATTTTCATGACATGATTAGTAATCGATGTATTATCGATCCTGTGTATATATATGTAATTCTGTGTGATTATTTTGGTATTTAGTAAATAAATAATTACACCAATTTGTGTATTGCTAATTCAACTTGTTAGCCAGGGTTCGTGCAGTACTTTATGACCATCCGAATGAGACTGAATAAGTTGACGATTAATGATTGACTGCTATTGATATTAAAGATCTTCAGATTTTCAAGAGATTGGATTCTGGAGATAACTGCTCTATATAAATGAATGCTTCCGTGGTGCCCCAGGTTATTAATGGTTTAATTGTTGCATGGTTTAATTCAATCACATAATCAATTAAACGTTAGGTAATCGATTTGATAAAATAGCATGTCATATAATTGAATCAGTCAGAGACACAACATAATTGGTACCCCCTGTGAGGGATCTAAAATAGAATGACACTTCTATTTTGATTCAGCCTATATGCATTACTCAAAGTAACAATGTTCTCCTCCAAATGCTGCAGACCAAAGACGATCAGTTAATGAACACAATGACTAAGTTGGATGACAAATCAGCAGAACTCATTGAAGTTGCTGACCAAATGAATGATGAGATAACTCAGGTGATGAAGATGAAAATATTGATTTCTAAGCAAGCGGAGGAAATCTCATCACCGAATCTCTCGCTCCATACTCAAGACCTCTATCTGCAAACAATGACAGATACGTTTGAGACCGAAAGGAGCAAGTGCAACACTCACATGTCCAAAATCAGTACTCTAAACTTTTTCTGCCTTTGGACCCAAATGAGAAATTCTGTGTTCTCCTGGGACCCAAGATTAGGAAAATATGCAACTATACATAAATATCAGTACTGTAAGGGGTGCGTGGCAGGGAAGTCAGATGCAGGAGAGCAGAATTTGGTAATAGCCTGAGCAGTTTAATAGCAAAACCAACAGCATGAAAATAACAAGGTATGGGTACAAAAACCCGTCGCGTACCAATCAACACGTGCACAAGCACTTACAATAAACAATACCACACAGAGACATGGGGGGAAACAAGGGTTAAATACACAACAAGTGATTGAGGGAATTGAAACCAGGTGTGAGAAAAAACGAGAAAAAACACATGGAAAATGAAAAGTGGATCGATGATGGCTAGAAGACCGGCGACGCCGACCGCCGCCCGAACAAGGAGTGGACCTGACTTTGGCGGAAGTCGCAACAAGTACATTTCATTGCCCTTATTGCCTAAAACAAATGCAACATAGACAAAAACAAATAACAATGAAATTAAATATCCATATAAATATGTATTAATGTTTAGTTTCCCCCATTAAAAACATACATGTTTCTGGAACTACTGAACGTAACGCACCAATGTAAACTCAGATTTCTTGATATAAATATGAACTTTATCAAACAAAACATACATGTATTGTGTAACATGAAGTCCTATGAGTGTCATCTGATGAAGATCATCAAAGGTTAGTGATTAATTTGACCTCTATTTGTGCTTTTTGTGACTCCTATCTTTGGCTGGAAAAATGGCTGTTTTTCTGTGGCTTGGTGGTGACCTAACATTATCTTTTGTGGTGCTTTCACTGTAAAGCCTTTTTGAAATCAGACACTGTGGCTGGATTAATGAGAATTTTATCTTTAAAACGGTATAAGACGCGCCCTGCACTTTCACTGGCCGTTGTCATATCGATCCCGTTAACGGGATTTCAGTCCTAAGAAGTTTTAAAATACAATAAATAATTTTCATTCTGAACTGGAATAAACTGATTGATCACATCACACAGATGAATAACAGATCACACACAGGCTTTTTGATTAAGAATAACAATTATTATTGTATTATAACAGCAACAGTTCCAACCTAGACTAGTTTTCAACAATCATTTCTATAGGAAAATGTACAATAGGCCTGATCATTTTCATCTTCATCTGTACTGTTTCCCTACCTTTGACCCCATTCCTGGTCAGCCAAACGATACTGCGATACTACGGGTTCTGACAGGGTTGACCTGTTGAAGCGAACGTCGAATAGACACTTGATGAGGTTAATTCGTCTACAACAGCGATTACGCTAAACTTGCCACAGCTTTGAAATTAGAATTCAGTGGCTCTGCGAATCGCAAACACGATAGCTCTCTGGCTAACACTGTCAAACAAGCTTGTATGGAACACCCACAAGCTTACTGTCATAGGCTTTGTTCAGCTTACTTTGGCCTACTCACTGAAACAGGAATGGAAGAGCTGTTTCCATTCAAACAAATGTTTCTGTCGAACATGTATCCCACCTTCAGTTCCTACTTGGGCCCTATAGCCTATGTTGGCCTGTCTATCTTACAACTCAGAGAGCTTGCAAGCACAGCTTTTTATGTTTCAAAAGAACAATGCTAAGAGCCCTGACCACTCGGTTTTGAAGTTTGACCAGGAGCACTCACTCCAGTTAGAGGGTGCATTATCAGGTATTGGAGCGTTGAAAGATGATGCACAACAATGGCTTCTACCACGAAACCACAAATCCAATAACCACCGCGGTCAAAATAACTGTGAAGTATGTCGTCATCGAAACAACTACCGCTACAATCGACCTGTTCACTACGTTCCTGCACCCAACCCACACAGTGTCAGAGCACAAGGGTAACAAAGGGTTAAAGGACGATCAAAACGTAGACCAATCTTCTCCTGCAGTTCCACTATGTGAAGAACGAAGGCGAGAAACATTTGAGAAAAGGGTAAAAGATAAGTCACAAAGACTAGATGGGGATTTGCCAGACACCAGGTCCGCAGGAATTAACACCCTTAGCAAGGACATTGAAAATCGTATTTCTCCCGCTCTCCCTCGAGAACCTATCCAGGGCCCGCTTGATTAAGAAACAAGCCCACAGGCTTTATCTATAGACTTTGATACAAAGGTTGCGAAGAAAAAGGCCCAACGCTTCGTTAAAACCAAGCCCACTCAAAATACAAAAAGTAAATCTGCTTTCACCTTGAACAGAAATATTTTTATCCATCCTACTGCAGTTATCACCTTTTGGATGACATACTGTAGATATGCCTATTCTCTTGTTTTGGAGGCTGGGACAGAGTGGGTGTGTTTTCTCCTCTCCTCTTTGCAGTATGTAATGGGATGTGTGCCACCCTTTCCAGGAGGACTATGGTGTTTCCTGTTTCTGTTTCCTGCCTGTCCCAGCAGTCTCACATCGCCACTAACCACAGCCAACACATAGACCCAGAGACACACATTTAGAATATAGCTCATATACCCTTTCACACTACTGACTGAACATGTAAGGGGTGAGTACTGGCGGCAGAGAAGTCAGACGCAGGAAAGCAAAAACTGTGTTTCCAACAGCGCAGTTTAATAATAAAAACCCACCGGAAAACAGAACAATCAATAAATGGGTACAAAATCCGACGCACACCAGACATAACGTGCACAAGCACTTACAATAAACAATTCCGGACAAGGACATGGGGGGAACAGAGGGTTAAATACACAATATGTAATGAATGGAATTGGAACCAGATGTGTGGGAAGACAAGACAAAACAAATGGAAAATGAAAAGGTGGATCGGTGATGGCTAGAAGACCGGTGACGTCGACCGCCGAACGTCGCCCGAACAAGGAGAGGGACCGACTTCGGAGGAAGTCGTGACAGAACAGGCTGAACAGAGCTGTACTGGGCTGGCCTGCTTACGTATTTAACATAGCTGCAGGAACCATGATGGACAGGACCATGTGGAAGGTAAATATCAGAGCCAGCCAGTACAGTTTGGTTTGGCCCAGTAGTGTTAAAAGGGGGATACAGTTTACAGCACTGCTCTAAGACTGGTATGGTGGAACTTTGTTGGTTATTCTCAAATGATAATGTACTACACCTCATAATACAGTGCACTGCATTTGACCAGTGCACCACAATGTAGAGCACTGTTTAGTTACCGTATCAGGCAGTTGTCAAATATGTAGGTACCATGATATACTAGTCAGTACATTATTTCTTATTAATACAAGCTGAAATAGAATGAAATAACTAGTTTGTATTTCCCAACATGATCAAGTGCTTTCATCTCTACAGCACAACAGGCACACTGCCATGGCCAAAGATGGTGGATAAATGAAGACAGTTGACTCCTGCCGTTTACCAATGAAAAAAAGTTGTCAGTATTGGGTCTACTTAAGCGGGCGGCTCTCCCATAGACAACAATGCGATAGCAGCTGGATGTGGCCTACCTAGTTCATTGACTCCATTACCCGCAGTATTAGACTTAAAACAAATCATCCAGCGATCATACACTGTTTACCAGGGGGCAGGGCTACTGACGTTAAGGCTAATCTGAAGATGGTGCTGGCTAAAGCAAAAACTGGCGAGTGTAGAGAGTATAGAGATATTGTTATCCACATCGGCACCAACGATGTTAGGATGAAACAGTCAGAGGTCACCAAGTGCAACATAATTTCAGCATGTAAATCAGATAGAAAGATCGGCATTGAGTAATTGTCTCTGGCCCCCTCCCAGTTAGGGGGAGTGATGAGCTCTACAGCAGAGTCTCACAACTCAATCGCTGGTTGAAAACTGTTTTCTGCCCCTCCCAAAAGATAGAATTTGTAGATAATTGGCTCTCTTTCTGGGACTTACCCACAAACAGGACCAAGGAGGAGGGACAGACTCCATCCTAGCTAGAGGGGTGCTCACATTTTATCTATGAACATAGACAGGGCTCTAACTCCCCTAGGTCCACAATGAGATAGGGTGCAGGCCAGGCAGCAGGCTGTTAACCAACCTGCCAGCTTAGTGGAGTCTGCCACTAGCACAGTCAGTGTAGTCAGCTCAGCTATCCCCATCAAGACCGTGTCTGTGCCTCGATCTAGGTTGGGCAAAACTAAACATGGCGGTGTTCGCCTTAGCAATCTCATTGGAATAAAGACCTCCTCCATTCCTGCCATTATTGAAAGAGACTGTGATATCTCAAAATAGGGCTACTTAATGTTAGATCCCTCACTTCCAAGGCATTTACAGTCAATTAACTAATCACTGATCATAATCTTGATGTGATTGGCCTGACTGAAACATGGCTTAAGCCTGATGAATTTACTGTGTTAAATGAGGCTTCACCTCCTGGTTACACTAGTGACCATATCCCCCGCGAATCTCGCAAATGCGGAGGTGTTGCTAACATTTACGATAGCACATTTCAATTTACAAAAATAAAGACGTTTTTGTCTTTTGAGCTTCTAGTCATGAAATCTATGCAGCCTACTAAATCACATTTTATAGCTACTGTTTACAGGCCTCCTGGGCCATATACAGCACAGCGTTCCTCGCTGAGTTTCCTGAATTCCTATCGGACCTTTTAGTCATGGCAGATAATATTCTAATTTTTGGTGACTAATATTCACATGGAAAAGTCCACAGACCCACTCCAAAAGGTTTTCGGAGTCATTATCGACTCAGTGGGTTTTGTCCAACTTGTCTCTGGACCTACTCACTGCCACAGTCATACTCTGGACCTAGTTTTGTCCCGTGGAATAAATGTTGTTGATCTTAATGTTTTTCATCATAATCCTGGACTATTGGACCACCATTTTATTACGTTTGCAATCGCAACAAATAATCTGCTCAGACCCCAACCAAGGACCATCAAAAGCAGTGCTATAAATTCTCGGACAACCCAAAGATTCCTAGATGCCCTTCAAGACTTCCTCTGCCTACCCAAGCACGTCAGAGTACAAAAATCAGTTAACCACCTAACTGAGGAACTCAATTTAACCTTGCGTAATACCCTAGGTGCAGTCACACCCCTAAAAACTAAAAATGTTTGTCATAAGAAACTTGCTCCCTGGTATACAGAAAATACCCAAGCCCTGAAGCAAGCTTCCAGAAAATTGGAATGTAAATGGCGCTACACCAAACTGGACGACTTCCGACTAGCTTGGAAAGACAGTACCGTGCAGTATCGAAGAGCCCTCACTGCTGCTCGATCCTCCTATTTTTCCAACTTATTTGAGGAAAATAAGAACAATCCAAAATCTATTTTTGATACTGTCACAAAGCTAACTAAAAAGCAGCATTCCCCAAAAGAGGATGGCTTTCACTTTAGCAGTGATACATTCATGAACTTCTTTGAGGAAAAGATCATGATCATTAGAAAGCAAATGACGGACTCCTCATTAAATCTACGTATTCCTCCAAAGAGTCTGAACAACTCTGCCAGGACCTAGGATCAAGGGAGACACTCAAGTTTTTTAATACTATATCTCTTGACACATTGATGAAAATAATAATGGCCTCTAAACCTTCAAGCTGCATACTGGACCCTATTCCAACTAAACTACTGAAAGAGCTGCTTCATGTGCTTGGCCCTCCTATGTTGAACATAATAAATGGCTCTCTATCCACCGGATGTGTACCAAACTCACTAAAAGTGGCAGTAATAAAGCCTCTCTTGAAAAAGCCAAACCTTGACCCAGAAAATATAAAAAACTATCGGCCTATATCGAATCTTCCATTCCTCTAAACATTTTTAGAAAATGCTGTTGCGCAGCAACTCACTGCCTTCCTGAAGACAAACAATGTATACAAAACTCTTCAGTCTGATTTTAAACCCCATCATAGCTCAGAGACAGCACTTGTGAAGGTGGTAAATGTCCTTTTAATGGCATCAGACCGAGGCTCTGCATCTGTCCTCATGCTCCTAGACCTTAGTGCTGCTTTTGATACCATCGATCACCACATTCTTTTGGAGAAATTGGAAACCCAAATTGGTCTACACGAACAAGTTCTGGGCTGGTTTAGATCTTATCTGTCAGAAATATATCAGTTTGTCTCTGTGGATGGTTTGTCCTCTGACAAATCAACTGGTGATCCTCAAAGCTCTGTTTTAGGAACCACTATTGTTTTCACTATATAGTTTACCTCTTGGTGATGTCATTCGGAAACGTAATGCTAACTTTCAGTGCTATGTGGATGATACACAGCTGTACATTTCGATGAAACATGGTGAAGCCCCAAAATTGCCTACCCTGGAAGCTTGTGTTTTAGACATAAGGAAGTGGATGGCGGAAAATGTTCTACTTTTAAACTTGGACAAAACAGAGATGCTTGTTCTAGATCAGAAGAAACAAAGAGATCTTCTGTTGAATCTGACAATTCATTTTGATAGGTGTACAGTCGCCTCAAATAAAACTGTGAAGGACCTCTGCGTTATTCTGGACCTTGATCTCTCTTTTGACAAACATATCAAGACTGTTTCAAGGACAGCTTTTTTCCATTTACATAACATTGCAAAAATCAGGAACGTGCTGTCCAAAAATGATGCAGAAAAATTAATCCATGCTTTTGTCACTTCCAGGTTAGACTACTGCAATGCTCTACTTTCCGGCTACCCGGATAAAGCAATAAATAAACTTCAGTTAGTGCTGACCTGTTGCACCCTCTACAATCACTGTGATTATTATTGTTGTTGATTATTGGGGCGGCAGGGTAGCCTAGTGGTTAGAGCGTTGGACTAGTAATCGGAAGGTTGCAAGTTTAAACCCCTTGAGCTGACAAGGTACAAGTCTGTCGTTCTGCCCCTGAACAAGGCAGTTAACCCATTGTTCCTAGGCCGTCATTGAAAATAAGAATTTGTTCTTAACTGACTTGCCTAGGGGGAAAATGAAAAAGGGGGAAAAATATATATTTTTTATTTTATTTGACCCTGCTGGTCATCTATGAACATTTGAGCATTTGTTATAATCTCCACCCGGCACAGCCAGAAGAGGACTCACCCCTCATAGCCTGGTTCCTCTCTAGGTTTCTTCCTAGGTTCTGGCCTTTCCTAGGGAGTTTTTCCTAGCCACCGTGCTTCTTCACCTGCACTGTTTGCGGTTTTATGCTGGGTTTCTGTACAGAACTTTGTGACATCAGCTGATGTAAGAAGGGTTTTATAAATACATTTGATTGATTGATTGAAAAAATAAATGAGGGCGTGGGATGTCCCATTTCCTCTTCCATCTCTGCAATGACATGTCACTGTGATCAGTGTGTGTCTACTGCCCTCTAGTGTCAACTTGATGTCTGTGCAATAAGGCCATGGTTCTCTTGTCGTCCCATGCCAACAACCCACCACAGTGGATGCCTCAATCAATATGTGACATATGGATGGTAATATAAAGAGGACAGACTTAAAAAATGAAAGGAGAGTAAGAAAAACATCCAGTGAAAGTGAACAAACAACAGGTTGAGGGAAGTGGAGGATCCCTCAGCACTGGGAAGACGCCTTTTATGGCTCATTATTACAGGTTCTTTAAAAAAATATCATTTTCTGTTACAATCTAAAACTATGTTGTTGAATAAATATGTGTACACATTGCTATGTCTTTGAATGGATTTGATAAAATCTTTCACATCCAGTCTGACAAGGTACATGGTAAGGGTGATCTGCTTGCATCTCTCACAGGTGGCTGGTGGCACGATCATTTGGGAGGACAGACTCATATTAATGGCTGGAATGGAATTAATAGAATGGTCTCAAACACACGAAAGACCTGGTTTCCATGTTGCTGATACAGTTCCATGTACTCCATTACAGCCATTATTATGAGCTGTCCTCCCCTTACCAGCCTCCTGTGATCTCTATGTGTGACATCTTAGTGTAGCCAGTTTAATAGAGTTTTGTTTCCAGAAACTATGCCACCTCTCACCTACTTCCTCATAAGTTAACTCAAGTCAAGTCAACTCATCTACAAGATTCCATCTCATCTACAAGAATAACAAGTTATGTTGAAGCTACTTCCATGCCTTGCAGTAGACACACCAGATTTATTTTCTCTGCAGTCATTTCCCACAGGTCAGCGAGCTTTAAGCCAAACTCTTCTCAATTGTGATCTGCGTGTATCTAATCGTAAGTATTATTTATATATATGTTTAAAGCTGTCAGAGAAAATATAGTTAATGGCAGAAATGCTTTATACTAATAAATCCCAGCAATTAATATTCAAGTCAATGTTGATGGTTGGCAATAGCTGTGTGTGAGAACCAGACAGGCCTTGATAAAAAGGCCAAGTTTAGCATATTTAACAAAGTCTGTCTTGAGTAGTCTTTGGCCTGAGGTGATTAAATAGTGTGTGTGTGTCTGTCTGTCTGTCATATCCCTCAGTGCAGCTGTCAGGGATTATGGAGATAATGGGAGAAATGTTTTATATTATTAAATAAAAGGACCAAGTTTACATATTTTTGAAAGTCTGTCTTAAGTAGTCTTCTGTCTTAGGTCTCAGGTGGTCTCAGGAGGTATAATAAATCCATATCATATGATCCATAACATCACCTACTTTGAATCACATTGCGGGTCTAGAGCTCAGGATCTTTATGATTTATATACAGTTTGTTATCCTCTCTTTCAGAAATGATGTGGACTTGGACAGACTATCTGTGTGTCAATATCCTGCTCCTCCTTCAAAGAGCAGGCTCTGGTAGAGTGACCTCACATGTTCTTTGTGTGTGTGTGTGTGTGTGTGTGTGTGTGATTGATGTGAGGATTTGCATGAACGATGGCTACGGTTTGCACTTTCGGTTCTAGGCTATTCCATTGGCAACCAAGCTAAATCAAGCAAACCTTAAGTATTTGGGCCAGGTTTGGTGTTGATCTTTAGTGTGGTCTGTTAAAGTCTGAAAGGGACCAACAGCTGATGATGTGCATGGTCGTTTTTGATATTGATTGGTTGTTTTTCTTTCCAGAGAAGTTTGAGGTTCTTGGTCCGACTCGTGCCATTGTTGCTGTGGCTGGTGATGACATCATTCTGCCCTGTTACGTCAAACCCAACATCATTGCTGACATGAGAGTTGACTGGTTCAGAATCAACCTCCTTGGCCCTCAGTCAAACATTAGAGTCCATTTCTACCAAGATGGCAGAGACAAATACCATGATCAGATCCACTCCTACGAGGGAAGGACATCATTGTTTAAAACTTCTTAGGGCTGACAGCCCACTAACGGGATCGATATGACAACAGCCAGTGAAAGTGTAGGGTGCCAAATTCAAAACAACAGAAATCTCATAATTAAAATTCCTCAGACATACAAGTATTTCACACCATTTTAAAGATACACTTCTTGTTAATCCCACCACAGTGTCCGATTTCAAATAGGCTTTACGGCGAAAGCACCACAAACGATTATGTTAGGTCAGAGCCAAGTCACAGAAAAACACAGCCATTTTTACAGCCAAACCTACAGGACATCATCTCTCCAGGAACAGGGTTGGAGAGCCCTGTTCTCAGGGTTTACAATTTCCATTGTGCAAATATGCAAATAGCACAAAGATTAGTCATAATTATGTGGTAAAATATTACTGTATTGGAATTATTTTATGTTCACACCAAGAATGCTATTTTGTTTCATTTTTTTATTTGAAAATGTTCACACTTTAAATAACAGGAATTATAATTTGTTTTATTTGTTTAATTTACTCACAGATTTTGTAAACATGAAGGGGAGTCCGGGTAAATTAATGACACTGAATTCTATTCCAAATAGATTAGATCACTTCATACTGTTTGCAGGCATACTGTATTATGGAAGAGTGATTATTTCTACACCTTGTCACTTAGCATATGTGTTTGGTTCTGAACTTGCATTAAAACATCAATCTCACTTTAACAATAAAGTTTAGAGATGGAGATTTGTATAGTATACAGTATACTCTACTGTAACATTATATTACCATAGTTTCTGGTATCCCCCAAATCTGACAAACTCCTTCTCTATATTCTAGAACTTGAAACCATCAGAAGACGGATGGACTGGAATACTCTCCAGTCCATCCACTTAGAGTTTCACATTAATATTCATATCTTCACATACGGGTATTACTTGAAATACCACGCATTCACATCTGCAATATACTGTATGTTGTTATCAATAGCAACCTATAGGCTACATATGTCTACAGTAATGTACTGTGCAGCAAAACCTGCAGTAAAGTTTGTTTTTCAAAATAATTCTAATAAAGTGGGTTTCTGTCCACAGTGGATGTGACTCTAGATCCTGATACAGCACATCCCAAACTCATCCTGTCTGAATGGGAAACAAGTTATATTTGGAGATGTATGGCAGGATCTCCCTTACAACCCAGAAAGGTTTGATACTTGTGTCAGTGTCCTGGGAAAGGAGGGTTTCTCCTCAGGGAGATTCTACTATGATGTTCAGGTGAAGGGGAAGACAAGGTGGACTATTGGAGTGGCCAGAGAGTCCATCAACAGGAAGGGGAAGATTACAGTGAGCCCTGAAAATGGATACAGGACACTGTGGCTTAGAAATGGAGAGTACAAGGCTCTCTCTGGCCCCTCTGTCCCCCTCTCCCTGAGAGAGAAGCCCCAGAAGGTGGGGGTGTTTGTGGATTATGAGGGGGGCCAGGTCTCATATCTACTCTTTCACTGGTGACACCTTCACTGAGAAACTTTATCCATATTTTGGCCCCTGTCTTATTGACGGAGGTAAAAACTCAGCCCCACTGATAATCACTCCTGTAGATATCACTGACTTTCATATAAAAAATTGAAATACTTAACATTTGTTTGTGTGCATGTCAGACTACCAAACTTGTGTGTGGGTGTGGATAGGTGTGTGTGTGTGCGAACATGTGAGTTTGGGTACATGTGTGTTTGTCTGCAAGTGCATGAGTGTGTCACAGTTTGAATTTGTCTGCAAGTGCATCACAGTTTGAATTAATTATAGCATACCAACAGAGAGGGAGTTCCCACCTTGTATCATTTCTGCTGAATGTCATCCTATGGTTTCCATGTTGTCTACATATTGGCATATTCTGAACATCAGTCTGGTCATAATAAACCTATTTGAACTTAATCGGCTTCATTCAAACTTGAAATAAAATCTAAATCAAACTTGTCAACATATAAATGACTTTGTCAACTGTAAAACCCCCTGAATCAAATCATTCTGAATTATTGGCTGTCGTTGGTGAGGAAGAGTAATTAACTACTCAAACAGGCTGCTACTGATTGGCTGTGACATGTATTGGTCTTTCTCAGGGGGCCTATCAGATATTTCCTCACTAAGTTCACGTAACATAAATTACTCATTCAGGCTGGAGTTAAATCAGGAAGAGACAACATCATAATCAATCAATGAAAGATCAATCCACTCTGGTAACCGTCCCAGGGAGTGAGTCTGGGAGGGCTAGTGTGTGTGTCTGTATGTGTCCGTTCGTGCCTGCGTGTGTATTTATAGACTGTCTAATGTGTGGTAAGATACTGAGTGTCAGTTCATCAGCATCCTTGTCAATGCTCATCTGATATCCTGGCCCTTACCCATTAGGCTCTGTAGACAGTATTAAATGAGTAGCTATCAGGAATATGTTTTTCCCCTCTACAACACAACATCCTATCTGCCATGACCAAATATACAGTAAATAAAGATAGTTCTCTCTGGCCATTTACCATTTAAAATGTATTTTATAGTCTACTTAAAGGAAAAATCCACCCAAAACCACTCATTCCTATAAATTACAGTGTTAAATAAGAGAACAATATTTTTTTGTGAACAAATGTTAATTTTGGCTTTATAATAAGGTTGGTAGCAACATGTGAATAATGTTGTGTCTGTTGCAGCTCGAGTTGACAACAAAATCCCCAATGCACTGCTCTCTCTATGGGCTGGTTGCCTAGCTAGCAAAAGTAGCTACACACAATAATACCAAAGACAATGTCAGCATGTGAAGTAGCTAGTTAGCTGTAAAATCGCCTAAACAAATTGCACTATGAATTTAGGAGTCTACAATCTCACCATGTTCAACCTGCAGATCGATGTGCCTCACAGAGTTGAGTCAACGGCAGAGATACTTTTGAGGAGATGGGAAATTCCATTGGAATCACATTGTGCATGTCGCCCATGTATGTTGACCATGTACGTCAACGTGCCACGCTGTGCATTCTGGGCGATTCTGAGATAAGGAGCTCTCCTTCATGGAGTGAATTGGGTGCTAGCTCAAAAACCCAACATGAGCATGAATTTTGTCAACAAGAAGTACAACATTACAAATATTTTCCGAGACGTGAGATAATTAACTTGATGTATGTAATAGTGTATAGCGTTGGAATCGTGACATTACTTAATTGCGAGGAAAATATGCACGTTTCTCGACTCATAACCTGACTTTGAGAAAAGATTGCGTTTAGCAACTGCGTGATGCAGCATGGATAACATCAACACGATTGGTCGACAGTCTGCTGGGTGGGGTGTTATACGTTCCACCATTTATAGCCCAAATGGGATTCCTACATCCTTTCTCTAATATCTCAGGCAACGGCACCATGCAATGCACCCTGAACTGACGAGACAGACAAATAGGAGAAATGTGCTAGACCGTCTGTTAAATTAAACATTTCTCGTGGTAGGAATATCGCAAAAATTATATATCGCTATTTTCTCCTATTTAGCCAGCTAGCTTGCTGTTGCTTGCTAATTTGTCCTGGGATATTAACATTGAGTTGTTATTTTACTTGAAATGCACAAGGTCCTCTACTCTGACAATTAATCCACACATAAAATGGTAAACTGAATTGTTTCTAGTCATCTCTCCTCCATCCAGGCTTTTTCTTCTTTGGACTTTATATGGCGATTGGCAACTAACTTTCATAATAACACCGTACCCAAACTGTCCGTGCGCCACTGTGCGCAAATTGATTTTGTCCCTCCACATCAAATGTGATCACGACACGCAGGTTGAAATATCAAAACAAACTCTGAACCAATTTTATTAATTTTGGGACAGTTTCAAAAAGCATTAAACATTTATGGCAATTTAGCTAACCGGTTAATTAAATGAAGTGGTGATCCTAACTGACCTAACACAGGGAATTTTTACTGGTTTTACTGATTAAATGTCAGGAATTGTGAAAAACTGAGTTTAAATGTATTTGGCTAAGGTGTATGTAAACTTCCGACTTCAACTGTAAACGTTGAGTTGTTATTTTACCTGAAATGCACAAGGTCCTCTACTCCGACAATTAATCCACACATAAAACGGTAAACCGAGTCTTTTCTAGTCATATCTCCTCCTTCCAGGCTTTTTTTCCTTTGGACTTTATATGGCGATTGGGATCTAACTTTCATAGTTACCACGACGACCAACCAAACTCAGTTCATCTTTCAATCACCCACGTGATTGAGATGACACGTAAGTATCTGCTTCTATAAACCAATGAAGAGATGGGAGAAGCAGGACTTGCACCGCTATCGGTGTCACAAATAGAACTGACTTCTATTTTAGCGCTTGGCAGCGCAGACGCTCATTGGCGTGCACAAGCAGTGTGGGTGCAATAATTGAATAACATGTATGTATTTATTTGGCGACGCAAGCGGTGTGGTCAGCATGTAAGGTGCATTACCACAACTGACTTCAGCTCATCTTTCAATCACCCATGTGGGTATAACCAATGAGGAGATGGCACGTGGGTATATGCATCTAAAAGTCATTGAGGAGATGGGATAGGCAGGACTTGCATCGCATTCTGCAACACAAATAGAAGCAACTTGCAAACGCAGACGCTCATTAGCGCTCGCGAGTAGTGCAGGTGCAATGATTGAATAACATGTATATGTACATTTATTTTGCAACACTCGCGCACTGCGTTTCTACAGATGCTGGTTCGAGACCTGTGCCGGCCGCGCCCGGGAGACCCATGAGGCCCAGCATCGTCCGAGTTAGGGGAGGGTTTGGCCGGCCGGGATGTCCTTGTCCCATCGCGCTGTAGCGACTTCTGTGGCGGGCTAGGCGCATGCACGCTGACACGGTCATCAGGTGTATGGTGTTTCCTCTGACACAAGTTATACCCATCCACAAAAAAAACATTTTGTATGTATAAAATGTATACTAATAATATTTAAAATGACTAAATCGGGCAATTTTGTAAAGATTTATTTAAATTTGCATCGAGCCGTTTCTGGGAGGATTCTGGTAAGATGCTGGGAAAGTCAGCTGAATTCCGATAGACGGAAATGGCCCGATCTACTTGGGCCAATTCTGTGCAGTCATTCATTTTGATTCCAGGCTGAGTCCGACATCTGATTCCGGGCCGATTCAATCAGTTCCGACCCCCAGGTGAGGCTGCTTCTAGGACGATTCAATCAGTTCTGACCCCCAGGAAGAGGCTGCTTCTAGGACAATTCAATCAGTTCCGACCCCCAGGTGAGGCTGCTTCTAGGACGATTCAATCAGTTCTGACCCCCAGGTGAGGCTGCTTCTAGGACGATTCAATCAGTTCCGACCCCCAGGTGAGGCTGCTTCTAGGACGATTCAATCAGTTCCGACCCCCAGGTGAGGCTGCTTCTAGGACGATTCAATCAGTTCCGACCCCCAGGTGAGGCTGCTTTTAGGACGATTCAATCAGTTCCGACCCCCAGGAAGAGGCTGCTTCTAGGACGATTCAATCAGTTCCGACCCCCAGGTGAGGCTGCTTCTAGGACGATTCAATCAGTTCCGACCCCCAGGTGAGGCTGCTTCTAGGACGATTCAATCAGTTCTGACCCCCAGGAAGAGGCTGCTTCTAGGACGATTCAATCAGTTCTGACCCCCAGGAAGAGGCTGCTTCTAGGACGATTCAATCAGTTCCGACCCCCAGGTGAGGCTGCTTCTAGGACGATTCAATCAGTTCCGACCCCCAGGTGAGGCTGCTTCTAGGACGATTCAATCAGTTCCGACCCCCAGGTGAGGCTGCTTCTAGGACGATTCAATCAGTTCCGACCCCCAGGTGAGGCTGCTTCTAGGACGATTCAATCAGTTCCGACCCCCAGGTGAGGCTGCTTCTAGGACGATTTAATCAGTTCCGACCCCCAGGAAGAGGCTGCTTCTAGGACGATTCAATCAGTTCTGACCCCCAGGAAGAGGCTGCTTCTAGGACGATTCAATCAGTTCTGACCCCCAGGTGAGGCTGCTTCTAGGACGATTCAATCAGTTCCGACCCCCAGGTGAGGCTGCTTCTAGGACGATTCAATCAGTTCCGACCCCCAGGTGAGGCTGCTTCTAGGACGATTCAATCAGTTCTGACCCCCAGGTGAGGCTGCTTCTAGGACGATTCAATCAGTTCCGACCCCCAGGTGAGGCTGCTTCTAGGACGATTCAATCAGTTCCGACCCCCAGGAAGAGGCTTCTTCAAGGACGATTCAATCAGTTCCGACCCCCAGGAAGAGGCTGCTTCTAGGACGATTCAATCAGTTCCGACCCCCAGGTGAGGCTGCTTCTAGGACGATTCAATCAGTTCCGACCCCCAGGAAGAGGCTGCTTCTAGGACGATTCAATCAGTTCCGACCCCCAGGTGAGGCTGCTTCTAGGACGATTCAATCAGTTCCGACCCCCAGGTGAGGCTGCTTCTAGGCCGATTCCTCATTGCTAGCTGGGGTAAAAGCGGCGGTACAACATTATACGTCATACGGGACACAATTCTGACTGCTTGAAGGCCAATAACTCAGATACACATTAAAACATGAAATGACCCCGGGAAACAGAAAAAAAACACGCACAAACATAATATAACATTCAAAAGGCCCTGGTTCTCATTAGCCTGACAACTCTTCCTCTGTTCTGTCGCTGGATACATTTACTGTATATATAATATTCTTCCTGTGGTCCTTTGACTCCTGGGCCCTGTAAACTAACTCCATACCCTGGCTTTTTCTTTTTCTTTCTTTCTTTCTTTCTTTCTTTCTTTCTTTCTTTCTTTCTTTCTTTCTTTCTTTCTTTCTCTCTTTCTCCCCTCTCCTCTCTCCTCCCTCTCTCTCTCTCTCTCTCTCTCTCTCTTATACATACCTTTCCCATGGCACACATCCATTTACACCCCTTCGTGCATGTTATCTCTCTTGCAGCCCAAACACTCTACTCCATTCCCACAAACACAGCATAACACCCTTGAACACACAGACACATACTGTGCACAGACGAGCTAAATCGCTAAATACGTGTGTATGTGTGTGTTACAGTTTGAATGAATTGTTATGTGTTTGTTACTATGGTTATATATAGCATACTAACAGAGAGGGAATTCCCACCTTGTATAATTTCTGCTGAATGTCATCCTATGGTTTCCATGTTGTCTTCATGTAGCCTTATTATACAGTATGTAAGCCAAATGTACTGACATATTCTGAATAAGTTTTCCAAGTACAGTGAAATGCCTTTCTTGCAAGCGCTAACCCCAATAATGCAGTAATCAATAACAATGTAGAATGGTATCGAACACATCAAACACGTTTTCCATGTGTTTGATTCCATTCCATTCACTCCATTGCAGACATTATTAAAAGCAGACCTCCCCTCTGCAGCCTCCGGTGTTGTAGGAGAGTGGATGTGCGTGCGTTTAGTCAGTATAAATGTATCTGCAGATTATGTGTGTGTGAGCAAATGATGGAGTGAGTGTTTGTATGTGTGTTGGAGTACCAGTGTGTGTAGTGTGCAGGGCCCTGTGAGTGTGCATAAAGACAGCGCAAAAATACAAATAAAATACAAAGATCAACTCAGTCTGTGTAGCCATTTTGTTAGCTATTTAGTTAGCTATTTAGTTAGCTATTTAGCAGTCTTATGACATGGGGGTAGAAGCTGTTCAGGAGCCTGTTGGTGTCAGACTTGGCACCTTTAAGGAATTTCCAGGCCATCCTTTCACACCGCCTGATATAGAGGTCCTGATATATGGCAGGGAGCTCAGCCCCAGTGATGTATTGGGCTGTCCACACCACCCTCTGTAGCGCCATGCGATCGAGTGCGGTGCTATTGCCATACCAAGCTGTGATGCAGCCAGTCAAGATGCTCTCAATAGTACAGCTGTATAACTTTTTGAGGATTAGAGGGTCTATGCCAAACCTTTTCAACCTCCTGAGGGGACAATTTTAAGTTCTTAGTGATTTGGACACTGAGGAACTTGAAGCTCTTGGCCCGCTCCACTGCAGCCCAGTTGATGTGGATGGGGGCATGCTAGCCCGCTGTTTCCTGTAGTCCACTATCAGCTCTTTGGTCTTACTGATATTGAGGGAGAGGTTGTTGTTCCGGCCCCACACTGCCAAGTGACTGACCTCCTCCCTATATGCTGTCTCATCGTCGCCGATGATCAGGCCTACCACCATCGTGTCGTCAGCAAACTTGATGATGGTGTTGCAGTCGTGCGTGCACAGTGAGTACAGGAGGGGACCAAGCACACACTCCTGAGGGGCACCCTTGTTGGGGATCAGCGTGGATATGTTGTTGCCTACCCTCACCACCTGGGGTCGGCCCGTCAGGAAGTCCAGGATCCAGTTGCAGAGGGAGGTGTTAAGCTTACTGATGAGCTTTGAGGGGACAATGGTGTTGAACGCTGAGCTGTAGTCAATGAACAACATTCTCACACAGGTGGGTGAGGGCAGTGTGGAGCACAATTTAAATTACGTTGTCTGTGGATCTGTTGGGGCGGTATGCAAATTGGAGTGGGTCTAGGGTGTCTGGGATGATGAAGTTGATGTGTGTCATAACCAGCCTCTCAAATCACTTGATGATACATAAATCATATTAAAGAGAACTTATTAACTTGAATCAGCCTCATCATTGGGGGTGTGTGTGGGGGGGTGTGTGGGAGGGGGGTGTGCGGTAAGATACTGAGTGTCACTTCCTCATCATCTGTATCATCGCTCATCGGATGTCCTAATATAATAATAGATGCCAGCAGACTCTAATAGCAGACTCCTTTATCTAAAGGCACTTACAGTCATTTTGCAAATGGGTGGTCCTGGTAATAAAACCCATTACCCTGGCGTTACAAGCACCATGCTACCTATTGGCCCCAAACTATATGCTCTGTAGAAAGGGTTGAATAAGTATCACCAACAAGGTGAAAGAACACTTAAACACAGCAGCTATACAGCAATACAGATAGTACAAATGGCACCCTATTCCCTACACAGTGCACTATGAGCCCTGGTCCAAAGTACTGTAGTACTCTATATAGGCAATAGGGTGCAATTTGGAACAAAGACCAAGTATCCGTAGAGCCAGTTATGATGTTCCTCTTTCCTGCCACTAGAGGTCACAGGTCTCCTCTCGCTCTTGTCAAAGATAGTGTACTTCTGTACATAGGGAATAGGGTGACATTTGAGACAATCGGAGCATGGGCTCCTCATGAGGTCACTGACACAGAGGCCAGTCTGGAAAGACTGGATGTGTTTCATCCATGCTTCATTACTTGGTATTTATAACCCACACCACCTGTGTGCTATGTGTGTGTTTATGCATGTGTGTGTGTGTGAGAGTGTGAGAGTGTGCAAGTGTGCATATGTGTGTGCCTGCTAGTGTGTGCTTGAGCAAGAGGGCGTGCGTGGATGTGCATGTGTCACCAGGCCATGTCCTGAGGTCCAATTCAAACCTCTGTCTCCTCAGTCTCATTGTCCTGCGGCCCTATTCTAACCTGTCTCCTCAGTCTCATTGTCCTGCGGCCCTATTCTATCCTCAGTCTCCTCAGTCTCATTGTCATTCGGCCCTATTCTATCCTCAGTCTCATTGTGCTGCGGCCCTATTCTATCCTCAGTCTCCTCAGTCTCATTGTCCTGCGGCCCTATTCTAACCTCAGTCTCCTCAGTCTCATTGTCCTACGGCTCTATTCTATCCTCTGTCTCCTCAGTCTCATTGTCCTGCGGCCCTATTCTATCCTCAGTCTCATTGTCTCACAGTTCAAGCCTCTCAATCATCCATGTAATGTAGGATGCCTGAATCAGCTGGAGACTTTGAGGAGGAGAGGAGAGGAGGAGGTGAGGGGAGTGGAGGGGAGGGTAGGGAAGGAGAGATAGGAGGGGAAAAGAGGAGTGAAGAGAGGAGGAGGAGGCGGGGATTGGAGAAGGGGGATAAAAGGATGGGAGAAGATGGGAAAGGAGAGGATGGGTGGAGGGGAGCAGGATGAGTGGTCATAAAATGTAACTGAACAAAGCATCAAACTTCAAGCACTGATTTATAAGGACTCTTTAATAAAATATGAACTTGTTACACCCTGGCAGAGAGGCTACAGACACAGACACATGATGCACACGCGAGCAAACACTCACACACACATACTGTACGTCTTACTATACTTGTGAGGACTTTTTGGGGACCAACAATTAATTCATAATCGCATTTTCCTTAACGCTAAACCTAATCCTTACCTTAACCCTAACCTTAACCCCTAACCCTAACTTCTAACCCTAACCGTAACCCTAAACCTAACTTCTAACCCTAACCCTAATTCTAACACTAATCCTTAACCTAATCCCTAGCCTTTAGAGCATTTTTGCAAGTGAGTACCGGCAAAATTTCCTAACTTCTCTGAATTTTAGTTGGTTTACTATTTTTGTATTCTCAAGTATAGTAAAATGTGTACAGACACACATACACACACACAAAACACTGCTCTATAGGGAAAATGCAGAGAACACCATAGGGACAGAGTTATCATCAAGGCCTTAACAGTCAGAGCTGCAAGATTAATTTAGGCCTGGCCTCAATCCATGGCGTGCTACAACCAACAATGCAGCTTTTAAAGGCATTTGCCCCGACATTCCCAGAGATCGTATTCATGGTAAACATCTTGTGGGCCTCCTTCTTTAAAACATTGTTATAGTGCGTGGAGGATTGAATCCCAGCCTTAGTATTTGTCAGGAAATGGTAACGGTTGGCTGTGATTGGTTAACGATGTATACAGTATACAGTACTATATGGTCAGGAGTTTTTCCTGGTAATGAAGGTCACGTGGTCAGGAAAAACTCCAGGTCCTGATATAAGACATCATGACGCCCACACACAGTAATGATGACAAAAGGAGAGAGAACAAACAGCGTATTTACAAAACATCATCATTCTTTTTGGCCTTGATTCAGAGCAGTAAAGCTATAAGTACGAACACTACAGAATAAAGTATGTATAATGTTGCCATCACGTAATCAACACAGATTCTGGATTTCTTGAATGCCAAAGAGGGAAAAAAGTATTCTGATTCACAGGTCTCTCATGGGTCTTGTTGTTTTATGTGGGCTACGTTGCTATGTGAACGACCAGTCGCAGTCATAGCCTATCAGACGCTAAGCTGGTGATCCACCCCCCATTTCACACTCTCCTGATGTGACTTCCTAGACGCTATTAGGATATAATATCTGTCACTTAGCAGATGCTTTTATGCAAAGCCACTAACCGAACAATGTCCGTGAGTGAATATGTCTTTAATATGTGTGTATGATCCTTGTGGGAAGTGAACCAATTACCTTGGATTTGCTAGCGCCACACTCTTACCAACTTTGGAGATGGTGAGGGAGAGGGAGTAGGAGAAGGAGAGGGTGAGGGAGAAGGATGTAGAGAAAACACCTCACGGAACAGAGTTGTGACACCAGTTAAATATCTTAGAATTATACATACAGTTCATCAACGTCAAGGAAACTCCATAGAAATAAGGCGTGAAACAAGGAGAGGAAAGTAGAGGAGCAGGAGAATAAGGAGAGAAACAAGGAGAGGAAAGTAGAGGAGCAGGAGAATAAGGAGAGAAACAAGGAGAGGAAAGTAGAGGAGCAGGAGAATAAGGAGAGAAACAAGGAGAGGAAAGTAGAGGAGCAGGAGAATAAGGAGAGAAACAAGGAGAGGAAAGTAGAGGAGCAGGAGAATAAGGAGAGAAACAAGGAGAGGAAAGTAGAGGAGCAGGAGAATAAGGAGAGAAACAAGGAGAGGAAGATTAAAGCACGTCCCTGTCCAGGAAGCTCAGAATAAAAGAGAGATCCGGGCAGGAGAGAAAAGAGAGGAGGATGTGGGGGGAGGAGAGAAAAGAGAGGAGGAAGTGGGAGAGGAGGAGAGAAAAGAGAGGAGGAAGTTGGAGAGGAGAGAAAAGAGAGGAGGAAGTAGGAGAGGAGGAGAGAAAAGAGAGGAGGAAGTGGGAGATTAGGAGAGAAAAGAGAGGAGGAAGTAGGAGAGGAGGAGAGAAAAGAGAGGAGGAAGTAGGAGAGGAAGTAGAGAGAAAACAGAGGAGGAAGTAGGAGAGGAGAGGAGAGGAGGAAGTAGGAGAGGAGAGGAGGAAGTGGGAGAGGAGGAGAGAAAAGAGAGTAGGAAGTTGGAGAACAGGAGGAAAAAGAAGGTTAAAGGTAGAACAGAACAGATCAGTGTTTTTAAAAAGAGAAGGAATGAGAGGAGGGAAAGCAGATCCGTGGAGAGACCGGAGGAAGAGGAGGAGTGTGTCCCAATAATCTCTCCTTCTTCCTGAAGTGTGCACTAATCTGCTACTCCCCACAAATGTAAAAATATTGGATTAGTGTAGGCATGGGCTACAAGGAAGTTCCATATACCAATAATTTCCTTTAAAATCCATGAAGGTAGGTGAACAAGTGCACACTTCAGGAGAAAGGGGGGATTATTGAGCCGCAACCATGGAGATTGAGTAATAGGAAGGGAGGAGCAGGGTCAAATGTCAGGTGAGAGGTGAGAGATCAGGGGTCAGAGGTTAAAGCGTTCCCTCGTCCAGCAGTTTGTTGATCCCGTTGCAGATCTTCCTCAGGTACAGTCTGTAATCCTCTCCATCTCCGTACAGCTCGGCCAGGAACTCCCCGTGGGCAAAGTGGTTGAACACGTGGTCGATGCGAGTGTGCGACCGCAGGGTTAGGTGCTGCTCTACCAGCGCATGCAGAAGATCCCGGCATTCCAGCAGCAACTCTGACAGAATGCGGTGGTCGAACGTGTAGTCCACCTCGTAGAAGCTGACCGCCGTCATGGCTGCCTGGTTCATCTTTTTCTTGAAGCGTTCGACCGTGTCCAGTTCGTCTGGGCTGAACTGGTGGTTGCGGTACAGGATGCCGATCTTCAGGGCGATCTTGATGACGTCTTTGACGATCTTGTGGGCCTCCTTCTTACTCTTGGTGAACTCCCGGCTGACCTTGTACAGCTCGTCCAGGATCTCACTGCTGACGTCGTCCGTCAGGAGGTTGGCCACCGCCACGGTCGCCATCTTGGATAGGATTTTCTTCTGTGCCTGGAGGGCCAGGGAGCGAGAGTTGAAACACTCCTGGCCTGGAGGGGGGAGATAGGGTGGAGAAGGAGGGGAGAGAGAGAGATGGGGAGGAGAGGATGGTGGGGGAGAGAGGGGAGGAGTTAGGGGGGGGGAGAGTTGGGGAGAGGGGGGATAGAGGAAGGGGAGGTAGGAGGACGGATAAGGAGAGGGGGGGAAGAGGGAGATAGGGGGAGTAACGGGAGAGAGATAGAGAGAGGTGTAGATGAAGGAGAGAGGGGGAAGAGGGAGATGGGGGAGTAACGGGAGAGAGATAGAGAGAGGTGTAGATGAAGGAGAGAGGGAGAAGAGGGGGATAGGGGGAGTAATGGGAGAGAGATAGAGAGAGGTGTAGATGAAGGAGAGAGATAGAGAGAGGTGTAGATGAAGGAGAGAGATAGAGAGAGGTGTAGATGAAGGAGAGAGATAGAGAGAGGTGTAGATGAAGGAGAGAGATAGAGAGAGGTGTAGATGAAGGAGAGAGATAGAGAGAGGTGTAGATGAAGGAGAGAGGGGGAAGAGGTGTAGATGAAGGAGAGAGAGAGTTAGTGTTTAGCTCCATAGCCCACACAGTCAAACACACATTCCTCTCTGTCTCTCTGTTTAAAGCTCTTGTCAAAGAGAAGGACGAATCAGGACCAAACACACAGAGAAGATAGGATTTATACTAACCCTCCTTTTAAAGTCATACCGTAGTCAGGCACTTCTTACAGTGAACACATACTGTAAACTCAGAGTACAGGAGTCAAACTCATAACACTTTGTCACATAGGTCTACAGTTGTACTGTGCTTGTCAGACCAGCAGTAATTATATCAGTAGCATTAAAGGGGAAGTCTAAAGAGGATCTGTTCCTGGATCAGTTCCTGGATCAGTAAATGATGTCACGACAGTAAATTATCTGGAAAATCAAACCGTCTGAAACTTGCAGTGAAATGGCCGACACACACACATTCTCACACACATACGCAGTACAATAGTCTGGATAGCTTTGCGTCATTTAACTCTTACATTCTCTAACGTATAAAAATAACTTCTCTGGCTACTTTCTCTTTTGTCAAACAACACTTATTTTAGATAATCATTCCACTCCTTCATACTTCAGTCGTGGCCAAAAGTTTTGAGAATGACACAAATATACATTTTCACAAAGTTTGCTGCTTCAGTGTCTTTAGATATTTTTGTTAGATGTTACTATGGAATACTGAAGTATAATTACAAGTATTTCATAAGTGTCAAAGGCTTTTATTGACAATTACATGAAGTTGATGCAAAGAGTCAATATTTGCAGTGTTGACCCTTCTTTTTCAAGACCTCTGCAATCCACCCTGGCAGGCTGTCAATTAACTTATGGGCCACATCCTGACTGATTGCAGTCCATTCTTGCATAATCAATGCTTGGAGTTTGTCAGAATTTGTGTGTTTTTGTTTGTCCACCCGTCTCTTGAGGCTTGACCTCAAGTTTTCAATGGGATTCAGGTCTGGGGAGTTTCCTGGCCATGGACCCAAAATATCTATGTTTTGTTCCCCGAGCCACTTAGTTATCACTTTTGCCTTATGGCAAGGTGCTCCATCATGCTGGAAAAGGCATTGTTCATCACCAAACTGTTCCTGGATGGTTGGAAGAAGTTGCTCTCGGAGGATGTGTTGGTACCATTCTTTATTCATGGCTGTTTTCTTAGGCAAAAAAGTTTTCTTGGCTGAGAAGCAACCTCACACACGAATGGTCTCAGGATGCTTTACTGTTGGCATGACACAGGACTGATGGTAGCGCTCACCTTGTCTTCTCCGGACAATATTTTTTCCGAATGCCCCAAACAATCGGAAAGAGGATTCATCAGATAAAATGGCTTTACCCCAGTCCTCAGCAGTCCAATCCCTGTACCTTTTGCAGAATATCAGTCTGTCCCTGATGTTTTTCCTGAAGTGGCTTCTTTACTGCCCTTCATGACACCAGGCCATCCTTCAAAAGTCTTTGCCTCACTGTGCGTGCAGATGCACTCACACCTGCCTGCTGCCATTCCTGAGCAAGCTCTGTACTGGTGGTGCCCCGATCCTGCAGCTTAATCAACTTTAGGAGATGGTCCTGGCGCTTGCTGGACGTTCTTGGGCGCCCTGAAGCCTTCTTCACAACAGTTGAACCTCTCTCCTTGAAGTTCTTGATGATCTGATAAATGGTTGATTTTAGGTGCAATCTTACTGGCAGCAATATCCTTGCCTGTGAAGCCGTTTATGTGCAAAGCAATGATGACGGCACATGTTTCCTTGCAAGTAACCATGGTTGACAGAGTAGGAACAATGATTCCAAGCACCACCGTCCTTTTCAAACCTACGCTCTGTTATTCGAACTCAATCAGCATGACAGAGTGATCTCCAGCCTTGTCCTCGTCAACACACACCTGTGTTAACGAGAGAATCACTGACATGATGTCAGCTGGTCCTTTTGTGGAAGGGCTGAAATGCAGTGGAAATGTTCAGTTCATTTGCATGGCAAAGAGGGTCTTTGCAATTAATTGCAATTCATCTGATCACTCTTCATAACATTCTGGAGTATATGCAAATTGACATCATACTGTACAAACTGAGGCAGCAGACCTTGTGAAAATTAATATTTGTGTCATTCTCAAAACTTTTGGCCATGACTGTACAGTAAAACTACAGTGGTCTGACTGACTGGTAGATGGAGGGGGAAAGTGACAGACTGGTAGACGGAGGGGGATAGTGACTGACTGGTAGACTGAGGGGGATAATGACTAACTGGTAGACGGAGGGGGATATTGACTGACTGGTAGACAGAGGGGAATAGTGACTGACTGGTAGACTGAGGGGGATAATGACAGACTGGTAGACGGAGGGGGATAGTGACTGACTGGTAGACTGAGGGGGATAATGACAGACTGGTAGACGGAGGGGGATATTGACTGACTGGTAGACGGAGGGGAATAGTGACTGACTGGTAGACTGAGGTGGATAATGACTGACTGGTAGACTGAGGGGGATAATGACTGACTGGTAGACGGAGGGGAATAGTGACTGACTGGTAGACTGAGGGGGATAATGACTGACTGGTAGACTGAGGGGGATAATGACTGACTGGTAGATTGAGGGGGATAATGACTGACTGGTAGACTGAGGGGGATAATGACTGACTGGTAAACCGAAGGGGATAGTGACTGACTGGTAGACTGAGGTAATAATGACTGACTGGTAGACTAAGGGGGATAATGACTGACTGGTAGATTGAGGGGGATAATGACTAACTGGTAGACTGAGGGGGATAATGACTGACTGGTAAACCAAAGGGGATAGTGACTGACTGGTAGACTGAGGGGGATAATGACTGACTGGTAGACTGAGGGGATAATGACTGACTGGTAGATTGAGGGGGATAATGACTGACTGGTAAACTGAAGGGGATAGTGACTGACTGGTAGACTGAGGGGGATAATGACTGACTGGTAGACTGACAGGGATAATGACTGACAGGTAGACTGTGGGAGATAATGACTGACTTGTAGACCGAGGAGGATAATGACTGACTGGAAGACTGAGGGGGATAATGACTGACAGGTAGACTGAGGGAGATAATGACTGACTGGTAGACTGAGGGGATAATGACTGACAGGTAGACTGAGGGAGATAATGACTGACTGGTAGACTGAGGGGGATCATGAGGGCCTTAGAGTTGGGTCAGGAGTTTCTCCTGGCCAGTTCACATGGAAAACTCCTGTCCCTATGACTAAACAAATTAATTAATGAATAAACAAATGAATGAACGAAAGAATGAACAATAATCAATATCAGTGGTGTAAAGTACTTAAGTAGTACTTTCAAG
>NC_092152.1:80194883-80202383 GCF_045791955.1 Oncorhynchus clarkii lewisi | reverse complement strand
CAGAGATAAGCCTGACATATCCCCTCCTTTCTCTTTTGCTGCTCTGTGCAGTAGCCCCATATCTGCTCTCTTTCTCTCTCCAACAAGATCTCACAGTTTGACCAATTTGACTTCAGATTACGATTTTTGTCCATGTTTCTCCAAATGTCAAATGTGTTTTGGACACACTGGGTTGCTTTGCTGCTGTCGCCGGCACCTCCCGGCTGGTTAAATTAGGCACTAAGTTTATGCATAAATAACGAGTGCCTGTCACTGGGCTTAAACACGTTTCCCTTGGAGCCGGAGCTTGCGGCTAATATTTTGTTTCTTTACAATAGAACACTGTCTGTATCATCGATAGCCTTTATTTGTAATTATAAACAAACACAAAAGTGCCCACACGCACGTAGGCACAAACGAACTAACGCACGCAGGCGTGCACGCAGGCAGGCATGCACGCAGGCACGCAGGTACGCAGGCACACACACATACCTGCCATCTATATCTATCACAGGCATCGGTTCCCTGTAACTAATATCCTGTAGTTCTGAATCAACCCTTTGTTCTTGTGTGTTCCCATTTCTCCTTGTCCTCTGGTGGGTTATGTGTCTGTTATGAAGCTCGTCCTCTGGAGGGTTATGTGTCTGTTATGAGGCTCGTCCCCCAGTCCTCTGGAGGGTTATGTGTCTGTTATGAAGCTTGTCCTCTGGAGGGTTATGTGTCTGTTATGAGGCTCGGACAGCATCTCAAATGCCACCTTATTGCCTATATATGTCACTCTAGGACCATAGGACTCTGGTCAAAAGTAGCGAACTCTATAGAGAATAGGTCGCTACTGGGACGCAGCCTCAGAGTAACATAACATGATAGACAACTTGTTGAAACACCTGAAACATAATTGTAACATTATTACAAGTTTGACAAATGCCACTAATCCGAAGCATTGTTGCCATTTGATTGACAGCTCAATACAACAAGTTCTAATTCATCCCATGGCTACGTCCAAAATCAGACCCTATTTCCTATTTAGTGCACTGCTTTTGGCCAGGGTCTTTAGGGCTCTGGTAAATGGTAGCACAATAAATAAGGAATAGGGTGGAACCAACAGGATTCTGTTCAAAAGAAGGGTACTATTTAGGGAATAGGGTGTCATCTCATACTCAGGCGATGGCATCTCTCTGAGTGTCTCTGAGACTTTACATGTCAGCCTTTAGCCTCAGACTGAACTCTGATGCTTCACACCAAAGATAATAGAGGAGCAGAGGAGAGAACCTGACAAAAGGAGGTGTGAGAGAAGTGACAGAGTGTGAGAGGGAGAGAGCTCTGGCATCTTCCCCAATATTTGGAAACGGACTGATCACCCCAGGCCACAAAAGTGGAGACAAATTTGACACAAATAACTACAGTGGGATATGCGTCAACAGCAACCTTGGGAAAATCCTCTGCATTATCATTAACAGCAGACTCGAACATTTCCTCAGTGAAAACAATGTACTGAGCAAATGTCAAATTGTATGTTTACCAAACTACTGTACGACAGACCACATATTCACCCTGCACACCCTAATTGACAAACAATTTATTTATTGATTTCAAAAAAGTTTCTGACTCAATTTGGCATGAGGATCTGCTATACAAATAGATGGAAAGTGATGTTGGGGGAAAACATAGACCATTATAATATCCATGTACACAAACAAGAAGTGTGCGGTTAAAATTGGCAAAAAACACACATTTATCCCACAAGGCCGTGGGGTGCGACAGGGATGCAGCTTCAGCCCCACCCTCTTCAACATATATATATATAAACGAATTGACGAGGGCAATAGAACACTCTGCAGCACCCAGCCTCACCCTACTAGAATATGAAGTCAAATGTCTACTATTTGCTGATGATCTGGTGCTTCTGTCCCCAACTAAGGAGGGCCTAGAGCAGAACCTAGATCTTCTACACAGATTATTTCAGACCTGGGCCCTGACAGTAAATCTCAGTAAGACCAAAATAATGGTGTTCCAAAAAAGGTCCAGTTGCCAGGACCACAAATACAAATTCCATCTAGACACCAATACCTCAGCCACACTCAAGGACCTAAATGATATCATAACTGCCATTGATAAGAGACATTACTGTGCAGCCGTATTCATCAACCTGGCCAAGGCTTTCGACTCTATCAATCACCACATTCTTATTGGCAGACTCAACAGCCTTGGTTTCTCAAATGATTGCCTCGCCTGGTTCACCAACTACTTCTCTGATAGAGTTCAGTGTGTCAAATCGGAGGGCCTGTTGTCCGGACCTCTGGCAGTCTCTGGGGTGCCACAGGGTTCAATTCTTGGGCCGACTCTATTCTCTGTATACATCAATGATGTCGCTCTCGCTGCTGGTGATTCTCTGATCCACCTCTACGCAGACGACACCATTCTGTATACTTCTGGCACTTCTTTGGACACTGTGTTAACTAACCTCCAGGCGAGCTTCAATGCCATGCAACTCTCCTTCCGTGGCCTCCAACTGCTCTTAAATGCAAGTAAAACTAAGTGCATGCTCTTGAACCAATCACTGCCCGCATCTGCCCGCCTGTCCAGCATCACTGCCCTGGACGGTTCTGACTTCTATATATGGACAACTACAAATACCTAGGTGTCTGGTTAGACTGTAAACTCTCCTTCCAGACTCACATTAAGCATCTCCAATCCAAAATTAAATCTAGAATTGGCTTCCTATTTTGCAACAAAGCATTCTTCACTCATGCAGCCAAACATACCCTAATAAAACTGACCATCCTACCGATCCTCGACTTCGACGATGTCATCTATAAAATAGCCTCCAACACTCTACTCAACAAATTGGATGCAGTTTATCACAGTGCCATCCGTTTTGTCACCAAAGCCCCATATATTACTCACCACTGCGACCTGTACGCTCTCGTTGGCTGGCCATCGCTTCATACTCGTCGCCAAACTGACTGGCTCCAGGTCATCTACAAGTCTCTGCTAGGTAAAGCCCCCACCTTATCTCAGCTCACTGGTCACCATAGCAGCACCCACCTATAGCACGAGCTCCAGCAGGTATATCTCACTGGTCACCCCCAAATCCAATTCTTCCTTTGGCCGCCTCTACTTTCAGTTCTCTGCTGCCAATACCTGGAACAAACTGCAAAATCTCTGAAGCTGGAGACTCTTACCTCCCTCACTAGCTTTAAGCACCAGCTGTCAGAGCAGCTCACAGATCACTGCACCTGTACATAGCTCATCTGTAATGTCCAATCTCATGTCCAATCTACCTCATCCCCATACTGTATTTATTTATTTATCTTGCTCCTTTGCATCTTCTGTACATCCTACCATTCCAGTGTTTAATTGGTTTATTGTAATTACTTCACCACCATGGCCTATTTTTTGCCTTACCTCTCTTATCCTACCTCATTTCCACATGCTGTATATAGATTTTTCTTCTGTATTATTGATTGTATGTATGTTTATTCCATGTGTAATTCTGTGTTGTATGTGTCGAACTGCTTTGCTTTATCTTGGCCAGGTCACAGTTGCAAATGAGAACTTGTTCTCAACTAGCCTACCTGGTTAAATAAAGGTGAATAACATAATAAACACCATTGTAAACACAACCCATATTCATGTTTATTTATGTACGCTTTTGTATTTTAATTGTTTGCACATCATTACAACACTGTATATAGACATATGACATTTTAAATCACTTTATTATTTTGGAACTTTTGTGATTGTAATGTGTACTGTTCATTTTATTGTTTATTTCACTTTGGTTATTATCTATTTCACTTACTTTGGCAATGTAAACATATGTTTCCCATGCCAATAAAGCCTTTCAATTGAATTGAATTGAATTGAATTGAATTGAAAGGGGAGAGTGGGAGAGTGTGAAAGCGGGAGAGAGAAGAAAATGATGGTAAGAAGTGGGAGATAGCTTTTAGCACAGAAGTGCACAGAAGTGAAGAGGGTATAATAGGGAATTGGTGTGTGTGTGTGTGTGTTGTGTGTGTCCTCTCAGACCTGTAGCTAATGCAGGCATGGTGGCACAGAGTCCTCACCTCTCTTGTGCTCATAAGTAACTTGATCTTACAAGCCCAGGTCGATATTTGACATTTATCCAACAACCGCAAACCTCTCATCTCCCCATCTGTTGGTAATATGGTTCTCTGGATACCAGAAAGAGAGAGAGAAGCCTGTCCTGACCTGAAGTAACACTGTAGCCTTGGCACACAGACACAGACAGTATACAGTATACAATACGATCCACTCTTATTGTCCCCAAGAGGAAAGTTGTGTTGGACATACCACACACTGATTACTACCTACACTCTGCTTGTTTTGAAAGATGTGTATAGTTACAGCAGCTATACAATTGCCATTATAAGTTACATTTCAAATTCAAAGTGTGGCTTTTACCATCCCGTGTGTCCTAGTACATGGTGCAAGCATCTGAAGACTATTTCAGTGAGTAGGGATTTTTTATTTTCCAGTCTACATGGTGAATCCTCTCAGTGGGCCTTTCTCTCTTCCCTCGTTCTCTCCTCTTTTCCCTTCCCTCTTTCTCCTCCTCTCTTTCACTTTTTGTTCATTCTTTCTCAATCTATTGTGCAGCTGACGGAAGTAAGTATTGAGATTTTAGTACAAGAGTGCGCTCACACACATACACGCAGACACACACGATAGCTGTCAATCAAAATGCGCTAAAGTAAAACCAAAACCAACCTTGACAGTTAAGTTTAGGTATTAACTATGATTGGTTAAGGTAAAGGGTTAAGGGTTAAGTTAAAATTACAAAACAAGTGTTTAGCACAGGGATTGAATACGCTATCCTTGTAGCAGTACTGTAGCTCATGGTTTAAGCATGTCCTCAACCCCAACCCCAACCATCCAACAACATCCCCAACAACATCCCCATCCCCAACCTCAACGCCAACCCCAATCTCATCCCCAACAACATCCCCAACCTCAACAACATCCCCTACCCCAACAACATCTCCAACCCCAACAACATCCCCAACCCGAACAAGATCTCCAACCCCAACCCCAACAACATCCTCAACCCCAACAACATCTCTAACCCCAACAACATCTCCAACCCCAACAACATCCCCAACCCCAACAACATCCCAAACCCCAAACCACATCCCCAACCCCAACAACATCCCCATCCCCAACAACATCCTCAACCCCAACCCCAACCCCAACAACATCCCAAACCCCAACAACATCCCCATCCCCAACAACATCCCCAACCTCAACCTCAACCCCAACCCCAACCCCAACACCAACCCCAACAACATCCTCAACCCCAACAACATCCCCAACCCCAATCCCAACCCCAACAACATATCCAACCCCAACCCTAACCTCAACCCCAACCCCAACCCCAACACCAACCCCAACAACATCACCCAACCTCAACCCCATCCCCAACACCCTAGCTCCTCCGGAGCCTACTAGATGTTAATAAGTGATTGCATTGCCCCTAGTGACCATTAGGAAATTGCAATGAAAATAAAAACCATTAGGAAATTGCAATGAAAATAAAATGACACCCCATGCCATAATTTCACAATTTCATATACGTCAACATATGCCATAATTCACTAGAGTTTGGCCTGAAATTAGATGTAGCTAAATACATCCATCCAACTAAATTAGGTTTTAATCTTATATGTTATATGTGACAACAACATTTTCTATGTCAACATTTAGTACATGAACTGTCAACCAGCATTGAGGAGGTGTTAGCTGTGTTAGCAGGTTTGGCCAGAGACTAGATAGCCTCTTTATAGCTATGTTAGCTGGCTAGCAGGGACCAGATAGCCTGTTTATAGCTATGTTAGCTGGCTAGCAGGGACCAGATAGCCTATTTATAGCTATGTTAGCTGGCTAGCAGGGACCAGCTAGCCTGTTTATAGCTATGTTAGCTGGCTAGCAGGGACCAGGTGGCCTGTTTATAGCTATGTTAGCTGGCTAGCAGGGACCAGATAGCCTATTTATAGCTATGTTAGCTGGCTAGCAGGGACCAGATAGCCTGTTTATAGCTATGTTAGCTGGCTAGCAGGGACCAGATGGCCTGTTTATAGCTATGTTAGCTGGCTAGCAGAGATAGCCTGTCTACAGCTATGTTAGTTGGCTAGCAGAGACAATATGTCTTTGTTCCAATTGCTGGTTTCAGAATGCTGAGTCAACACCTTCTGCTGCGTTACATCAGAACACACATCCCCGGAACCCTGTCAGACCTCGGAATGCTGAGCTCCGGCCCAGGAATGTGGCTGTGGAATGGGACGTAAGGTTTGTTTTGGGAAGGTTCCCAAGTCATCAGAGGATGGAGTTATTAGAAACAGCAGCTAAGACAAACTAGACTGATATTGAATACAGCCACCAGGCTGGGTGGACTAATTACACACACGACTGCACTCTCTCTGTGTGTGTGAGTGTTCTGTTTCTGCGAGAATCAGTCATGCACCATTAATAGTGACAGAAACATGATGATCCCTTTTGGAAAAAACGATGTTTGACCAGATACAATGCTATTTTACATGAAACAAATGTTTTTATTTTACTAGGCAACTCAGTTAACAGCAAATTCTTATTTTCAATGACAGCCTAGGAACAGTGGGTTAACTGCCTGTTCAGGGGAAGAACAACAGATTTGTACCTTGTCAGCTCAGGGGTTTGAACTTGCAACCTTCCGGTTACTAGTCCAACTCTCTAACCACTAGGCTACCCTACCGCCCCGCATTGACCACAGTCTCAAAAAAAAACATTATTAACACACTACGCCGTCATGGATTGACAACAGACTTTCAACACAGTTATAGCGAAAGACATTCAACATGCACAGCACAGCACAAATTACTGATGATTGGCTGAGGTAAATGTATGATAAAAAGATGGTGTGAGCTGCTTTGTTAGACTTCAAAACAGCTTTTGATATTATTGATCACAGTCTACTGCTGGAAAAACATACAGTGGGGAGAACAAGTATTTGATACACTGCCGATTTTGCAGGTTTTCCTACTTACAAAGCATGTAGATGTCTGTAATTTTTATCATAGGTACACTTCAACTGTGAGAGACGGAATCTAAAACAAAAATCCAGAAAATCACATTGTATGATTTTTAAGTAATTAATTTGCATTTTATTGCATGACATACGTAAGTATTTGATCACCTACCAACCAGTAAGAATTCCGGCTCTCACAGACCTGTTAGTTTTTCTTTAAGACGCCCTCCTGTTCTCCACTCATTACCTGTATTAACTGCACCTGTTTGAACTCGTTACCTGTATAAAAGACACCTGTTCACACACTCAATCAAACAGACTCCAACCTCTCCACAATGGCCAAGACCAGGGAGCTGTGTAAGGACATCAGGGATAAAATTATAAACCTGCACAGGGCTGGGATGGGCTACAGGACAATAGGCAAGCAGCTTGGTGATAAGGCAACAACTGTTGGCGCAATTATTAGAAAATGGAAGAAGATGACGGTCAGTCACCCT
>NC_092152.1:80187383-80192383 GCF_045791955.1 Oncorhynchus clarkii lewisi | reverse complement strand
CTACTGTACCTAAGGAGTTTTACCTGCTGCTAAGGAGTTATACTACTGTACCTGTTACTACTGTACCTGCTCTAGTACTACTGGAAGGAGTTTACTACTGTACTGTACCTGCTGCTAGAGGAGTTTTACTACTGTACCTGCTGTAAGTACCTGCTGTAAGACTGTACCTGTTGTACCTGCTAAGGAGTTATACTACTACCTGTACCTGCTCTAAGGAGTTTTACACTACTGTACCTGCTGTAAGGAGTTATACTACTGTACCTGCTCTAAGGAGTTTTACTACTGTACCTGCTCTAGAGTTTTACTACTGTACCTGCTGTAAGGAGTTTTACTACTGTACCTGCTGTAAGCAGTTTTACTACTGTACCTGCTGTAAGGAGTTTTACTACTGTACCTGCTCTAGAGTTTTACTACTGTACCTGCTCTAAGGAGTTTTACTACTGTACCTGCTGTAAGGAGTTTTACTACTGTACCTGCTGTAAGGAGTTTTACTACTGTACCTGCTGTAAGGAGTTTTACTACTGTACCTGCTCTAAGGAGTTTTACTACTGTACCTGCTCTAGGGTTTTACTACTGTACCTGCTGTAAGGAGTTATACTACTGTACCTGCTCTAGAGTTTTACTACTGTACCTGCTGTAAGGAGTTATACTACTGTACCTGCTCTAGAGTTTTACTACTGTACCTGCTCTAGAGTTTTACTACTGTACCTGCTCTAGAGTTTTACTACTGTACCTGCTGTAAGGAGTTTTACTACTGTACCTGCTGTAAGGAGTTTTACTACTGTACCTGCTGTAAGGAGTTTTACTACTGTACCTGCTGTAAGGAGTTTTACTACTGTACCTGCTGTAAGGAGTTTTACTACTGTACCTGCTCTAAGGAGTTATACTACTGTACCTACAGTAAGGAGTTATACTACTGTACCTGCTATAGAGTTTTACTACTGTACCTGCTCTAGAGTTTTACTACTGTACCTGCTGTAAGGAGTTTTACTACTGTACCTGCTCTAAGGAGTTTTACTACTGTACCTGCTGTAAGGAGTTATACTACTGTACCTGCTCTAAGGAGTTATACTACTGTACCTGCTCTAAGGAGTTATACTACTGTACCTGCTCTAAGGAGTTTTACTACTGTACCTGCTGTAAGGAGTTTTACTACTGTACCTGCTCTAAGGAGTTATACTACTGTACCTGCTCTAAGGAGTTATACTACTGTACCTGCTGTAAGGAGTTTTACTACTGTACCTGCTCTAGAGTTTTACTACTGTACCTGCTGTAAGGAGTTTTACTACTATACCTGCTGTAAGGAGTTTTACTACTGTACCTGCTGTAAGGAGTTTTACTACTGTACCTGCTGTAAGGAGTTTTACTACTGTACCTGCTCTAGAGTTTTACTACTGTACCTGCTCTAGAGTTTTACTACTGTACCTGCTGTAAGGAGTTTTACTACTGTACCTGCTGTAAGGAGTTTTACTACTGTACCTGCTCTAAGGAGTTTTACTACTGTACCTGCTCTAGAGTTTTACTACTGTACCTGCTCTAAGGAGTTATACTACTGTACCTGCTCTAAGGAGTTTTACTACTGTACCTGCTGTAAGGAGTTTTACTACTGTACCTGCTGTAAGGAGTTTTACTACTGTACCTGCTCTAGAGTTTTACTACTGTACCTGCTCTAGAGTTTTACTACTGTACCTGCTCTAGAGTTTTACTACTGTACCTGCTCTAGAGTTTTACTACTGTACCTGCTCTAAGGAGTTTTACTACTGTACCTGCTCTAGAGTTTTACTACTGTACCTGCTGTAAGGAGTTTTACTACTGTACCTGCTGTAAGGAGTTTTACTACTGTACCTGCTCTAAGGAGTTTTACTACTGTACCTGCTCTAGGGTTTTACTACTGTACCTGCTGTAAGGAGTTATACTACTGTACCTGCTCTAGAGTTTTACTACTGTACCTGCTGTAAGGAGTTATACTACTGTACCTGCTCTAGAGTTTTACTACTGTACCTGCTCTAGAGTTTTACTACTGTACCTGCTCTAGAGTTTTACTACTGTACCTGCTTAAGGAGTTACTACTGTACCTGCTGTAAGGAGTTTTACTACTGTACCTGCTGTAAGGAGTTTTACTACTGTACCTGCTGTAAGGAGTTTTACTACTGTACCTGCTCTAGAGTTTTACTACTGTACCTGCTCTAGAGTTTTACTACTGTACCTGCTGTAAGGAGTTTTACTACTGTACCTGCTCTAAGGAGTTATACTACTGTACCTGCTCTAAGGAGTTTTACTACTGTACCTGCTCTAAGGAGTTTTACTACTGTACCTGCTGTAAGGAGTTTTACTACTGTACCTGCTCTAAGGAGTTTTACTACTGTACCTGCTGTAAGGAGTTTTACTACTGTACCTGCTCTAGAGTTTTACTACTGTACCTGCTCTAGAGTTTTACTACTGTACCTGCTGTAAGGAGTTTTACTACTGTACCTGCTCTAGAGTTTTACTACTGTACCTGCTCTAAGGAGTTTTACTACTGTACCTGCTGTAAGGAGTTTTACTACTGTACCTGCTGTAAGGAGTTTTACTACTGTACCTGCTCTAGAGTTTTACTACTGTACCTGCTGTAAGGAGTTTTACTACTGTACCTGCTGTAAGGAGTTTTACTACTGTACCTGCTCTAGAGTTTTACTACTGTACCTGCTCTAAGGAGTTTTACTACTGTACCTGCTCTAAGGAGTTTTACTACTGTACCTGCTCTAGAGTTTTATTACTGTACCTGCTCTAGAGTTTTACTACTGTACCTGCTCTAGAGTTTTACTACTGTACCTGCTCTAGAGTTTTACTACTGTACCTGCTCTAGAGTTTTACTACTGTACCTGCTCTAGAGTTTTACTACTGTACCTGCTGTAAGGAGTTTTACTACTGTACCTGCTCTAGAGTTTTACTACTGTACCTGCTCTAAGGAGTTTTACTACTGTACCTGCTCTAGAGTTTTACTACTGTACCTGCTGTAAGGAGTTTTACTACTGTACCTGCTGTAAGGAGTTTTACTACTGTACCTGCTGTAAGGAGTTTTACTACTGTACCTGCTCTAAGGAGTTTTACTACTGTACCTGCTCTAAGGAGTTTTACTACTGTACCTGCTCTAAGGAGTTTTACTACTGTACCTGCTCTAAGGAGTTTTACTACTGTACCTGCTGTAAGGAGTTTTACTACTGTACCTGCTCTAAGGAGTTTTACTACTGTACCTGCTCTAAGGAGTTTTACTACTGTACCTGCTCTAGAGTTTTACTACTGTACCTGCTCTAGAGTTTTACTACTGTACCTGCTCTAAGGAGTTTTACTACTGTACCTGCTGTAAGGAGTTTTACTACTGTACCTGCTGTAAGGAGTTTTACTACTGTACCTGCTCTAGAGTTTTACTACTGTACCTGCTCTAGAGTTTTACTACTGTACCTGCTCTAGAGTTTTACTACTGTACCTGCTCTAGAGTTTTACTACTGTACCTGCTCTAAGGAGTTTTACTACTGTACCTGCTCTAGAGTTTTACTACTGTACCTGCTGTAAGGAGTTTTACTACTGTACCTGCTGTAAGGAGTTTTACTACTGTACCTGCTGTAAGGAGTTTTACTACTGTACCTGCTCTAGAGTTTTACTACTGTACCTGCTCTAGAGTTTTACTACTGTACCTGCTCTAGAGTTTTACTACTGTACCTGCTGTAAGGAGTTTTACTACTGTACCTGCTGTAAGGAGTTTTACTACTGTACCTGCTCTAAGGAGTTTTACTACTGTACCTGCTGTAAGGAGTTTTACTACTGTACCTGCTGTAAGGAGTTTTACTACTGTACCTGCTCTAGAGTTTTACTACTGTACCTGCTCTAAGGAGTTATACTACTGTACCTGCTCTAAGGAGTTTTACTACTGTACCTGCTGTAAGGAGTTTTACTACTGTACCTGCTGTAAGGAGTTTTACTACTGTACCTGCTCTAGAGTTTTACTACTGTACCTGCTCTAGAGTTTTACTACTGTACCTGCTCTAGAGTTTTACTACTGTACCTGCTCTAGAGTTTTACTACTGTACCTGCTCTAAGGAGTTTTACTACTGTACCTGCTCTATAGTTTTACTACTGTACCTGCTGTAAGGAGTTTTACTACTGTACCTGCTGTAAGGAGTTTTACTACTGTACCTGCTGTAAGGAGTTGTAAGGAGTTTTACTACTGTACCTGCTGTAAGGAGTTTTACTACTGTACCTGCTCTAGAGTTTTACTACTGTACCTGCTCTAGAGTTTTACTACTGTACCTGCTGTAAGGAGTTTTACTACTGTACCTGCTCTAGAGTTTTACTACTGTACCTGCTCTAAGGAGTTTCACTACTGTACCTGCTGTAAGGAGTTTTACTACTGTACCTGCTGTAAGGAGTTTTACTACTGTACCTGCTCTAGAGTTTTACTACTGTACCTGCTGTAAGGAGTTTTACTACTGTACCTGCTGTAAGGAGTTTTATTACTGTACCTGCTCTAGAGTTTTACTACTGTATCTGCTCTAGAGTTTTACTACTGTACTTGCTGTAAGGAGTTTTACTACTGTACCTGCTCTAGAGTTTTATTACTGTACCTGCTCTAGAGTTTTATTACTGTACCTGCTCTAGAGTTTTCCTACTGTACCTGCTCTAGAGTTTTATAACTGTACCTGCTCTAGAGTTTTATTACTGTACCTGCTCTAGAGTTTTACTACTGTACCTGCTGTAAGGAGTTTTACTACTGTACCTGCTCTAGAGTTTTACTACTGTACCTGCTCTAAGGAGTTTTATTACTGTACCTGCTCTAGAGTTTTACTACTGTACCTGCTGTAAGGAGTTTTACTACTGTACCTGCTGTAAGGAGTTTTACTACTGTACCTGCTGTAAGGAGTTTTACTACTGTACCTGCTCTAAGGAGTTTTACTACTGTACCTGCTCTAAGGAGTTTTACTACTGTACCTGCTCTAAGGAGTTTTACTACTGTACCTGCTCTA
>NC_092152.1:80172383-80174883 GCF_045791955.1 Oncorhynchus clarkii lewisi | reverse complement strand
CTTTTCCAGTCAGGGCCTCCCTCCATCTCTCTCTCTTTTCCTCTCTCTCTCTTTTCCTGAGTCGTCTTTTCCAGTCAGGGCCTCCCTCCATCTCTCTCTCTTTTCCTCTCTCTCTCTTTTCCTGAGTCGTATTTTCCAGTCAGGGCCTCCCTCCATCTCTCTCTCTTTTCCTCTCTCTCTCTTTTCCTGAGTCGTCTTTTCCAGTCAGGGCCTCCCTCCATCTCTTTCTCTTTTCCTCTCTCTCTCTCTTCTGAGTTTGAAAGATTTTCCAGCTTCCAGCTTCTGGATTTTGGCAATGTATGTGTGTGTGTGTTCAAGGGTGTAAGGGTGTGTTTGTAGGAAGGGAGAAGAGTGTTTGGGCTGCAAGAGGGATAACGTGTGTGAAGGGCAGTAAATGGGTGTGTGCCATGGGAAAGGTATGTGTGTGTGAGAGAGAGTGAGAGAGAGAGAGACAGGGTAGTCCAATGAGTTCACAGGGCCCAGGAGAGTAGATAGGAGTCAATAGACCATAGAAAGAGAAATATAACCAAACATGTCCTCCCCTTCTCCCCTCTCCTCCCCTTCTCCCATCTCCCCCCCTTTTCCCCTCTCCTTCCCTCTCCTCCCCTTCTCCCCTCTCCTCCCCTTCTCCCATCTCCCCCCCTTTTCCCCTCTCCTTTCCTCTCCTCCCCTTCTCCCATCTCCTTCCCTCTCCTCCCCTTCTCCCATCTCCCCCCTTTTCCCCTCTCCTTCCCTCTCCCCTCTCCTCCCCTTCTCCCCTCTCCTCCCCTTCTCCCATCTCCCCCCTTCTCCCCTCTCCTCCCCTCTCCCCTCTCCTCCCCTTCTCCCATCTCCCCCCTTCTCCCCTCTCCTCCCCTTCTCCCCTCTCCTCCCCTTCTCCCCTCTCATCCCCTTCTCCCCTCTCCTCCCCTTTTCCCCTCTCCTTTCCTCTCCTCCCCTTCTCCCCTCTCCTCCCCTTCTCCCCTCTCCTTCCCTCTCCTCCCCTTCTCCCCTCTCCTCCCGTTCTCCAATCTCCTCCCCTTTTCCCCTCTCCTTTCCTCTCCTCCTCTTCTCCCCTCTCCTCCCTTTTTCCCCTCTCCTTCCCTCTCCTACCCTTCTCCTATCTCCTCCTCTTTTCCCCTCTCCTTCCCTCTCCTCCCCTCTCCTCCCCTTCTCCCATCTCCCCCCTTTTCCCCTCTCCTTCCCTCTCCTCCCCTTCTCCCCTCTTCTCCCCTTTTCCCCTCTCCTTTCCTCTCCTCCCCTTCTCCCCTCTCCTCCCCTTCTCCCCTCTCCTCCCCTTTTCCCTCCTCTTCTCCCCTTCTCCCCTCTCCTTCCCTTCTACCCTCTTCTCCCCTTCTCCCCTCTCCTTCCCTTCTCCCCATCTCCCGTCTCCGCCCCTTCTCCCCTCTCCTCCCCTTCTCCCCTACTCCCGTCTCCTCCCCTTCTCCCCTCTCCTCCCCTTCTCCCCTCTCCTCCCCTTTTTCCCTCTCCTCCCCTCTCCTCCCCTTCTCCCCTCTCCTCCTCCCCTTCTCCCCTCTCCTCCCCTTCTCCACCCCTCTCCTGCCCTCTCCTCCCCTCTCCTACCTACTGTATTAACAGACAGTGTTATGGTTGTTTGAGGAGTCCTGTATTGTAGCTTTGTTCAGGTATAATTCCCTCTAAAAAGAGAATCATTTGAATGAAGGATCACAGCTTTAGACACTAGCCTCTGCTTTGAGCAAGATTAAAATGCCAGCGAGAGAGATAGATAAAGAGAGGGGTAGAAGAGGGGGGACGAGAGAGATAGATAAAGAGAGGGGTAGAAGAGGGGGACGAGAGAGAAAGAGAGAGAGAGAGAGACAGGAGAAAGGGGAAAGTGAGTTAGAGAGATAGGAGTGGTAGAGAGAGTCACAAATTAATGAAAGGAAGAAAGAAAGAAAGAAAGAAAGAAAGAAAGAAAGAAAGTCAGTGAGATGTGGGGAGAGTGAGAGAAAGAGTGACTTAAGAGAGAGAGGAGAGTCAGTGAGAGAGTGGGGGAGAGTGTATTATTGTGGGGAGAGTGAGATAAAGGAGAGTCAGTGAGAGAGGGGGCGAGTGTATTAATGTGGGGAGAGTGAGATAAAGGAGAGTCAGTGAGAGAGGGGGAGAGTGAGAGAAAGAGTGACTAAAGAGAGAGATGAGAGAGAGAGAGTCAGTGAGAGAGCAGGAGAGTGAGAATGCTGTAGGCTTTAAGGATATCCTAATGCCTCCGGCACAGTAAGCCTATGTCTCCCCAAACAATTTTAAAAACCAGACCAAACGTAAACACGGCCCTTCACACAGGGCTCAGAGGGGTTAGGGGTCCTGTGACTGAAGATAAACCACGACATTAGAGATATGGTAAAGAACGTTGGACTTTCAGACATAGGGAGCTATACTGAGGACACCACCTGATGTTGTATATTACAGCCTGTACCAACATTACTATGACAACAGGCCTTCTGAATGTATTCCTATGATTAATGCTACCAGCTCTCACAATCTCATGTCACAATTAGACATC
>NC_092152.1:80107383-80169883 GCF_045791955.1 Oncorhynchus clarkii lewisi | reverse complement strand
TTTTTTTGCTCCCTCTTTCTCCCTCTTTCTTTCTCTCTTCTCACTGGTTCCCTCCCTCACTCGCTAACTGTGCTGACTCTTTCAATATCTCTCTTCCTCTCTTCTACTTTCCTCCTCCTGTCCCTGCTCCCTCCGTCATTCTGGTCAGTCCTTCCCTCCCTCTCTCCCTCTCTTTCCTTCCCTCCCTCTCTTTCTCTCTGGGCTGTCACTCTCTGTCACTCTTCCTCAGCGCTCTCAATATCTGTCTTTATTTTCTGTCACACTCCCTTTCTCTGCTCCTGTGCTCTCTCCCTCTCTGCAAGCGCTAACCCCCTCTCTCTACATGCGGTCTCTTTCTCTCTCTCTCTCTCTCTCTCTCTTTCTCGCTCTCTCTCTCTGATTATTAAGTTATGTGTGCGTTTCACTGTGGGAGAGGAGAAACTGAAGCCAGTAGCAGCAGTAGCTAGTTTTTCACCACCAGCTCAATCCCCTGCCTTCCCTCTTTCTCCCCCTTCCCCTTCACTCCTCCCCCTTCCCCTTCACTCCTCCCCCTTCCCTTCCCTCCCCCTCCACTTCTTCCCCTCCCCCCCCCCCCCTTCCTCCTTCCCCTGCCCTTCTTCCCTCCTCTCCCCCTTCCTCCTGGTTATTGGCTCATAGTCAGTCATTAGAGAACCCTGTACCGCTCTCACTCACCATGACCAGAAGTCTCTAGCTCGACTCTAGGGTGAAGGTTCCCTTCCCTAATCCTAACCTGAATCCTTAGTGAGGAGCATGCCAAACTGACCCAAGATCAGCATCTTGGGCATTGTCACCCTACTAAGTCTCTACAGAAATGCTCATTTTCTATGGCCTATCAGCCTTTGCCCTGCCTGGATGGTTGTTTGGCTGGCTGGTTGGCTGATTGGCTGGTTGACTGGTTGGTTGGTTGGCTGGTTGGTTGGCTGGCTGGTTGGCTGATTGGCTGGTTGGCTGATTGGCTGGCTGGTTGGCTGGTTGGTTGGCTGATTGGTTGGCTGGTTGGCTGGTTGGTTGGCTGGTTGGCTGGTTGGTTGGCTGGTTGGCTGGCTGGCTGGCTGGCTGGCTGGTTGGCTGGCTGGCTGGCTGGCTGGCTGGCTGGCTGGCTGGCTGGCTGGCTGGTTGGCTGGCTGGTTGGTTGGTGACATGATCATGGTGTTCAGCACTTCTCATGGCCAACACAGACTACATCCTAAATGGTACCCTATTCCCTATATAGTGCACTATTGTTTTACTGCTGCTGTTTAATATTTGTTACTTTTTTACTTAACCTGTTGCGACGACCAAACCCGGATCCGGGATTCTATTTATAGACCTAAGCTCATTACCATAACGCAACGTTAACTATTCATGAAAATCGCAAATGAAATGAAATAAATATGCTAGCTCTCAAGCTTAGCCTTTTGTTAACAACACTGTCATCTCAGATTTTCAAAATATGCTTTTCAACCATAGGAAAACAATCATTTGTGTAACAGTAGCTAGCTAGCGTAGCATTTAGCGTTAGCATTAGCGTTAGCATTAGCGTTAGCATTTAGCAGGCAACTATCACAAAAACAAGTAAAGCCTTCAAATAAAATAACTTACCTTTGAAGAACTTCTGATGTTTTCAATGAGGAGACTCTCAGTTAGATAGCAGATGCTCCGTTTTTCCAAAAAGATTCTTTGTGTATTAGAAATAGCTCCGTTTTGTACATCACATTTGGCTACCAAAAAAAAAAAAAAACGAAAATTCAGCCCTCAAAACGCGAACTTTTTTCCAAATTAACTCCATAATATCGACTGAAACATGGCAAACGTGGTTTAGAATCAATCCTCAAGGTGTTTTTCCACATATCTCTTCAATGATATATCCTTCGTGGAAGCCTGGTTTCTCCTTGCTCTCAAATGGAAAAATAATTGCACCTGGCTTTACGCTCCAATTTCGACGCAGGGACACCAGGCGGACACTTGGAAAATGTAGTCTCTTATGGTCAATCTTCCAATGATATGCCTACAAATACGTCACAATGCTGCTAACACTTTGGGGGAACGACAGAAAGTGTAGGCTCATTCCTTGCGCAATCACAGCCATATAAGGAGACAATGGAAAACAGAGCTTCAGAAATTCTGATCATTTCCTGGTTGATGCATCATCTTGGTTTCGCCTGTAGAATGAGTTCTGGGGCACTTACAGACAATATCTTTGCAGATTCTGAAACTTCAGAGTGTTTTCTTTCAAAAACTGTCAAGAATATGCATAGTCGAGCATCTTTTTGTGACAAAATATCGCGCTTAAAACGGGAACGTTTTTTATCCAAAAATGAAATAGCGCCCCTAGAGATCAAAGAGGTTAACACATATTTTATTTTATTAAAACTTCTTAACCTGTTTAGGACTGCTAGCGGAACCGCTCACCAACAGCCAATGAAATTGCAGGGCGCCAAATACAAATCAAGAGAAATCTCAAATCAAATTTCTCAAATATACAAGTATTAGGCACCATTTTAAAGATACAATTCTCGTTAATCCAGCCACAGTGTCTGATTTCAAAAATGCACTCCCAGGAATCGCTTGTTTTGTTCGATAATGTCCATCAGTTATGTCCATTTATGTCCAATAGCTTCTTTTGTTAGGGCGTTTGGTAAACAAATCCAAAAGCGCGATCTGGTCCAGTCTGACGAAACGTTCAAAAAGTTATATTACAGGTCGAAGAAACTTGTCAAACTAAGTATAGAATCAATCTTTCGGATGTTTTTTTATCATAAATGTTCAATAATGTTCCAACTGGAGAATTCCTTTGTCTGTAGAAAAGCAAGCGAGGTACCTCTCATGACAAATACGCTTGACTGAGAACGAGGCTGCTGGCAGACCCCTTAGTCAAACAGCTCTCATCCGGCCCCCCTTCACAGGAGCAGCATGAAACAATGTTCTAAAGACGGTTGACATCTAGTGGAAGCCATAGGAAGTGCAAAATAACCCATATCCCACTGTGTATTCGATAGGGGTGAGTTCAAAAACTACAAACCTCAGATTTCCCACTTCCTGTTTGGATTTTCTCTCAGGTTTTTGCCTGCCATATGAGTTCTGTTATACTCACAGTTTTTTTCTATCTAATGCTAATAATAATATTCATATATTAGCATCTGGGACAGAGTAGGAGGCAGTTCACTCTGGGCACGCTATTCATCCAAAAGTGAAAATGCTGCCCCCTATCGCAAAGTTAAAGCATTGTTGGTTAAGGGCTTGTAAGTAAGCATTTCACATTAACCTGTTACACATTACACCTGTTGTATTCAGTGCATGTGACAAATTACATTTGAATTGATTTGATTTGACTTTTAACCAGAGCCTTACATCAGTCCCAAAGAAAATGGAAGGCCTGTGTGTGTGTGTGTGTGTGTGTGTGTGTGTGTGTGTGTGTGTGTGTGTGTGTGTGTGTGTGTGTGTGTGTGTGTGTGTGTGCGTGTGTGTGTGTGCCTACAGATGGTTGTATTTTTAGGCTACCTCAGCAGGTCCCTTCAGCAGCAGATGGGCCTCTTTCCCCACAGGCAGTGTTATTATAACACATCATCACACTCCATAATCAAATCAAATGTATTGGTCACGTACACATATTTAGCAGATGTTATACTGCAGGTGTAGCGAAATGCTTGTCTGTGTGTCTGTGTGCGTGCCTGTGTGCATGTCTGTGTATGTATGAGTGCATATTACAGTATAATACACCATAATTGTATTAAATTAACCATTATTTTAACAGGGAGTTATGCTGAGACCAAGGACTCTTTCACAAATGAACCCAGTATACACATCACTAAACATCAATATACACATCACTACACATCAAACACATCAATATACACATCACTAAACATCACATCACTACACATCAATATACACATCACTACACATCAAACACATCAATATACACATCACTACACATCAATATGCACATCACACATCACATCACACATCAATATACACATCACTACTAATCAATCAATCACTACACATAAATATACATCTCACACATCAATATACACATCACTACACATCAATATGCACATCAAACACATAAATATACACATCACTACACATCAATATACACATCACTACACATCAATTTACACATCACTACACATCAATATACACATCACTACACATCAATATGCACATCACTACACATCAATATGCACATCACTGCACATCAATATACATCAATATACACATCACTACACATCAATTTACACATCACTGCACATCAATATACATCAATATACACATCACTAAACATAAATATACACATCACTACACATCAAACACATCAATATAAATATCACTACACATCACTATAAACATCAATATACACATCACTATAAACATCAATATACATATCACTACACATAAATATACATCTCACTATAAAAATCAATATACACATCACTACACATCAGTATATACATCACTACACATCAGTATATACATCACTACACATCAGTATATACATCAATATACACATCACTAAACATAAATATACACATCACTACACATCAAACACATCAATATATACATCACTACACATCACTAAACATCAATATACACATCACTATAAACATCAATATACATATCACTACACATAAATATACACATCACTAAACACATCACTAAACATCAATATACACATCGATACACATCACTAAACATAAATATACACATCACTACACATCACTAAACATCAATATACACATCACTAAACATCAATATACACATCGATACACATCAATATACATAAATATACACATCACTACACATCAAACACATCAATATATACATCACTACACATCACTAAACATCAATATACACATCACTAAACACATCACTAAACATCAATATACACATCGATACACATCACTAAACATAAATATACACATCACTACACATCACTAAACATCAATATACACATCACTAAACATCAATATACACATCGATACACATCACTAAACATAAATATACACATCACTACACATTAATATACATCAATATACACATCAATACATAAATGAATGTGCCAGTAGTACTGTATTAAATAGGATCTTGGCAGTGTATTGCGTCCACAGCAGAGTTATGATGACAATTTAGTGATGACATAGGGAAACAGGGAAACACAGCTAGTGGGAACAGGGAAACACAGCTAGTTGAGGTCAGTCAGTCTGTCTCTGGTGGGAACAGGGAAACAGCTAATTGAGGTCAGTCAGTCTGTCTCTGGTGGGAACAGGGAAACACAGCTAATTGAGGTCAGTCAGTCTGTCTCTGGTGGGAACAGGGAAACACAGCTAGTTGAGGTCAGTCAGTCTGTCTCTGGTGGGAACAGGGAAACAGCTAGTTGAGGTCAGTCAGTCTGTCTCTGGTGGGAACAGGGAAACAGCTAGTTGAGGTCAGTCAGTCTGTCTCTGGTGGGAACAGGGAAACACAGCTAGTTGAGGTCAGTCAGTCTGTCTCTGGTGGGAACAGGGAAACAGCTAGTTGAGGTCAGTCAGTCTGTCTCTGGTGAGAATAGAGAAACAAACGTACAGCGCTGCCAGAACTCATGTTGATCACCAAAACACTTTATATCCTTGTTCGCACAAAAACAAACACACGCACACACACACACACACACACACACACACACACACACACACACACACACACACACACACACACACACACACACACACACACACACACACACACACACACACACACACACACACACACACACACACACAGTGGTATTATCACCCAAACAAGAGAGGATGGTGATGACATTTTGTGAGATGACACTGTTCCAAAATTGGAGTGGCTGTCCTTCCCTGCTCTGTGTTCCTCCCTGAGCTACGAGGTCATTTGTCAAATTCAGTCTTAACGAGACTAATTAAAGAATGGAAATGAATTAGTGTGGGGAGGTCTCTTCTAACAAGGGAGATCACAGTTAACAAGCTTTAATGAAGTAAATGAGGTTTTAGGTATAAACTGTAGGTTCAGATACCACTCTGTCTGTCTGTCCCAGGACTAGGAGTTAACTATAGCTGCACAGAGGAAATGACCGCCAGACCTACTCAACGTCTACTGAAAGTATGTGTGTGTGCGTGTGTCTGTGTGTGTCTGTGTGTGTCTGTGTGTGCGTGTGTCTGTGTGTGTCTGTGTGTGTGTTTGTGTGTGTGTGTGTGCAGTCTGAGAGTATGTGTGTGCCCACGTGTGTGTGTGTAAGTGCAAGAGAAGGCATGGCCAGATCACTCTGTAACAATAGCTCAGTATTGTGACTATAATATTTTACATGATCACCACAGTCTGATTGAAGCAGCGTTGAATGTTTGTTGTTAAAGATAAAACCAGAAGATATGTGTGTGCAGCTCTGATACAATCTGCTCTGGCCTTGTGGCCTGAAATACTGAGGCCTTTACTAATGTACCAGCATGCGCAGGTTGAGTTAATCAGAGTACATTACTGACTATTTACAGTTTCTTTATTTTGAATGGCACTTTAACTGACTGTCTAATAGAAAGCATCTGCTTGTTGTTTCTTAAGTATTCTTCAGAAGAAAGTCCTCGCAGCTCAAATGAATGAGCTGTGTTTTTCCACATCAAAAGGCCCTGGAATCAGAGCTGGTGTTTGATCCAGTCCATCAGCTGGCTCAGAACCAGTCCTGGGTTTCATAGCAGGGCCTGCCCCTGTGTGTGTGTGTGTGTGTGTGTGTGTGTGTGTGTGTGTGTGTGTGTGTGTGTGTGTGTGTGTGTGTGTGTGTGTGTGTGTGTGTGTGTGTGTGTGTGTGTGTGTGTGTGTGTGTGTGTAGGATCATGCATGTGTGTGAAGCCTGGCCAGTGAAAGAGCTAAATGTTTCTCTAGTTTCAGTGGAGTATCTACAAAGGGAGTACAACTCTGAACTTTTAATAATGTTTAAGGGTAATGGTTAAGGATAATGTTGAGGGATAATGTTTAGGGACAATGGTTAAGGATAATGTTGAGGGATAATGTTTAGGGACAACGGTTAAGGATAATGTTGAGGGATAATGTTTAGGGACAATGGTTAAGGATAATGTTGAGGGATAATGTTTAGGGGCAATGGGTAAGGATAATGTTGAGGGATAATGCTTAGGGACCATTGTTAAGGATAATGTTGAGGGATAATGTTTAGGGATAACGTTTAGGGATAATGTTTGGCAATGATGTCTACTCATAATGCTTATCTATAACGTTTTGTAATAATGTTTTGCAATGTTGTTTAGTGATAATGTTTAGTGATGCTAGTAATAATGTTTAACGATAATGTTTAGTGATAATATTTAGCAATAATGTTTTCATAAATCTTCATGAAGATCGTTGCCATTGACACAGCTCTCTCAACAATACGCTTCTCAGAGAGATTAGTGATAGACATCTCTGCTAGATGTTCCCATAGCAACCCCTACCTTGTCTTGTTGATGAAGAGCTAAATATCAACAAGGGAGATGATGCTGCCACAGGCTATAAAGATATATTATCAGGAACAACATGTCACAACCAGTTAGTGTGTGTGTGTTTACACTGCCTTCACCCGTGTCAGTTTGAGAGAAGACACGAGCCTGTTTCGTATTGGAAGACACAGAAACACAACGAGAGAGAAAAGAGAAATAGAATCTATTTGCGTACTGACTTTGTTCCAAGACTAAAAGGTCTAATGGTTCTATTGCAATGTTCATGATTGTGTTCTTTTATCTCTACCAGCTGTATGCTGAGAGACATTTAGTCCAGAAGGTAAAACCTCAGACAGTGAGATTGTATGACAGAGAGCTGCAGGGTTCTCTATTGATATGCTTCAATAAGTACAGTGCTTTTTCTGCTGTGGAAACATGAAAACTGAACTCAGCCAAGGAGTAAGATTGGGCTTCCTTTGTGCTGAATCAGTGTTTCCCTCTGATGAAACCTAATATCGTCTAACACACACATACATGCACGTCTGTACGCTCACACATTCACGCACACACACGCACGCAGACACACGCACACATACACACGCATACACGGACACACATACTCTACACACACACTCAGAACCAACCCCAATAGAATGCAGTTACTCCTGATCTATCCAACAGATCTCTGATCTCATACAGTAGACTGTAGAGTTGGAATAGGGACAACACAACATCACATTCACTATCTGAGAGATGCAATGATACTGTCAAGTCTTATTCCATATGGAGTGAACTGACACTCACTTTATTGACATTGAGATGTGGAGAATGACCTCAATTTCAATTAAATCATTTTGTTTTTAATTATAAATGTTGTTTCTCTCTCTATTTCTCTCTTATAGCACGGTTCTTCTTTCATCCTCTTTTTCTTCCCTCCTCCTCTTCCTCCTCCTCTCATTCTGCCTTTTACATCTCTCTCCTTTTCTTGTTTCCCTCCTGTCTTCCCCTCTCCCCCTCATCTTCTACTCCTCCTCCTCTTCCTCTGTCTGTCTCTCCATCTGTATACTGTACGCCCCTCTCCATCCTCTTTACCCTTATCCTTCTTCTTCTCCTCTTCTTCTCTCTGTCTCTATCTCTCTGTTCCAACAAGCTCTCACAGTCTCACTGCAGAATTAGACGTTCATCCACGTTCTCCAAATGGCAAATTTAGTTTGCTCCAAGTGTTTTTGTTGCTCCTGCTGCACTGTATCGTTCCATTTCTCCAAACATCAAATTTAGAAGTAGAGGTGTAAGTTTAGAGACTCATTCTGAATGGTTAAGGTAAAGGTTAAGGTTTTGGATAGGGTTAAAACATTAAGTAATAGTGCTCCCTGTTGCCCCTAGTGGCAGGTTTTGAAGGCATTTCCTGATCTCCTCAGGACATGGATAGACGTCCAATTTTGACAGCAATCTTGAACAACCTGGCTGCTCTGTGCCCCCTGTCCCTCCTGTCTTCCCGCTCCTTCTCTCTCTCCTCTCTCTCTCCTCCTCTCTCCTCCTCTCTCCTCCTCTCTCTCCTCCTCTCTCCTCCTCTCTCTCCTCCTCTCTCCTCTCTCTCTCCTCCTCTCTCCTCCTCTCTCCTCCTCTCTCTCCTCCTCTCTCCTCCTCTCTCTCTCCTCTCTCTCTCCTCCTCTCTCTCCTCTCTCCTCCTCTCTCCTCCTCTCTCCTCTCTCTCTCCTCCTCTCTCCTCCTCTCTCTCCTCTCTCCTCCTCTCTCTCCTATCTCCTCCTCTCTCTCCTCTCTCCTCCTCTCTCCTCCTCTCTCTCCTCTCTCCTCCTCTCTCCTCCTCTCTCTCCTCTCTCCTCCTCTCTCTCCTCTCTCCTCCTCTCTCCTCTCTCCTCCTCTCTCTCCTCTCTCCTCCTCTCTCCTCTCTCCTCTCTCCTCCTCTCTCCTCCTCTCTCTCCTCTCTCCTCCTCTCTCCTCCTCTCTCTCCTCTCTCCTCCTCTCTCCTCCTCTCTCTCTCTCCCCCCCTCTCTTCTCTCTCCTCCTCTCTCTTCCTCTCTCTCCTCTCTCTCCTCTCTCCTCCTCTCTCTCCTCTCTCCTCTCTCCTCCTCTCTCCTCCTCTCTCCTCTATCCTCCTCTCTCTCCTCCTCTCTCTCCTCTCTCCTCCTCTCTCCTCCTCTCTCTCCTCTCTCCTCCTCTCTCCTCCTCTTTCTCCTCTCTCCTCCTCTCACCTCCTCTCTCTCCTCTCTCCTCCTCTCTCCTCCTCTCTCCTCCTCTCTCTCTCCCCTCTCTCTCCTCCTCTCTCTCCTCTCTCCTCCTCTCTCCTCTCTCCTCCTCTCTCCTCCTCTCTCTCTCTATTTGCCCCCTTTTCAAATTTTCTCTACTTTGGCATATAGCTGATACTGAATGTTATCAGATTTTCAACCAAAACCTGATATTAGATAAAGGGAACCTGAGTGAAGAAATAACACAACAATTACATACTTATTTCATTTATTTCATAAACAAAGTTATGCAACATCCAATGCCCCCGTGTGAAAAAGAAACGGCCACCTTCAGCTGCAACGACTGCAACCAAACGCTTCCTGTGGTTGTTGATCATTCTCCCATGTTGCTGTAACTGGCTCACTCTTCCAAGCAGAAGTGCTGTAACTCAGCAACATTTGTGGGTTTTCAAGCATGAAGTGCTTATTTCAATTCCTGCCACAACGTCTCAATTGGGATTAGGTTTGGACTTTGACATTACAGAACCTCAAATTTGTTGCTTTTTAGACAAATGTAATTTAGACTACAGTCATGGCCAAAAGTTTGAGAATGACACAAATATTAACTTTCCACAAAGTTTGCTGCTTCAGTGTCTTTAGACATTTTTGTCAGATGTTACTATGGAATATTGAAGTATAATTACAAATATTTCATACGTGTCAAAGGCTTTTATTGACAATTACATGAAGTTGATGCAAAGAGTCAATATTTGCAGTGTTGACCCTACTTTTTCAACACCTCTGCAATCCACCCTGGCATGCTGTCAATTCACTTCTGGGCCACATCCTGACTGATGGCAGCCCATTCTTGCATAATCAATGCTTGGAGTTTGTCAGAATTTGTGGGTTTTTGTTTGTCCACCCGCCTCTTGAGGATTGACCACAAGTTCTCAATGGGATTAAATCTTGGGAGTTTCCTGGCCATAGACACAAAATATTGATATTTTGTTCCCCGAGCCACTTAGTTATCACTTTAGCTTATGGCAAGGTGCTCCATCATGCTGGAAAAGGCATTGTTCGTCACCAAACTGTTCCTGGATGGTTGGGAGAAGTTGCTCTCTGAGGATGCATTTGTACCATTCTTCATGGCTGTGTTCTTAGGCAAAATTGTGAGTAAGCCCACTCTCTTGGCTGAGAAGCAACGCCACTTATGAATGGTCTCAGGATGCTTTACTGTTGGCATGAAACAGGACTGATGGTAGCGCTCTCCTTGTCTTCTCCGGACAAGCTTTTTTCCGGATGCCCCAAACAATCGGAAAGGGGATTCATCAAAGAAAATGACTTTACCCCAGTCCTCAGCAGTCCAATCTCTGTACCTTTTGCAGAATATCAGTCTGTCCCTGATGTTTTTCTTGGAGAGAAGTGGCTTCTTTGCTGCCGTACTTGACACCAGAACATCCTCCAAGTCTTCGTCTCACTGTGCGTACAGATGCACTCACACCTGCCTGCTGCCATTCCTGAGCAAGCTCCCATAGCTGAATCAACTTTAGGAGACGGTCCTGGCGCTTGCTGGACTTTCTTGGGCCCCCTGAAGCCTTCTTCACAATAATTAAACAGCTCTCCTTGAAGTTCTCGATGATTCAATAAATAGTTGATTTAGGTGCAATCTTACTGACAGCAATATCCTTGCCTGTGAAGCCCTTCTTGTGCAAAGCAATTGTAGAAAAGGCCCATGGAGTTGGTGGAATACTCCTTTAATTCATTGCCATTTACTCAGCTGGGCCAGGGGCGCTTTAAGTAGGTCAGGTGGAAATGTCGGACAGATCTCAACTCCATAAAAGGAGGAAATTGCCATCGCCTGATCTCGCTGCTTTCCTTAACTCCAAGTTCCTAGCTTTCCTAGTTCTGTGCGTCCCTGAATCCACGTAAGTCCACCGACTATGTTACCTTTCATCTGAATTATCTGTGGCGATCGGGAGAGTGGGCCATTCAGTTACTGTTAATAGTTATTACCACGGAGCGCGGCTTGGAGCGCAGCTTCAAACATATTATGTAATGTGAATTGTCAATGATCACAGCCCTACGGATCCTCATAGGCCAATTATGCAATCGATATGGTTCATATGTATTGAAATGAATTATATGTACACATGAAGACAATTGAAAGAGTGAAATGAGAAACGTCATTGTTTGCTAACTGATTGACTTTGATGGGGATTATAGATTGTATAACCATTCACTGTTTGTATTCTTTCATGATTTATGATAAATAGTTACGAGCCTAAATGACTCGCGGATGATTACTATTGACTTAATGAACTGAACTGTTGAACTCCCTAACTTATGTTAATAATGAATGGTCTGATTTGATCTTTGATTATGAATTTGATTGGATACATGTTATTTGTTTCCTTTGTGATGCAGCACAGACTACTCAGTAAATATACCACATTATGGTTAAAGGAATTCCTGCCTCAGTCTCATCCATTCCTCTGTCACCTGACACGTGACCACCTGTTCACCTTAACTGTCAGTCATCCTACCTGTCCAGCTACCCACACAGATTCCACTAATCTTTTAGCAATGATGACGGCACGTGTTTCCTTGCAGGTAACCATGGTTGACAGAGGAAGAACAATGATTCCAAGCACCACCCTCCTTTTGAAACTTCCAGTCTGTTATTCAAACTCAATCAGCATTACAGAGTGATCTCCATCCTTGTCCTCATCAACACTCACACCTGTGTTAACGAGAGAATCACTGATATGATGTCAGCTAGTCCTTTTGTGGCAGGGTTGAAATGCAGTGGAAATGTTTTTGGGGGGATTCAGTTCATTTGCATGGCAAAGAGGGACTTTGAAATTAATTGCAATTCATCTTATCACTCTTCATAACATTCTGGAGTATATGCAAATTGCCATCATACAAACTGAGGCAGCAGACTTTGTGAAAATGTATATTTGTGTCATTCTCAAAACTTTTGGCCACGACTGTATATTGTGTGTTTTGGATCATTGTCTTGCTACATGACCCAGCTGCACTTCAGCTTCAGCTCACAGACAGATGGCCTGACATTCTCCTGTAGAATTCTCTGATACAGAGCACAATTCATGGTTCTTTACTGTGGAACGCAGTGTTTGGTTTTCGCCAGGCATAATGGGACCCAAGTCGTACAAACAGTTACACATCTGTCCATAGAACATTCTGCCACAAGTCTTGATGATCATCCAGTTGTTTACAGGTGCTTTTTGGCAAACTTGAGTCAACTGTTTGTATGACATTGGTCCCATTATGCCTGGTGAAAACCAAACACTGCATTCCACAGTAAGAACCTCATTCCAACGGTCAAGCATAGTGGTGGTAGTGTGATGGTTTGGGGATGCTTTGCTGCCTCAGGACCTGGATGACTTGCCTTAATAGAAAGAACCATGAATTCTGCTCTGTATCAGATAATTCCACAGGAGAATGTCAGGCCACCCGTCTGTGAGCTGAAACTGAACTACAGCTGGGTCATGTAGCAAGATAATGATACAAAACACACAATCAAGTCTACATGAAAATGGTTAAAAAGCAACACATTTGAAGTTTTAGAATGGCCTAGTCAAAGTCTAGACCTAATCCAAATTGAGATGTTGTGGCATGACTTGAAATGGCAGTTCTTGCTTGTTAAAGCGGTTCTTCATGCGAGAGTGGGCCAAAATTCCTCCGCAGGTATGTGAGAGGCTGATCAACAACTACAGGAAGCGTTTGGTTGCAGTCATTGCAGCTAAAGGTGGCAAAACCAGTTATTGAGTGTAAGGGGGGAAAACAGTTATTGAGTGTAAGGGGAAAAAACAGTTATTGAGTGTAAGGGGGGAAAACAGTTATTGAGTATAAGGGGGGACACACAGTTATTGAGTGTAAGGGGGGACACACAGTTATTGAGTGTAAGGGGGGACACACAGTTATTGAGTGTAAGGGGGGAAAAACAGTTATTGAGTGTAAGGGGGAACAAACAGTTATTGAGTGTAAGGGGGAACACAGTTATTGAGTGTAAGGGGGGAAAAACAGTTATTGAGTGTAAGGGGGAACACAGTTATTGAGTGTAAGGGGGGAAAACAGTTATTGAGTGTAAGGGGGAAAAACAGTTATTGAGTGTAAGGGGGAAAACAGTTATTGAGTGTAAGGGGGAAAACAGTTATTGAGTGTAAGGGGGGACACACAGTTATTGAGTGTAAGGGGGGACACACAGTTATTGAGTGTAAGGGGGGAAAAACAGTTATTGAGTGTAAGGGGGAACACAGTTATTGAGTGTAAGGGGGGAAAAACAGTTATTGAGTGTAAGGGGGGAAAACAGTTATTGAGTGTAAGGGGGGAAAACAGTTATTGAGTGTAAGGGGGGAAAAACAGTTATTGAGTGTAAGGGGGAACACAGTTATTGAGTGTAAGGGGGGAAAACAGTTATTGAGTGTAAGGGGGGAAAACAGTTATTGAGTGTAAGGGGGAAAAAACAGTTGTTGAGTGTAAGGGGGAAAAAACAGTTATTGAGTATAAGGGGGGACACACAGTTATTGAGTGTAAGGGGGGAAAACAGTTATTGAGTGTAAGGGGGGAAAACAGTTATTGAGTGTAAGGGGGGAAAACAGTTATTGAGTGTAAGGGGGGAAAAACAGTTGTTGAGTGTAAGGGGGAAAAAACAGTTATTGAGTGTAAGGTGGAACACAGTTATTGAGTGTAAGGGGGGAAAAACAGTTATTGAGTGTAAGGGGGGAAAACAGTTATTGAGTGTAAGGGGGAAAAACAGTTTTTGAGTGTAAGGGGGGAAAACAGTTATTGAGTGTAAGGGGGGAAAAACAGTTGTTGAGTTAAGGGGGGAAAAGCAGTTATTGAGTGTAAGGGGGGACACACAGTTATTGAGTGTAAGGGGGGAAAACAGTTATTGAGTGTAAGGGGGGAAAACAGTTATTGAGTGTAAGGGGGGAAAAACAGTTATTGAGTATAAGTGGGGAAAAACAGTTATTGAGTGTAAAGGGGGAAAAACAGTTATTGAGTGTAAGGGGGGAAAACAGTTATTGAGTATAAGGGGGGACACACAGTTATTGAGTGTAAGGGGGTAAAACAGTTATTGAGTGTAAGGGGGGAAAACAGTTATTGAGTGTAAGGGGGGAAAAACAGTTATTAAGTATAAGGGGGGAGGGACACAGTTATTGAGTGTAAGGGGGGAAAACAGTTATTGAGTGTAAGGGGGGGAAACAGTTATTGAGTGTAAGTGGGGAAAAACAGTTATTGAGTGTAAAGGGGGAAAAACAGTTATTGAGTGTAAGGGGGAACACAGTTATTGAGTGTAAGGGGGGAAAAACAGTTATTGAGTGTAAGGGGGAACACAGTTATTGAGTATAAGGGGGGAAAACAGTTATTGAGTGTAAGGGGGGAAAACAGTTATTGAGTGTAAGGAGGGAAAAACAGTTGTTGAGTGTAAGGGGGAAAAAACAGTTATTGAGTATAAGGGGGGACACACAGTTATTGAGTGTAAGGGGGGAAAACAGTTATTGAGTGTAAGGGGGGAAAACAGTTATTGAGTGTAAGGGGGGAAAACAGTTATTGAGTGTAAGGGGGGAAAAACAGTTGTTGAGTGTAAGGGGGAAAAAACAGTTATTGAGTGTAAGGTGGAACACAGTTATTGAGTGTAAGGGGGGAAAAACAGTTATTGAGTGTAAGGGGGAAAAAACAGTTATTGAGTATAAGGGGGAAAAACAGTTATTGAGTGTAAGGGGGAAAAACAGTTATTGAGTGTAAGGGGGGAAAACAGTTATTGAGTATAAGGGGGGAAACACAGTTATTGAGTGTAAGGGGGGAAAACAGTTATTGAGTGTAAGGGGGGAAAACAGTTATTGAGTGTAAGGGGGGACAAACAGTTATTGAGTGTAAGGGGGGAAAACAGTTATTGAGTGTAAGGGGGGAAAACAGTTATTGAGTGTAAGGGGGGAAAACAGTTATTGAGTGTAAGGGGGGAAAAACAGTTATTGAGTGTAAGGGGGGAAAACAGTTATTGAGTGTAAGGGGGAAAAAACAGTTATTGAGTGTAAGGGGGGAAAACAGTTATTGAGTGTAAGGGGGGGAAACAGTTATTGAGTGTAAGTGGGGAAAAACAGTTATTGAGTGTAAAGGGGGAAAAACAGTTATTGAGTGTAAGGGGGAACACAGTTATTGAGTGTAAGGGGGGAAAAACAGTTATTGAGTGTAAGGGGGGAAAACAGTTATTGAGTGTAAGGGGGGAAAACAGTTATTGAGTGTAAGGGGGGAAAAACAGTTATTGAGTGTAAGGGGGAACACAGTTATTGAGTATAAGGGGGGAAAACAGTTATTGAGTGTAAGGGGGGAAAACAGTTATTGAGTGTAAGGGGGGAAAAACAGTTGTTGAGTGTAAGGGGGAAAAAACAGTTATTGAGTATAAGGGGGGACACACAGTTATTGAGTGTAAGGGGGGAAAACAGTTATTGAGTGTAAGGGGGGAAAACAGTTATTGAGTGTAAGGGGGGAAAACAGTTATTGAGTGTAAGGGGGGAAAAACAGTTGTTGAGTGTAAGGGGGAAAAAACAGTTATTGAGTGTAAGGGGGGAACACAGTTATTGAGTGTAAGGGGGGAAAAACAGTTATTGAGTGTAAGGGGGGAAAAACAGTTATTGAGTGTAAGGGGGGAAAACAGTTATTGAGTGTAAGGGGGGAAAAACAGTTGTTGAGTGTAAGGGGGGAAAAGCAGTTATTGAGTGTAAGGGGGGACACACAGTTATTGAGTGTAAGGGGGGAAAACAGTTATTGAGTGTAAGGGGGGGAAAACAGTTATTGAGTGTAAGGGGGGAAAAACAGTTATTGAGTATAAGTGGGGAAAAACAGTTATTGAGTGTAAAGGGGGAAAAACAGTTATTGAGTGTAAGGGGGGAAAACAGTTATTGAGTATAAGGGGGGACACACAGTTATTGAGTGTAAGGGGGGAAAACAGTTATTGAGTGTAAGGGGGGAAAACAGTTATTGAGTGTAAGGGGGGAAAAACAGTTATTAAGTATAAGGGGGGAGGGACACAGTTATTGAGTGTAAGGGGGGAAAACAGTTATTGAGTGTAAGGGGGGGAAACAGTTATTGTGTCACACCCTGGTCAAAGTATTTTGTGTTTATCTTTATTTATTTGGTCAGGCCAGGGTGTGGCATGGGTTTTTGTATGTGGTGTGTATTTATGGGGATTGTAGCTAGTGGGGTGTTCTAGCTAAGTCTATGGCTGTCTGAAGTGGTTCTCAATCAGAGGCAGGTGTTTATCGTTGTCTCTGATTGGGAACCATATTTAGGCAGCCATATTCTTTGAGTTTGTCGTGGGTGATTGTCCTTAGTGTTAGTTTGCGCCAGTTTAGGCTGTTTCGGTTTTCATTACGTTTATTATTTTGTAGTGTTTGTATTTTGATTCGTGTTTTACGTTTGTTTAATAAACATGGATCGCAATCTACACGCCGCATTTTGGTCCGACTCTCCTTCTCATCAAGAAAACCGTTACATATTGAGTGTAAGTGGGGAAAAACAGTTATTGAGTGTAAAGGGGGAAAAACAGTTATTGAGTGTAAGGGGGGAAAAACAGTTATTGAGTGTAAGGGGGGAAAACAGTTATTGAGTGTAAGGGGGGAAAACAGTTATATATATAATATCAGGTTTTGGTTGAAGATCTGATAACATTCAGTATCAAAAATATGCAAAAATAGAGAACATCAGAAAGGGGGAGAATACTTTTTCCCGGCAGTGTGTCTCTCTCCCTCTAACTCCCCTCTCCCTCCTGTATTCCTCCTCCTCCTCCCCTCTCCCTCCTGTATTCCTCCTCCTTCTCCCCTCTCCCTCATGTATTCCTCCTCCTCCTCCTCCCCTCTCCCTGATGTTGATAGGAGATGACAATGTTCTGTACTGGGGTGACAGACCATTCACAGAGAGGTGACAATTAACGTCACAAACAGACACACACTGCAAACACACACACACAAATGTATAAGCACACGCACATCATGTAGACAAATATAATCACATAGACAAAGACAACAAACCTCACTGTGGTTTCCAGGTGACAAAGACAACAAACCTCGCTGTGGTCTCCAGGTGACAAAGACAACAAACCTCACTGTGGTTTCCAGGTGACAAAGATAACAAACCTCACTGTGGTCTCCATGTGACAAAGACAACAAACCTCACTGTGGTCTCCAGGTGACAAAGACAACAAACCTCACTGTGGTCTCCATGTGACAAAGACAACAAACCTCACTGTGGTCTCCAGGTGACAAAGACAACAAACCTCACTGTGGTCTCCATGTGACAAAGACGACAAACCTCACTGTGGTCTCCAGGTGACAAAGACAACAAACCTCACTGTGGTCTCCAGGTGACAAAAGTGAAGAAGTGGAAATCAAACGCAAAACATGTTAAACTGAAGTGATGTATTTAAACAGAAAATACACTGGTTAATTTGCTGACATTTTCCTACATCAAAACGTTCCCATCGGGTGTATCATAAGAAGCCTCACTCGTGACTGGCCTGCAGGTCAGCGATGTCAGCCAATGCTGTCAGGATTTGGAAGTGTTTATCTGATGGAGCTCAGCTGTTCTGAGAGTCGTTACTATGGAGACGTGCTTGGAGGAACAGACTATGATGTTATCTAAAAGCAAATGGCCTTTTAAATAAGCTAACCCCAAGACTCTTTCTCAATTCATTTTTACTTGATTCCTCATAGCCTCTCTGCTCACCTCCTTCTCAAAACACATTGGACAAGAAGATCTTAGTGGAGTGACCATGGATCTTCTCCTCCAATAAGGCTGAATTATGAGTCCAACTCATACCTTTTTATCCTAACCGCTGACCCCTGGACTATAAAGCTAACGCTTCACAAAGAACAACTAGCTGAAGTACATCAAAAAGTCTGATGTCACTTCTGTTCTTCCTGCATGGCCAGGCCATCTAGTGACAACTAGTGACTAAAACTATTTAACAGAAGAGCAGCTGTTCTGTGTTACAGAAGAGAAAAGAAACAGTAACAAACAGCCCCTCCTTGGACACTAAATACTTCTGTAACCACACACTGACGTGGAATGATGAACGACTGGAGAGTTTATATTAGTTGATGAGAGAATATCGAGCAATTGAGTTTCTTTCAGTTTGATTAGTGTCATTATCTTCTAATCTAAGCTTCTTTCTCATGTCTCTCTACAGTTGTGTTAACAACAGTGACTTTCTCATGTCTCTCTGCAGTTGTGTTAACAACAGTGGCTTTCTCATGTCTCTCTACAGTTGTGTTAACAACAGTGACTTTCTCATGTCTCTCTCTACAGTTGTGTTAACAACAGTGACTTTCTCATGTCTCTCTACAGTTGTGTTAACAACAGTGGCTTTCTCATGTCTCTCTACAGTTGTGTTAACAACAGTGACTTTCTCATGTCTCTCTACAGTTGTGTTAACAACAGTGACTTTCTCATGTCTCTCTACAGTTGTGTTAACAACAGTGGCTTTCTCATGTCTCTCTACAGTTGTGTTAACAACAGTGACTTTCTCATGTCTTTCTCTACAGTTGTGTTAACAACAGTGGCTTTCTCATGTCTCTCTACAGTTGTGTTAACAACAGTGGCTTTCTCATGTCTCTCTACAGTTGTGTTAACAACAGTGGCTTTCTCATGTCTCTCTACAGTTGTGTTAACAACAGTGGCTTTCTCATGTCTCTCTCTACAGTTGTGTTAACAACAGTGGCTTTCTCATGTCTCTCTCTACAGTTGTGTTAACAACAGTGGCTTTCTCATGTCTCTCTACAGTTGTGTTAACAACAGTGACTTTCTCATGTCTCTCTACAGTTGTGTTAACAACAGTGACTTTCTCATGTATCTCTACAGTTGTGTTAACAACAGTGACTTTCTCATGTGTCTACAGTTGTGTTAACTCTCTACAGTTGTGTTAACAACAGTGGCTTTCTCATGTCTCTCTACAGTTGTGTTAACAACAGTGACTTTCTCATGTCTCTCTCTACAGTTGTGTTAACAACAGTGGCTTTCTCATGTCTCTCTCTACAGTTGTGTTAACAACAGTGGCTTTCTCATGTCTCTCTACAGTTGTGTTAACAACAGTGACTTTCTCATGTCTCTCTCTACAGTTGTGTTAACAACAGTGACTTTCTCATGTCTCTCTACAGTTGTGTTAACAACAGTGGCTTTCTCATGTCTCTCTACAGTTGTGTTAACAACAGTGACTTTCTCATGTCTCTCTACAGTTGTGTTAACAACAGTGACTTTCTCATGTCTCTCTACAGTTGTGTTAACAACAGTGGCTTTCTCATGTCTCTCTACAGTTGTGTTAACAACAGTGACTTTCTCATGTCTTTCTCTACAGTTGTGTTAACAACAGTGGCTTTCTCATGTCGCTCTACAGTTGTGTTAACAACAGTGGCTTTCTCATGTCTCTCTACAGTTGTGTTAACAACAGTGGCTTTCTCATGTCTCTCTACAGTTGTGTTAACAACAGTGACTTTCTCATGTCTCTCTACAGTTGTGTTAACAACAGTGGCTTTCTCATGTCTCTCTACAGTTGTGTTAACAACAGTGACTTTCTCATGTCTCTCTCTACAGTTGTGTTAACAACAGTGGCTTTCTCATGTCTCTCTCTACAGTTGTGTTAACAACAGTGGTTTTCTCATGTCTCTCTCTACAGTTGTGTTAACAACAGTGGCTTTCTCATGTCTCTCTACAGTTGTGTTAACAACAGTGACTTTCTCATGTCTCTCTACAGTTGTGTTAACAACAGTGGCTTTCTCATGTCTCTCTACAGTTGTGTTAACAACAGTGACTTTCTCATGTCTCTCTACAGTTGTGTTAACAACAGTGACTTTCTCATGTATCTCTACAGTTGTGTTAACAACAGTGACTTTCTCATGTCTCTCTACAGTTGTGTTAACAACACCGGCTTTCCCATAGAGGGAACTGAGTCTGAGTCATCACTAGGCTAAACAGACACCCACTCTATCAGCGACAGTGCCTTTAGAGAAAGGAGGGAGGGAAGAGAGGGGATAGGCTGAGAGAAGGAAGGTATAGAGTAAGGAGAAGAAGAGAGGGAGGAGAGAGGAAGCAGGAGAGAGGAGGGAGAGAAAGGGCAGGTAGAGGCAGTTAGAAGGACTCTCCTCTGAGATGAGAGTCAATTAAATTCAAAACAACTTTATTAGGAATGGCATATTCAGTTTACAAGTGTAAATATCAACATCAAAACCAGACCTCTCTCTCCAATATAGTACATCCTCCATTAGACAGCACACTATGAACGTGGTGGTTGAGTAGGTAACCCTCCCCTCAGCTTCCATCCACCTCTACTCAGTAGTTCCTCAGTCACATTAACAGTGTCTATCTGAGTGAAGTCTGATCTCTCTCGGGAGGCTGGAGATCGATGCGCTGTGATGATTCTAAGATAAGAAAACTCTAGGTGGCTAATCAATGATGCTAACAGCCCAGCCTGCTAAGTCCAGCATGAACACAACTGGTTCTAGGTGTGTGTGTGTGCAGAAACCAAATGGCAATCTCTTAAATCTTCCTTGAAAAACACTCTTCCAGTAAGGGTTTTAATTGAAGACTGACTTGAGAATGTGAAATGTTATCCTCATCTGTATTCTCAAAGCTACATAACAACATTACTACAATGTTGCTCCGGTAAGCATTAAGCACATTATTGCACTTAATGGACTGTAAGGAAACAACACCATCTTGTGGCTGTACATTGACATAGAAAACCTCGACTTGGATTGCACTTTTTTGGTGCCGGTAATGGTGCAGGAACTCCACAATACTTTGTAATATTCTATAAGAGGTACAACAACACCATCTTGTGCACTGCTGTACAACACCTGAGTAAATGTGGGATACAAAGAATATTGAAAGCAGGTACTGTACGTCCACACAGGTGTGGTTCCTGAGTTAATTAAGCAATTAACAGCCCATCATGCTTAGGGTCATGTATAAAAATGCTGGGCGGGACATTATTTTGGCTACCATGACTATGACCCATAGGATGACAATGCCCCCATGCACAGAGCACGAGTGGTCACTGAATGGTTTGGTCACTGAATGGTTTGGTCACTGAATGGTTTGATGTGCATGGAAACAATGTAAACCATATGCCATGGCCGTCTCAGTCACCACAATTGAACACTTATGGGAGATTATGGAGCAGCACCAGAGACAGCGTTTTTCATTAACATCAATAAAACATAACATGATGGAATGTCTTGTGGAAGAATAATGTCGCATCCCTCCAGTAGAGTTCCAGACACTTGTAGAATCTATGCCAAGATGCATTGAAGCTGTTCTGGCTCGTGGTGGCACAAGGCCCTACTAAATCACTTTATGTTGGTGATTCTTTCATTTTGGCAGTTAGTTACCTGTACGTTACTGATGCTGAACTGACTGCTCCATTCAAATCAAAGTTTACTGTCATATACACAGGATACAGAGTAGTGTACACAGTGCAATGGTTTACTGTCATATGCACAGGATACAGAGTAGTGTACACAGTGCAATGGTTTACTGTAATATGCACAGGATACAGAGTAGTGTACACAGTGCAATGGTTTACTGTCATATGCACAGGATACAGAGTAGTGTACACAGTGCAATGGTTTACTGTAATATGCACAGGATACAGAGTAGTGTAGTGTCGTGGACATTTCCTCTATTTACCAAATCATGAGAGCAAACCACACACACAAGTCAGAGTTAGTTATCAAAGTCCATCTTTAATTAAATGAGCTCTATCACAACCCTGTGACTCTCAGATCAATTCAGTGTCTATCAATGAATTCTCTGAGAGCCCCCCTACATTGCAACTGAGATCCTTTAATAGCAAAGTCAGACAGCATAGACATAATAAATCGTTCAGCTTTGTCTCCTTACTCAAACCCAGAACCATAAACCAATCCTCCATATCAACAGGCATATATCAAATTGTCATTTAGATACAACCAATTCTAAATACAACCAATCCTGGACAAGCTCACGGGGATCATAGAATGATTCCAGACACTGCCATCCTCCTCTCCCCGATGGGAAAAGTAGGGAGTGACTGGCACACAGACACAGTGGAGCAAAAGATATGTTTACACATGATGACACCTTGACCGCAACTTAGTCTTGACATAGAGCAGATACAGTAACTGCCAATGGCCACCACTATAGTACAACAAAATACATTCTTATGAGAAATAACTCATAAGCATATCATGAAAATAAAACATCTTATCTATGTTGCCCACCAATTCTGATTATTCCCCAACAGTACACAGTGCAATGAAATGAAATGATTTCCTCCTTCTAGTTCAACAGCAAAAAAAAGTATTCAACTAAAATATAGTAAGAAACATAATCATGCAGGACAGTATTGAATGATTGTAGTAAGTCATGTAATAATGTAACTTCAGGGGTTTACTGAACATATGACAGTTCATACAGACCTGGGCTTCCTGTTGTATTTATTGGACTTTTTGTTTTCATTCTTCCCAATGTATTGTTATATCAGGAAGAAGAATGTGGATCTCATCCACTAAGAGGATATGGTCCACAGAGATAGATGGACAGGTAGGTCTTATTGGATTACATTATGAGGAAGATGACCAGCACTGGCAAACTGGGATTTACTATGTTAACACTTCATTTATTTAACCTTATCCACAAAATAACTTAGTTCTGCATTAATAACTGTAATTGAATAATTACATTATCAGGAAAAGTTATTGTATTATACATGTAAAAAGTGAATACATTATCTGCTGATTTATATAATATGTTTTACATTACAATTAATTATTACATTATTTGGTCACTATTACATTATCAGTTATGTTAACAGTATTTCAATGTTCGGTATAAACCAGTCAGTCAGTGACATCTACAGGAGTGATGACCAGTGGGGTTGAGTTTTGACCAGTGTAATTATTACCAGGGCTGAAGAATGGATAGAGTTTCTCAGTGAAGGTACAGCCAGTAAAAGAGTGGATATGAGACCTGGCCTCCGCATTATAGAAGGAGACCCGACCCTCCTCATAATCCACAAACACCCCCACCTTCTGGACCTCCTCTCTAAGGAAGATGGGGACAGTGGGGACAGCGCCAGCCCAGTACTGTCCATTCCTCAGCATCACAGTCCAGTATCCATCCTCAGGATTCAGGTAAATCGTCCCCTTCAGGTTGATGGACTTCGTGGCCACTCCTAAACACCAGCCAGTCTTCCCCTTCACCTGAACATCATAGTAGAATCTCCCTGAGGAGAAACTCTCCTTTCCCACCACACAGACAGAGATATCAAACCTCACTGGGTTGTCAGGGAGACCCTGCCATACATCTCCACATCTAACTTGTTTCCTGTCTTCAGACAGGATGAGTTTGGGATGTGCTGTATCAGGATCAAGAGTCACATCCACTGTGGAGAGAAACACACACTTTATTAGAATTAGAAAATATCAGTGGAGATCTGGGAAAACGCATTTTACTGTATAATACATTATTCTCTGACATATGGCAATGTTGTGAATGGTCTGACATCTAAACTATTGTAATAGTGTATTCATTAGGCACCCTAGATGGAGTTAACATACAGGACTGTTGAGTCTAACTGAAGAGTAACATACAGGACTGTTGAGTCTAACTGAAGAGTAACATACTGGCAAAATTGAGTCTAACTGGCAATATATTTTTCTGATTGTTTCAAGATCTAAAATATAAAAGGTAACACTTTACTTGAATGGGGTATACTTAAGACATTTATAAATCATTATGAAACCATTCATAACACCATGAGTGTTGAACTATCATTCATAAGAACCCGTTAACAATACTATCTAATAACCTGCTACTACCTTAAAAAATCTAGACGGTCACTTGAAGGAGTCATTATTGTCATACTAACCATAGTCCATGGTCATATTCTTCAGGTTTCTTCTCACATACTCAGCCTCTCTCTGTTGCTGTGGGTCTGAGATGAGAGTAGCTGTGATCTTATTCAGAGCAGCAGTTCTGATGTCCACCAGTTCTTTCTCAAATGTTACCTCTTGTTTTAACACAGCATTCTTTTTACTGAGTTCACGAACAACATGTTTAAGATTAGAGTTCTCCTGCTGCAAGTCTGAGTAGGACTTAGAGATGTTCTTCACTTCAGAGATAAGAGTTTTAGTTTTAGGGTTTGTCTTCAGATCAGAAAGTCCCTCATCAGAATCTTCTTCCTCCTCTTTAACTTCTGTCATCTTTTTAGAGACACCTTCCCTCTCCTCCTCCTCAGTCTCCATAGTCTCCTCCTTAAGAGAAAACATGAAACACTCAGTTCAGGTAATATAATACATTCACAGTTCAGTTCATCTCATTCTAATAGTGTTATAAGTGCTTGTAGATAAGTGTTTTTAGTAATTTCACATAGTGTATTGTTAATGACAGCACCTCTTTGATTCTCTCTGTCTGTCCAGTGTTGCCTTGATGACCTTTGTGTCCCCCGTCTCCAGTGACCTCAGCCAGGGTGTGTCTCTGCAGTGCTGGGACAGTGTAGTGCTGCCTGACGTGGCTCTCACAGTAGGAGACAGTGCAGGTCAGACAGGACTTCACCGCTCTGAGCTTCTGTCCAGAGCAGATATCACAGGCCACGTCCCCAAGCCCAGCATAGCCCAGAGCAGGGAGGGCAGGACTGAAGCCTGCCTGCTGGAGCCCCTGGAGCAACCTGGCCAAGGCTGTGTTAGTGCAGAGCACTGGCCGGTCTCTGGATCTCTTACTGCACTGGAGACACACATAGTCTCCTGCAGGGCCGGGCTGGACCCAGTATGTGCTGATGCACTGCCTGCAGTAACTGTGTCCACAGGGAATGGAGACCGGGTCCCTCAGCACCTCTGAACACACAGAACATCTGAACTGATCCTCAGTCAGCAGACTGGCACTGAGAAAGAGAGAGAAAGAGAGAGAGAGAGTGTTTTTTGTTGTTGTTGTTTTTAAGCTACTAATTTCAACACTCACCTCAAATCAGGGGTCAAGAGTTCTCTTTTCAAATCATATGGTTGCTCCATTGACCTGGCACTATTCATAGAGCGACAGCTGGGAGCAGGAGACTCCATTCTCTCCCGCTTGGCTCTGCAATTCATACAAATTATAGTTATCTGTAGTGATATCATCACATCATCGTCTGTGTTGTCTTAAAGTGAAAGCAGAGGAAACTAAACACATTCATCAACAGTGAAATACAGTAAACTGCCAAAATAATGGAAACACTTGAGTAAATGAGGGTTATGGCAGCTCTGTTATGGTGTAGGGGGCATTTTCCTGGCATGTGATAAGGTCCACTCAACCACTTAGAAGGCAAGGTAAACGGCAATAAAAACACAGCCATTCTGATCACCTTCCACATCAGACTCCCCCTCTCTCTGACTCACCTCCTACTCATGACTCCAGGGTCTCCCTCAGGCTCCATACAGTCTAATGTCTGATTTAGACTCTGGACTGCTCAGACAGATCTCACTCAGAAAACCTAGCCAGTAAACATAAACAGTTATGTCTATATATACAGTCGTGGCCAAACGTTTTGAGAATGACAAAAGTTTTAATTTTCACAAAGTTTGCTACTTCAGTGTCTTTAGATATTTTTGTCAGATGTTACTATGGAATAGTGAAGTATAATTACAAGCATTTCATAAGTGTCAAAGGCTTTTATTGACAATTACATGATGTCATGACTCCCCTGCCTGTTCGGGCAGCGCTCGGCGGTCGTCGTCGCCGGTCTGCTAGCCGCCACCGATCCCTTTGTCCTTTTCTGTTAGTTTAGTCTTATTAGTTGCACCTGTTCCTTTTTGTGTTTCTTGATTTTTGTCTACTTAAACCTGTTAGGCCCGCTTAGGTTTGTGCGGGATTATTTTGTTACTCTGTTGGTTGTGTTATGCGCCCTGTATTTGGCGTGACCGTTTGTGCTGGAGTATAAATCATTACATTTCACCGAACCCTCTGCTTGCTGCGCCTGACTCCTACCCACCACTCCTAGTAAACCCTGACACATGAAGTTGATGCAAAGAGTCAATATTTGCAGTGTTGACCCTTCTTTTTCAAGACCTCTGCAATCCGCCCTGGCATCCTGTCAATTAACTTATGGGCCACATCCTGACTGATGGCAGCCCATTATTGGATAATCAATGCTTGGAGTTTGTCAGAATTTGTGGGTTTTTGTTAATCCACCCGCCTCTTGAGGATTGACCACAAGTTCTCAATGGGATAAAATCTTGGGAGTTTCCTGGCCATGGACCCAAAATATCGATGTTTTGTTCCCCGAGCCACTTAGTTATCACTTTAGCTTATGGCAAGGTGCTCCATCATGCTGGAAAAGGCATTGTTCGTCACCAAACTGTTCCTGGATGGTTGGGAGAAGTTGCTCTTGGAGGATGTGTTGGTACCATTCTTTATTCATGGCTGTGTTCTTAGGCAAAATTGTGAGTGAGCCCACTCCCTTGGCTGAGAAGCAACCCCACACATGCATGGTCTCAGGATGCTTTACTGTTGGCATGACACAGGACTGATGGTAGCGCTCACCTTGTCTTCTCCGGACAAGCTTTTTTACGGATGCCCCAAATAATCGGAATGGGGATTCATCAGGGAAAATTACTTTACCCCAGTCCTCAGCAGTCCAATCCCTGTACCTTTTGCAGAATATCAGTCGGTCCCTGATGTTTTTCCTGGAGAGAAGTGGCTGCCCTTCTTGACACCAGGCCATCCACCAAGTCTTCACCTCACTGTGCGTGCAGATGCACTCACACCTGCCTGCTGCCATTCCTGAGCAAGCTCTGTACTGGTGGTGCCCCGATCCCGCAGCTGAATCAACTTTAGGAGACGGTCCTGGTGCTTGCTGGACATTCTTGGGTGCCCTGAAGCCTTCTTCACAACAATTGAACAGCTCTTCTTGAAGTTCTTGATGATCTGATAAATAGTTGATTTAGGTGCAATCTTACTGGCAGCAATATCCTTGCCTGTGAAGCCCTTTTTGTGCAAAGCAATGATGATGGCACGTGTTTCCTTGCAGATAACCATGGTTGACAGAGGAAGAACAATGATTCCAAGCACCACCCTCCTTTTGAAGCTTCCAGTCTGTTATTCAAACTCAATCAGCATGACAGAGTGATCTCCAGCCTTGACCTCGTCAACACTCACACCTGTGTTAATGAGAGAATCACTGACATGATGTCAGCTGGTCCTTTTGTGGCAGGGCTGAAATGCAGCGGAAATGTTTTTGGGGGATTCAGATAATTTGCATGGCAAATAGGGACTTTGCAATTAATTGCAAAACTGAGGCAGCAGACTTTGTGAAAATTTATATTTGTGTCATTCTCACAACTTTTTGCCATGACTGTACAGTATAATATAAGACTATCTATAAGTAGTTTCATACAGCATTGTATCTTAGTAATCATGCATTATGTCACCCTTTATAAAGTACAGTTGCATTTTATTGACAAAATGTTATGTCACGTTTGGTAACGAACCTTATAGTGAGCAGTTATTTCACCCTTTATAGAGTATGACATAAGCTCATAGATGACTTGTGAATCATCTATGTAATGCTTAAATACTTTATGTATGTTATATAAAGCCTTTATAAGTGTAGTTAGTTTAAAGAGGAACCCTGCCTAAATAATCTGTAGCGATGTGAACTAGGCCCCGTGTTCATGTTTTCAACCTCTGAAAAAGGGAACCAATTGGGAAACAGGAAGAGGCTATATGTGGAAGCTGGATGGTTGCTTAATGTAAAAAATAAATAAAACATTTCAAGAATTCTATATATTTGTATTTCTTTACTTCTACAGATATATCATTGTCATTTAGAGATATTTGTAAGTGGTGTTACATGTAACCACCTTAGAAATATGTGTTTCCTCATACAATTCAAGCCTAGTGAGAGACCAATACTGAAACCCCCTTACTCTCCTGAAAACTACAGAATACAGCCACAATGTACTGTGTCATTCATAGTCACTTTATACAGTATTTTAGGTAAACAAATTCAACATTTCAGTGGTATTTTTCACCAGAACTTTATCAGAACAATCAAATATGGAACAGGTTACATAACATAGGCCAACACCGTATGTCTAACACAGTGGTTACAAACAGCACACTGTTTCATGGAATAAAGTCATGATAATACGTGTTTCTATAACACTTTAAAATATGAAGAAAACATGAAATGTCTGACTTACCAATCTTTGCAAACAATTGGAACAGGAGTATCGGACTGTGTGCCCTCTAAAATGGCGTGTGTAACTTTTACTTTTAGTTTCAGTATAACCGCTAAAGAGACCAAACTACATTCTGAAAACCAATCTACTGCTGGGTAGACCTATTGTAGCACAATGCCACCATCTAGTGGCCAAACGCTGAATCATTTTCGAAAATGTGTGATTTTAGATAGTTTTAAGAAAACATTTTAATTGACAATCAGATTGCTTATTATAAATTACTTAATATTTATGTATTGAAATATATATTATTACATTTTAGACATTTCTCGCAAAGCTTCAGTCCACACAGTTGACTTTACTGATAGACAGCTGTGTCTTCTACTGACCAGCAGGCAGCACTAGCATACAGTGTTGAGCACTGACTCAGTAAGGCATTTCACACACACACACATATGCACACAACACACACACAAACAATTATCGCAACCCAGTAACCTGTTGAGAAGGCACCGGTATGAGGTGCTGAGGGAGGGGTCGGTGTGTGTGTGTGTGTGTCAGGCCCTTGATCCCACCACTTAAATGACACTTCAGGAATTTTCTCTCTCCAGCCGTTTGTGATGTGCTGTGATTTAGAAATGAAAAACTGGTTATCCTGTAACAGCTTTGCAGGGAGCACCCACACACACTCATACACACATCACTGAACAGTATTATTGCTGTTCTTTATCTGACCTGACAGTCCTGCTGATTTAACAGGACTGTCAACAATCTTCCAGATTCTCTGCAGACACACATACCTGTGTGAGTATACATGACTGTAAGCTAAATAGGAGCAGAGAGAAAGAGAGTGTGTGTGTCTGTGTGTGTACGTGCGTGCGTGTAAGTGTGTTAGTGGAATGGCACATGCACAGAGAGCAGAGGAGTGATGAAAAGAGACTAAATGATGAATCATAAAAGGGTCTATCAACTGAAGCCCCACTGACTGACCTATAATAGTGTGGGCCTACCATGTGTGGGCCTACAGAGCCTGTCACCCTGCTCAATGTAGAACAATAGGAATGTTCTATATAAAATGTTAAAACTCTATGATGTGAAATGTATTTTCATATCATTATTATTAGTGTATATATTGGTGTATACTGTATATAATTGTGTAATATAATACATAATAGTATATCGTAGTGTGTTGGTGAATGTGCAGAGTCATGAGGGGAAGTATGTATAGTCCTGACTGTCTGACTGGAAGGAGTTCATAAACATGGACACATCACGTGCTCTCTGTACCACTCTCTCTCTCTCGCTTTCTTGCTCTCCCTCTGTCTCGCTCTCTTTCTGTCTCGCTCTCTCAATTTCAATTTAAGGGCTTTATTGGCATGGGAAATATATAATCGCCAAAGCAAGTGAAGTAGATAATATACAAAAGTGAAATAAACAATGAAAACAGTAACAGTAAACATTAAACATTAAACTCACAGAAGTTCCAAAATAATAAAGATGTGTCAAATGTCACATTATGTGCAAATAGTTAAAGTACAAAAGGGAAAATAAATAAACATAAATATGGGTTGTATTTACAATGGTGTTTGTTCTTCACTGGTTGCCCTTTTCTTGTGGTATCAGGTCACAAATCTTGCTGCTGTGATGGCACACTGTGGTATTTCACCCAATAGATATGGGAGTTTATCAAAATTGGGTTTGTTTTGAAATTCTTTGTGGATCTATGTAATCTGAGGGAGATATGTGTCTCTAATATGGTCATACATTGGGCAGGAGATTAGGAAGTGCATGCTCAGTTTCCACCTTATTTTGTAGGCAGTGGGCACATAGCCTGTCTTTTCTTGAGAGCCATGTCTGCCTACGGCGGCCTTTCTCAATAGCAAGGCTATGCTCACTGAGTCTGTACATAGTCAAAGCTTTCCTTAAGTTTGGGTCAGTCACAATGGTCAGGTATTCTGCCACTGTGTACTCTCTGTTTAGGGCCAAATAGCATTCTAGTTTGCTCTGTTCATTTTGTTAATTCTTTCCAATGTGTCAAGTAATTTGTTTTCTCATGATTTGGTTGGGTCTAATTGTGTTGCTGTTCTGGGGCTCTGTGTCACGACTTCCACCGAAGATGACTCCTCTCCCTGTTCGGGCGGCGCTCGGCGGTCGTCGTCACCAGTCTACTACCTGCCTCCGATCCCTATTTCTTTTCTGTTGCTTTTGTCTTGATTGTTTTCACCTGTTGCTTATTTTGGTTCATCAATGGTCTATTTAAACTTCCAGTGCCCGTCTGATTTTGTGTGGGCTCATTCCTACTGTCAGTGGTGAAGTTGGTTTTATCCTGTGTAATTTGTTGTATGTTATTTCATGGTTTTTGGAGACATACCTGATTTATGGTCATTGCCTGATTGTTCGCTAGACCAAGTGAAATAAACGCATCCATTGGAAGTATTGCTCTCTGAGCCTGACTCTACATCCACCACTCCTAGAATTCCGTGACACTGTCTGTTTGTGTTTGTGAACAGAGCCCCAGGACCAGCTTGCTTAGGGGACTCTTCTCCAGGTTCATCTTTCTGTAGTTGAAATGGCTTTGTTAAGGTTTGGGAATCACTTCCTTTTAGGTGGTTGTAGAATTTAACGTCTCTTTTCTGGATTTTGATAATTAGCGGGCATCGGCCTAATTCTGGTCTGTGTGCATTATTTGGTGTTTTACATTGTACACAGGATGTTTTTGCAGAATTCTGCATGCAGAGTCTCAGTTTGATATTTGTCCCATTTTGGGAATTATTGGCTGTTGAGCAGACCCCAGAGCTCACAATCATAAAGGGCAATGGGTTCTATAACTGATTTTTACCCAGATCCTAATTGGTATGTTGTATTTTATGTTCCTTTTGATGGCATAGAATGCCCTTCTTGCCTTGTCTCTCAGTTCGTTCATAGCTTTGTAGAAGTTACCTGTGGCGCTGATGTTTAGGCCAAGGTTTGTATAGTTTTTTGTGTGCTCTAGGACAACGGTGTCTAGATGGAATTTATATTTGTTGTCTTGGCAGTGGACATTTTTTGGAACACCATTATTTTGGTCTTACTGAGATTTACTGTCAGGGCCCAGGTCTGGTAGAATCTGTACAGAATATCTAGGTGCTGCTTTAGGCCCTCCTTGGTTGGTGACAGAAGCACCAGATCATCAGCAAACAGTAGACAATTGACTTCAGATTCTAGTAGGGTGAGGCCGGGTGCTGCAGACTGTTCTAGTGCCCTCGCCAATTCGTTGATATACAGTGCCTTGCGAAAGTATTCGGCCCCCTTGAACTTTGCGACCTTTTGCCACATTTCAGGCTTCAATCATAAAGATATAAAACTGTATTTTTTTGTGAAGAATCAACAACAAGTGGGACACAATCATGAAGTGGAACGACATTTATTGGATATTTCAAACTTTTTTAACAAATCAAAAACTTAAAAATTGGGCGTGCAAAATTATTCAGCCCCTTTACTTTCAGTGCAGCAAACTCTCTCCAGAAGTTCAGTGAGGATCTCTGAATGATCCAATGTTGACCTAAATGACTAATGATGATAAATACAATCCACCTGTGTGTAATCAAGTCTCTGTATAAATGCACCTGCACTGTGATAGTCTCAGAGGTCCGTTAAAAGCGCAGAGAGCATCATGAAGAACAAGGAACACACCAGGCAGGTCCGAGATACTGTTGTGAAGAAGTTTAAAGCCGGATTTGGATACAAAAAGATTTCCCAAGCTTTAAACATCCCAAGGAGCACTGTGCAAGCGATAATATTGAAGTGGAAGGAGTATCAGACCACTGCAAATCTACCAAGACCTGGCCGTCCCTCTAAACTTTCAGCTCATACAAGGAGAAGACTGATCAGAGATGCAGCCAAGAGGCCCATGATCACTCTGGATGAACTGCAGAGATCTACAGCTGAGGTGGGAGACTCTGTCCATAGGACAACAATCAGTCGTATTTTGCACAAATCTGGCCTTTATGGAAGAGTGGCAAGAAGAAAGCTATTTCTTAAAGATATCCATTTAAAGTTTGCCACAAGCCACCTGGGAGACACACCAAACGTGGAAGAAGGTGCTCTGGTCAGATGAAACCAAAATTGAACTTTTTGGCAACAATGCAAAACGTTATGTTTGGCCTAAAAGCAACACCCTGAACACACCATCCCCACTGTCAAACATGGTGGTGGCAGCATCATGGTTTGGGCCTGCTTTTCTTCAGCAGGGACAGGGAAGATGGTTAAATTTGATGGGAAGATGGATGGAGCTAAATACAGGACCATTCTGGAAGAAAACCTGATGGAGTCTGCAAAAGACCTGAGACTGGGACGGAGATTTGTCTTCCAACAAGACAATGATCCAAAACATAAAGCAAAATCTACAATGGAATGGTTCAAAAATAAACATATCCAGGTGTTAGAATGGCCAAGTCAAAGTCCAGACCTGAATCCAATCGAGAATCTGTGGAAAGAACTGAAAACTGCTGTTCACAAATGCTCTCCATCCAACCTCACTGAGCTCGAGCTGTTTTGCAAGGAGGAATGGGAAAAAATTTCAGTCTCTCGATGTGCAAAACTGATATAGACATACCCCAAGCGACTTACAGCTGTAATCGCAGCAAAAGGTGGCGCTACAAAGTATTAACTTAAGGGGGCTGAATAATTTTGCACGGCCAATTTTTCAGTTTTTGATTTGTTAAAAAAGTTTTAAATATCCAATAAATGTCATTCCACTTCATGATTGTGTCCCACTTGTTGTTGATTCTTCACAAAAAAATACAGTTTTATATCTTTATGTTTGAAGCCTGAAATGTGGCAAAAGGTCGCAAAGTTCAAGGGGGCCGAATACTTTCGCAAGGCACTGTATATGGGCTTAAGCTGCATCCCTGTCTCACCCCACAGCCCTGTGGGAAGAAATGTGTGTTTTATGCCAATTTTAACTGCACACCTTTTGTTTGTGTACATGGATTTTATAATGTCGTATATTTTTCCCTCAACACAACTTTCCATCAATTTGTATAGCAGACCCTCATGCCAAATTGAGTCAAAGGCTTTCTTTAAATCAAATTTCTCTCTCTCTCTCCCTCTCACATTCACTGCACACACACAAAACAGACACACACCCACATGCACATTGAGAGCCTCCTGCACTTCCTAACTGGGGCACGCTGGCTGGTCACATGACTTGGACCCGCCGGCTGGCCTGCTCTCCACATCTGCTCACAGGGAAGGAGGATTGACACACACACACATCAGAGTGGATTGGTTGAATGCACTTTCTCTGTCTGATCCCAAACCAATCTCACACTACCTATCATTAGGTCCTCGATGCCAATTGTAGCGCTGAAGAGAATAAAGTCACAGCTGGACTTGAACCAGTGACTCTGCTGTTAAGCACACTATCTCCTGTGTCATAAAGGTCAGGACCTCTTGTCTGCGGACATAGAACACTTCCATTCAGGGAAGCTGCATCATCACTTCTCCTTTTGGTTCTGAGTGGATTGCTACTATAGTCCCCAGGCTCCATTCAGCTCTGTTGGGGAGTGTTGACTTTCCACCATATTGTTTATACCCATTCGGCCCTCTCAGATCTGCAGATGGAAGTTAACAAGGACATACAGGTAGGAGTGAAGAGTTGGTTTGGAACTCGGCCTCGGAGTGTGTCCTAATGCAGGTGATCTCCCAGCCCTGGTATCTCTCAGAGAGTAGCCCTGTCTCTCTCCAGCCCTGGTATCTCTCAGAGAGTAGCCCTGTCTCTCTCCAGCCCTGGTATCTCTCAGAGACCCGCCTATAGGAAGCAGCAATGCCATCACTTTTGGCCAGATGTACTCTCAGTCTGTGATGAAGCCAAGGACTGTGTCTCAATAATCTGAAGCTGTTCCCTCGTCGCCTCCTCTCATTTATCTACACCAATCTGAAAACACAGGCTAGATAAAAAAGCAAGGAGGTGCAGATGTAAGGATTATACGTTGAACTATTGAGACTCACCCCTTGGAGAGGTTGGTGAGTGTGTGTGTGTGTGTGTGTTGTAATTAGTGAGAGTTGTCCTCTGGCTGATGCTGTGTCCAAGAGGCCGTCTGCAAACAGGTAGAGCCTGAGGGTATCATTACAGGATATGATATGGAGAATAATCATCACCAAGTAAGGAATCGTGCTGGGTTTGACCCCGTCTGTGTCACATTGTGTTAGTGTGTGCTCCACTATGTTGGCAAGACAACAAACCACAGGAAAGACGGTTGTTTAACGTTAAGCCATGTTAGGATTTTGAAAGTCATGTACAGCTGACATTAGGATGGTAATTCAAAATATAGGGATAACTTCTCGACAGTAAGGAGTCCTACACTAGTAACACATCAGTCCGGGTCCTATGGAAGATTCACTGCACATGATGTGTACAGTAAGTAATGCCATCGAATTTTGTAGTGTTTACTTCTGTGTGTGTGTGTGTGTGTGTGTGGGTGAACATGTTTGTGTGTGTGTAAACATATGTGTGTGTGTGTGTCATGCTCTCTCAGGACAAAAGCAATACTGTGTCATCACACACACACACACACACACACACACACACACACACACACACACACACACACACACACACACACACACACACACACACACACACACACACACACACTGCCCTGTTTGTTGTCAAGTGTGTCCCTGCTGCTAGCTGGGCCTGTGTGTTAGCGGCTTCCTGTCTTCGTCTCCTCGTCGTCTTATCCACAAATCTGAAGGAGAAGAAAAACAGGCGGAAGGAAAGCACCACGACGGATGAATTAGCTTTCACCTACAGATGAAGGATCTTCATTTTGCATTGTAGGAAAGTTTTCCTGCAACAGGGTGATCAAATAAACATCCCACATCTGTATTCAGCTCTGAGGTTTTTTTCACAGTGTAGATGAAGGTCATTTATATTTGAGGAGAGAAGAACACGAGTGGAAGCTGCATCAGAGTATTGAGATTCAGCCCTCTGACTGCAGGCCTGACTGTCTGACTCACTAAGCCTCCTCTGCCTGATCTGAAGGAACAATATCCTTTATGTATCACATAGCTACAGTAATACCACCATAGAAACAGAATCTCATTCTTGTTGTGTGAATACTGCTAGTGTATTAGCTACACATCTGTAATAGCACAGAATAAACGTCACAACATCGATCAAGTTCAATGCAGAACCATAGATTACATAGATATACAGCTCGTTCTATGATGTACACCTACTTGTCTACTCTAGGCTATTTATGCATGATGAAATCATTGTCATCACATATTTTAAATATTTACATCTAGATAAAGAAATGGGAGCTCTGCACATGGAATATAGTTGCTTCCCAGTGCTTCATTACCACACCCAAAAAGACAATATAGAAAGACAATCTAGGGAAGGTATTTAATTTTAAAAAGCATCTTACTATACTGAACAAAAAATAGAAATGCAACATGTAAAGTGCTGGTCTCATGTTCCATGAACTGAAATAAAAGATCCCAGAAATGTTGTATATGCACAAAAAGCTTATTTCTCTCAAATGTTGTGAACATATTTGTTTACATACCTGTTAGTGAGTATTTCTCCTTTACCAAGATAATCCATCCACCTGACAGGGGTGCCATGTCAAGAAGCTGATTAAAAAGCATGCACATTACATAGGTGCACCTTGTGCTGGGTACAATAAAAAGACACTCTAAAATGTGCAGTTGTGTCACACAACACAATGCTATAGATGTAATAAGTTGAGGGAGCGTGCAATTGGCATGCTGAATGCAGAAATGTCCACCAGAACTGTTGTCAGACAATGTAATGCTAATTTCTCTACCATAAACTGCATCCAACATCGTATTTGGGAATCTTGCAGTACATCTAACCAGCCTCACAACCGCAGACCACATGTAACCCCGTCAGCCCTGGACCTCCACATCCAGCATTTTCACCTGCGGGATCGTCTGAGACCAGCCACCTGGACAGCTAAAGAAACTGTGGGTTTGCACAACCAAAGAATTTCTGCACAAACTGTCAGACATTGTCTCAGGGAAGCTCATCTGCGAGCTTGTCATCCTCACCAGAGTCTTGACATGACTGCAGTTCAGCATCGTAACTGACTTCAATGGGCAAATGCTCACCTTCAATGGACACTGGCAAGCTGGAGAAGTGTGCTCTTCACGGATGAATCCCGGTTTCAACTGTACCAGGCAGATGGCATCGTGTGGGCGAGCAGTTTGCTGATGTCAACATTGTGAACAGAGTGCCCCATGGTGGTGGTGGGGTCATAGTATGGCCAGGCATAAACTATGGACAACGAACACAATTGCATTTTATTGATAGCAATTTGAATGCACAGAGATACCGTGACGAGATCCTGAGGCCCATTGTCGTGCCATTCTTCCGCCGCCATCACCTCATGTTTCAGCATGATAATGTATCGCCACATATCGCAAGGATCTGTACACAATTCCTGGAGCTGAAAATGTCTCAGTTCTTCCATGGCCTGCATACTCACCAGACATGTCACAAATTGAGCATGTTTGGGAGGCTCTGAATTCGACAGCATGTTCCAGTTCCTGCCAATATCCAGTAACTTTGCACAGCCAATGAAGAGGAGTGGGACAACATTCCACAGGCCACAATCAACGGCCTGATCAACTCTATGAGAAGGAGATGTGTCTTGCTGCATGAGGCAAATGGGGTCACACTATCTGATCGTTTCGGATCCACATCCCTACTTTTTTTTAAAGGAATCTGTGACCAACAGATGCATATCTGTATTCCCAGTCATGTGAAATCCATAATTAGGGCCTCATTTATTTATTTCAATTGACTGATGTCCTTATAGGAACTGTAAAATCTTTGAAATTGTTGAATGTGGCGTTTATATTTTTGTTCAGTGTACTTGCAATGGACCTTTGCAAACACTAATGTGCAGTCATGTCATATTCTCCAGAATGCACCAAAAGCCTTCCCTTGTAGGGGGTTGGGATTCCCTAACCACCCGCTGTTATGCCAGAGACACAAAGCAAGATATGACAGCGGCTGTTGGAATTGTTTTAACACTGTTAATAATTGACTCTGTTTCGACCAACTGTTTCGACCAGCTCTTATACTGATTGACAGCACATCATCGATATCGAAGCATTTTTCCCAAACCCCACGTATCTCTGGAAGATCAATGAACGCCTGCGTATTCGTCACACTGGTGCGTGATCCCCAAACCTGGAGCGTCATCAACATAGCAATTATAAAATAGAGCGGGTATATTGTCTCTGACCGAATGGGGACATTTGCCATTAAATATTTTTCAGACATTTTAACATATTTACAGATAGGGTAATTTAATAAGATTAAATATTGCGACAATTAGAAATTATAACTACATACGCTAGTCTCGTTCACAATCTAGACATGATATGTCTATGGTATGCAGTCGTGCCTTCGGATCGCCGTGAACGCGCATGTCATGTTCGCTGCAGATATTCTTCCTTCAGCGAAGCGCTGCCTGTAAGAATCCAGACGCTGTGTGTTTGGACACTGACAGCGAAGGCAGCCTAATTTCACATACATGTACACAACCTGCTATTTGATTCAAACCGACTAAAGATTATCCTCCACCTCCGCGGCGTTTTAGCGGACATTCGGAGAAACAAAAAACAAGCCGCTGGCAGACAGACTACAGACGGATGCAATTCCCAGCAGCAGTGGCGAGTTAGATGGAGAAACAGAGGGTGGACGAGTCGCTGTCGTAAATAATTAAATATCCAGGCATCTGTTGAAGCTAAAAGAAGGGGAAAATGCATCTCCACCAGGTGCTAACGGGAGCTGTGAACCCCGGTGACTGCTGCTATTCTGTGGGGAGCGTCAACGACATTCCTTTCACCGTAGGTTTTATTTTGATATTGAACTGATCTGACGCTGTTGGGAGACGATTATTAGCTACCTAGCTGTCAGCGATAGCATCCTTGCTAACTAACCAGCGCTAGATAGCATCTTGGCTAGCCATGTACAGACAGAGCGCTAACAAGATTCACAGAGTCGTCTGCATGAAGTGCACGGATATATTCGCGGGTAACGTTGAGTCAGTTCTGTGAGGCTGCCAATCCACCACATCATTCATTCGCTCTGACATTAACGTTCGGCATTAGCCAGCTAACCGTGGGTGTTCAAGGTTATCCTACGGTGTTCGCAGAGGATATAGAGCCAGAGCTAATGTTCTGTTTATTTGCTTTGGTCCTAAGACGGAAAGCCTGTCAGATGACCTTTATGATGCTGCGTGTTACAAGGGTCGACAGGGGAATTCGTTTGATGTTTTTACGCAATCTCACATGTAACATCGATAATAATGCAGTTTTCTTTCCAGCATCCAAACTATACATTGAATGATGTGATTGAAACGCCACACCTATCCCGGGGCTAGGGCTTGGTGTGGGTGTGTGTGGTGAGCGAGACTAGCTAACATTGGCGTCAGTGTGTTTCATGTATCATTAGCTCGAGCGGCTGTCAAGCTAGCATCAGCTGTGCAGGCGGTGACGTAGACAGCTAGTTGGCATCCTTTCAGAGGTTGCGTGTTATTCTGTGCATCATATCGCATTTACTATCCATCTACTATCCATATGAATAATATTATAGTCATTTGGAAATATAGTAGTTAGTCAGTGTGCATTTTGTCATTTGATGTTGGTCACCAACAGACCAGACACACCAACCCGATCAGTCAACACACACACACATTTTATTGTAAGAATATAATGGAATACATTTTTTTTAAAGTGATATTTTGAAACCGAGCCCAAGCCCATGCTGTTTTCATCTGCATTTCATATTTTGTCTACTATCACTCCTTTGTTAGGGAGCAGGCGTAGGGTCTTAACTTTGTCATGATATTGATAATAGCAATCCTATTTTCGTGTGAGTCCGTGTTCATATTTGACAACCTCTGCAGGCTTTTGGAGTTGCCTATACCAGATTGAGCTAAATACTAGCCCTACTGTTGATCTAGGTTACATTATAAACGGGGTGCTTCGAGCCCTGAAAGCTGATTGGCTGACAGCCGTATACCACGGGTATGACAAAACATACATTTTCTTTTACTGCTCTAATTAAGTTGGGGCTTTGTGGAATATGGCCAATATACCACGGCTAAGGGTTGTATCCAGGCACTCCGCTTTACGTTGTGCATAAGAACAGTCCTTAGCTGTGGTATATTGGCCCCCTCAGGCCTTATTGCTTAAATATAGCATGCTAAATGTTTCAGATCAGTGATAGACGAGGAAACAAAGATATTCCACCTCCGCTTGTTTACCCAGCCAGAGAATGAACCATTCTGTATACAGACAGAGAGATTCAGTGAAACAGAATCACATTGATGGATTAAGACCCAGTCTTTTGGTCTGGGGTCAAATGTAAGAGCAAAATCATCCACTTGTTAAGATACATAACATGCTGTCACAATGTTCTGATCAGTGATGATGAATGTTAAGATACATAACATGCTGTCACAATGTTCTGATCAGTGATGATGAATGTTAAGATACATAACATGCTGTCACAATGTTCTGATCAGTGATGATGAATTTTAAGATACATAACATGCTGTCACAATGTTCTGATCAGTGATGATGAATGTTAAGATACATAACATGCTGTCACAATGTTCTGATCAGTGATGATGAATGTTAAGATACATAACATGCTGTCACAATGTTCTGATCAGTGATGATGAATGTTAAGATACATAACATGCTGTCACAATGTTCTGATCAGTGATGATGAATGAGCCAGCTAGACAAGATGATCACGAGCAGCACTCACTGCAATTTAGCTATCGTTTCCACAGCCTAATTGTAGCCCAACCAATATCCAATTGGAGATTCAGTGAAAATAATAATTGATTTATCAAGTCCCCACGCTTGTTTCAAAGCAGCGTGAAACAGTGCTGAAATAGTTGACCAAATGTATTATAACAATTAGATGACTTTGGGAGTTTCAGTAAGCAACAATTTGATGCCTTCAATTGCATTAGCCTACTTTATTCCAATATTTCGTCATTCAGTGATATTTATTTATTTATTCCCACAGTAATTGTTGTCATGAAGAAAACAGTGCATGTGGTGGGCTAGCCTATGTAATGTAACATGCCCCGCAGAGTTTACAACTGGCAGGACAGGAGGTCAATCAAACTCAACCAAAACAATATATCCAACTTGGACTTAAGTAATCCATTGTGGGACTATTACAATTACATCAGTCATGAAGAATTTGAGGAATGTCCACTTTGTTAGATCAGATTTGTTGAATGTGCACCAGTCTGGTCAATGGAACAGTCTGTATCCATTGGCACCTTTACCGGATTTATAGTAGTAAAGGGCGCTGCCTAGCAACCATCAAGAGCTTAGTGCCTCAGCATGATGCATATACAGTACTAAGCCCTAGGCAGAACTTTACCTCAATCATGACTAGGTCGGTTGGCGGAAATTAAAAGCATAGGCTTTGTTGCTTGCAGTACCTTTCATATAAAGGAAAGTAGACAAAAAGTTGACTGGATGCTAAAGTTAGCGGGAAAACGTCTTGGTTTGAAAGGTGTATTAGTCTCCTGCCTGACTATCCTGGTTTGAAAGGTGTATTAGTGTCCTGTCTGACTATCCTGGTTTGAAAGGTGTATTAGTGACCCTGTCCTGACTATCCTGGTTTGAAAGGTGTATTAGTGTCCTGTCTGACTATCCTGGTTTGAAAGGTGTATTAGTGTCCTGTCTGACTATCCTGGTTTGAAAGGTGTATTAGTGTCCTGTCTGACTATCCTGGTTTGAAAGGTGTATTAGTGTCCTGCCTGACTTTCCTGGTTTGAAAGGTGTATTAGTGTCCTGTCTGACTATCCTGGTTTGAAAGGTGTGTTAGTGTCCTGCCTGACTATCCTGGTTTGAAAGGTGTATTAGTGTCCTGCCTGACTATCCTGATTTGAAAGGTGTGTTAGTGTCCTGCCTGACTATCCTGGTTTGAAAGGTGTGTTAGTGTCCTGCCTGACTATCCTGGTTTGAAAGGTGTGTTAGTGTCCTGCCTGACTATCCTGGTTTGAAAGGTGTGTTAGTGTCCTGCCTGACTATCCTGGTTTGAAAGGTGTGTTAGTGTCCTGTCTGACTATCCTGGTTTGAAAGGTGTGTTAGTGTCCTGCCTGACTATCCTGGTTTGAAAGGTGTGTTAGTGTCCTGCCTGACTATCCTGGTTTGAAAGGTGTATTAGTGTCCTGTCTGACTATCCTGGTTTGAAAGGTGTATTAGTGTCCTGTCTGACTATCCTGGTTTGAAAGGTGTGTTAGTGTCCTGCCTGACTATCCTGGTTTGAAAGGTGTGTTAGTGTCCTGCCTGACTATCCTGGTTTGAAAGGTGTCTTAGTGTCCTGCCTGACTATCCTGGTTTGAAAGGTGTGTTAGTGTCCTGCCTGACTATCCTGGTTTGAAAGGTGTGTTAGTGTCATGTGACTATCCTGGTTTGAAAGGTGTGTTAGTGTCATGTGACTATCCTGGTTTGCTGCCAGCCCGACAGAGCGGGAAGTTACTTTGGTCTATTGATTAATACATGAGTGATGTTTACGTTCTCTGTCTTGAAATTCCTTTTTGTAACCTGTGCCTGTGTTTGTGTAATAGATTGCCTATCCCTCTGTGAGTGAGTGAGTGAGTGAGTGAGCATATGGAACTATTCTCTGTATGACTGTGTAACAGAGTAGCAGGCTATCTGAAGTACAATAATGATATGATCATAGAAATCCCATTAGAAGTGGGCCTATTATATGGATATGATGACCTGTAAGAATTGACCATCTGCTGACAGTAGCCTGAATGGCTTTTGGCCTTAGCTCTCACACACAGCTAGCTTAACAGTGAAGTCTATCTGATACTATCCTACACACAGCTAGCTTAACAGTGAAGTCTATCTGATACTATCCTACACACAGCTAGCTTAACAGTGAAGTCTATCTGATACTATCCTACACACAGCTAGCTTAACAGTGAAGTCTATCTGATACTATCCTACACACAGCTAGCTTAACAGTGAAGTCTATCTGATACTAGCCTACACACAGCTAGCTTAACAGTGAAGTCTATCTGATACTATCCTACACACAGCTAGCTTAACAGTGAAGTCTATCTGATACTATCCTACACACAGCTAGCTTAACAGTGAAGTCTATCTGATACTATCCTACACACAGCTAGCTTAACAGTGAAGTCTATCTGATACTATCCTACACACAGCTAGCTTAACAGTGAAGTCTATCTGATACTATCCTACACACAGCTAGTCTAACAGTAAAGTCTATCTGATACTATCCTACACACAGCTAGCTTAACAGTGAAGTCTATCTGATACTATCCTACACACAGCTAGCTTAACAGTTAAGTCTATCTGATACTAGCCTACACACAGCTAGCTTAACAGTGAAGTCTATCTGATACTAGCCTACACACAGCTAGTCTAACAGTGAAGTCTATCTGATACTATCCTACACACAGCTAGCTTAACAGTGAAGTCTATCTGATACTATCATACACACAGCTAGTCTTACAGTGAAGTCTATCTGATACTAGCCTACACACAGCTAGTCTAACAGTGAAGTCTATCTGATACAATCCTGCACACAGCTAGTCTAACAGTGAAGTCTATCTGATACTATCCTACACACAGCTAGCTTAACAGTGAAGTCTATCTGATACTATCCTACACACAGCTAGCTTAACAGTGAAGTCTATCTGATACTATCCTACACACAGCTAGCTTAACAGTGAAGTCTATCTGATACTAGCCTACACACAGCTAGCTTAACAGTGAAGTCTATCTGATACTATCCTACACACAGCTAGCTTAACAGTGAAGTCTATCTGATACTAGCCTACACACAGCTAGCTTAACAGTGAAGTCTATCTGATACTATCATACACACAGCTAGTCTTACAGTGAAGTCTATCTGATACTATCCTACACACAGCTAGCTTAACAGTGAAGTCTATCTGATACTATCCTACACACAGCTAGCTTAACAGTGAAGTCTATCTGATACTATCCTACACACAGCTAGCTTAACAGTGAAGTCTATCTGATACTATCCTACACACAGCTAGCTTAACAGTGAAGTCTATCTGATACTATCCTACACACAGCTAGCTTAACAGTGAAGTCTATCTGATACTAGCCTACACACAGCTAGCTTAAAAGTGAAGTCTATCTGATACTAGCCTACACACAGCTATCTTAACAGTGAAGTCTATCTGATACTAGCCTACACACAGCTAGCTTAACAGTGAAGTCTATCTGATACTATCCTACACACAGCTATCTTAACAGTGAAGTCTATCTGATACTATCATACACACAGCTAGTCTTACAGTGAAGTCTATCTGATACAATCCTACACACAGCTAGTCTAACAGTGAAGTCTATCTGATACTATCCTACACACAGCTAGCTTAACAGTGAAGTCTATCTGATACTATCCTACACACAGCTAGCTTAACAGTGAAGTCTATCTGATACTATCCTACACACAGCTAGCTTAACAGTGAAGTCTATCTGATACTATCCTACACACAGCTAGCTTAACAGTGAAGTCTATCTGATACTATCCTACACACAGCTAGCTTAACAGTGAAGTCTATCTGATACTAGCCTACACACAGCTAGCTTAACAGTGAAGTCTATCTGATACTATCCTACACACAGCTAGCTTAACAGTGAAGTCTATCTGATACTATCCTACACACAGCTAGCTTAACAGTGAAGTCTATCTGATACTATCCTACACACAGCTAGCTTAACAGTGAAGTCTATCTGATACTATCCTACACACAGCTAGCTTAACAGTGAAGTCTATCTGATACTATCCTACACACAGCTAGCTTAACAGTGAAGTCTATCTGATACTATCCTACACACAGCTAGCTTAACAGTGAAGTCTATCTGATACTATCCTACACACAGCTAGCTTAACAGTGAAGTCTATCTGATACTATCCTACACACAGCTAGCTTAACAGTGAAGTCTATCTGATACTATCCTACACACAGCTAGCTTAACAGTGAAGTCTATCTGATACTAGCCTACACACAGCTAGCTTAACAGTGAAGTCTATCTGATACTAGCCAACACACAGCTAGCTTAACAGTGAAGTCTATCTGATACTATCCTACACACAGCTAGTCTAACAGTAAAGTCTATCTGATACTATCCTACACACAGCTAGCTTAACAGTTAAGTCTATCTGATACTAGCCTACACACAGCTAGCTTAACAGTGAAGTCTATCTGATACTAGCCTACACACAGCTAGTCTAACAGTGAAGTCTATCTGATACTATCCTACACACAGCTAGCTTAACAGTGAAGTCTATCTGATACTAGCCAACACACAGCTAGCTTAACAGTGAAGTCTATCTGATACTATCCTACACACAGCAAGTCTATCTGATACTATCCTACACACAGCGAGCTTAACAGTGAAGTCTATCTGATACTATCCTACACACAGCAAGTCTATCTGATACTAGCCTACACACAGCTAGCCTAACAGTGAAGTCTATCTGATACTATCCTACACACAGCTAGCCTAACAGTGAAGTCTATCTGATACTATCCTACACACAGCAAGTCTATCTGATACTAGCCAACACACAGCTAGTCTTACAGTGAAGTCTATCTGATACTATTCTACACACAGCTAGCCTAACAGTGAAGTCTATCTGATACTAGCCTACACACAGCTAGTCTAACAGTGAAGTCTATCTGATACTAGCCTACACATACTGAGCTGCAGCATCTCAGAGCTGACGAGAGGTAACAGCCTAAGCAGGATTTGAACCAGTAACCCCTACAGTGCCAGGGTAAGCTGTTCACAAGCTGCTGCGCCACAAAGCGCCAGCCCCCCTGTCAGAGACGGTAGTATATCACATACTGTAGTTATATGGGGAGGCTACAGTACCTGTAGTGGTACAGTCTCCGGGTGTGTTATTAGGTCGGTTTCACTGTGTCCTATGGGTGATATCTTGGGCCTCCAGGAAATTAGCTTTAAAACTGCAATATTTTCTGTAAGCCTCATGACAAAATGTGTAGAATAGCATTATAAAACTGCAAATGTTTCTCTCTGCACCATGGCAAAAATGTGTTGAAATGCAGGAAGGGGAGCGGAGGTTAGTGCCCTGGAGGTCGGTGCTATATGCGGTACACGAGTTTAAAGTTTGGGAAGCAAATTTTAACCAAAAAAATTATTCTTTAATGATAAAGCATTCCATGCATCACATTTGCAGACTTTTGTAAAGAAGCCTATTATTCATAATGTGATGAGTAGATTAGATAGTCATAATTTAGGCTAATAATAGAACTCTTTTCACAAAATAGACCGTTCAGTGGGCTTTAGGCTGTATCAGATACATTTGTTCTTTCTTTGCACGGGAAAAATGTTGCCTTTTTATAAACACATTTCATGCAGTTGTACTAAACGTTATATTACTGGAGACATTAGGGTCATCTTTTTTAATATGACTGACATTACAGGGTAGAATACTCGGCTGACTGACAAATCAGATCAATAAAAACAACGTTGTCTCATCCATATAATAGGCCTACGAGAAGGGAGACCCAAATAACCTACAATATGACATCTAACCTGGAGGAGGTAATTATGTCCAAAAACTAACTTTGATGTGGCACTGACTGACCCAACAATGATAAAGAGTGAATATTCCCACTCACCGGGGATATGGCTGATGCTCTCCGCTGGTGTCAATAAGATAGGCTGTACTGTTTGCTCAATCAAGTTGAGAACTTTCAGAACTGTAAAACATGAGTCTTTTCACTGTCTTCTCTTGACAGTAGTAGCCATTTTCTTTCCAAACGGTTTCCCCTGATTGTATTTTGAGAGATATGAGAACCTCATCATTACTCACAGCAGCTGCTTGTGGTACATAATGTTGGCCTCTGTTTGAAACTTGCTCGAGAGGGAAAATACTGAACACTTTCATGTCACTCTCACACACATGGTTGGCGCTCAGGGCGTTCTTTATATTCAGACTTCTAAATGCTATTAATAATAGCGTACAGTGGAGTGATTTTGAACCAGCTGCTTATAGTATGTGGTGAAACAACCATGGGAATGGAACCTAAGCTAGAGGCTACTGGCTTTGGGACATAGACTAGCATAACATGGAAAACATGGCAACAGTTTATTGTAGGCACATTCATAAAGACTTTATAACAGCCACATGAGACATTTGCTTTACGAATGCATTGGCCTTACAAAATGGTGCATTTTGATGCCATGTGGTGGAGAGATACAGACGCTGGAATTGGGGGTGTGAGCAGGTGGGTCTGAGCAGGTGGGTCTGAGCAGCTGGGTCTGAGCAGGTGGGTCTGAGCAGGTGGGTCTGAGCAGGTGTGATGCAGTTGATCTTTGTGTGATGTTGTCGTTTGTACGTGTATGTTTGGTATTGTTTAAAATAATACAACTCCATCTTACACAAAATGATGAATGCATTGGCCTATACTACTACAGCTGAAAGCATAGGCCTAACGACTACTATTGTGTTCCATTGGGTTCCATCCCTGAGGGCTGGTGGCTCAGTGTCTGTTTGTGTCCACAATGGCACCCTATTCCCTATATAGTGCACTACTTTTGACCAGAGCCCCATGGGATCTGGTCATGCACACAATCCTCAGCTGCTTGTTGCTGGAGTAAAACGAGTGCTTTCACAAGCCCATTCATTGCGCAACAATTGCAATCACGTGTTAAAAATACATTTGAGGCAACATTTTAAAGAGCTACTATTTTTATTTCTCAACTGGTAACTGAAGTGCGCCTCCCATTCAAGTGCAGGAAACAGGCTGTCAGCGCGTCACCCACCACTGTACAATGTCAGGTGGAGGCACTATGCATTTTGAAAAAGTACTTCATTGTTTGAAACAACAATGATTTATTTCATATTATGAAGCACGTCTCACCTTGTTTCAAAGTAGCCTATAGGCAAAATCCTACCATGGAAACATGGAGGCAATTATTTCATGAAGACTTCATAGGCGGCTTGTGAATTTGAAGTTCGGGCAAGCTACAATTTATCCTACCATTTCTACTGTTCTGCTTGCCAGTTCTGATTTTCATATGCGCATTTCTCAATAATAACGTTTTCCTTTCTCGATGATTGTCGTGTGGTTAATCGTGACTTCTAATGTTTATCATTTTTATTAAGTCAACTAATGAGAGATCACCAGCCTCAGCAGGCCAGGTACTTCTATGAGTGGCCAGGCACACCCGCTCCCCCTCAACATTATCAGGACAGAGAAACTAGACACATGCTCATTGCTCAAATGGAACACTCCAAACCAATAACAATTAAAAAATGTATGATGGTTATGAAATGAACCAAAACCTGTTACTGACAAGTATAGCAGGTTGTGAATTCTGGAACAACCTTTTCACTGTGAGAATGGTGAATTATTGTAGTTAATACATACATTAACATAAATTAATGTAATGAAATGACAGGGATTAAAGGAACATTTACTACTGGTGACATATGTAATGTGGTAATGTATGTAATGTGGTAATGTATGTAATGTGGTAATGTATGTAATGTGGTAATGTATGTAATGTGGAATTGATAAAAAATATCTAAGTGCAAACAAATCACACAATGAAACAATGAATGCGCAGGAATTTGCGGGTGTCGTCTGAGCCATTCTGGAGAGAGACTGGCCTATATCTTCACCACACATCCCTCCCCTTCTTCTTGTCTCAACATAAAACATTACACTCGACACATTATCTTCACACTTATTTTAGATGTGTGTTACTGACAGCCGCGACTCAGTAATCAGCTGGGCCTGTTGCCAAGCGCGCTGCCCAAATTGCGGGCCTACTAGCTTGTGATGTGAAACAATCCACAGCAATTTTTTAAAAGAAGCTAATGATCCTTGATTCCTCTGTGGCTAAGTCACGCTTTCTGGGGATGTATTTTGAGTGATTTGATTTATTTCTGTATAGACAGGAGTAATTATATCATGTTTGCAAATGTCCATTTACTTCCCTATTGGACCCACCACTAGGCCATTTCTCTCCTGTTCTATTGGTTTTCATATCAACTTTCTTTCATTGTCCAAAAACCAAAGGCACAATTGTAATCATATTAGCAACCCATAGAATGGTGTTTTCCCAGGTGCTCTGTTTAGAATGGTGTTTTCCCAGGTGCTCTGTTTAGAATGGTGTTTTCCCAGGTGCTCTGTTTAGAATGGTGTTTTCCCAGGTGCTCTGTTTAGAATGGTGTTTTCCCAGGTACTCTGTTTAGAATGGTGTTTTCCCAGGTGCTCTGTTTAGAATGGTGTTTTCCCAGGTGCTCTGTTTAGAGTGGTGTTTTCCCAGGTGCTCTGTTTAGAGTGGTGTTTTCCCAGGTGCTCTGTTTAGAATGGTGTTTTCCCAGGTGCTCTGTTTAGAATGGTGTTTTCCCAGGTGCTCTGTTTAGAATGGTGTTTTCCCAGGTGCTCTGTTTAGAATGGTGTTTTCCCAGGTACTCTGTTTAGAATGGTGTTTTCCCAGGTGCTCTGTTTAGAATGGTGTTTTCCCAGGTGCTCTGTTTAGAATGGTGTTTTCCCAGGTGCTCTGTTTAGAATGGTGTTTTCCCAGGTGCTCTGTTTAGAATGGTGTTTTCCCAGGTGCTCTGTTTAGAATGGTGTTTTCCCAGGTGCTCTGTTTAGAATGGTGTTTTCCCAGGTACTCTGTTTAGAATGGTGTTTTCCCAGGTGCTCTGTTTAGAATGATGTTTTCCCAGGTACTCTGTTTAGAATGGTGTTTTCCCAGGTGCTCTGTTTAGAATGGTGTTTTCCCAGGTGCTCTGTTTAGTGTTTTCCCAGGTGCTCTGTTTAGAATGGTGTTTTCCCAGGTGCTCTGTTTAGAATGGTGTTTTCCCAGGTGCTCTGTTTAGAATGGTGTTTTCCCAGGTGCTCTGTTTAGAATGGTGTTTTCCCAGGTGCTCTGTTTAGAATGGTGTTTTCCCAGGTGCTCTGTTTAGAATGGTGTTTTCCCAGGTGCTCTGTTTAGAATGGTGTTTTCCCAGGTGCTCTGTTTAGAATGATGTTTTCCCGCAAATTGCATTTTGTCAAATGTTTGAAAATTACATTTTATTGGCTTCCTCATTACATGAGTTGCATGTTCTATTAATAAGATGCATGAATTACCATTACCATAATCTGTGATTCCTGTCATTGTGAGCACCGTGGGTGAACGCCCAGTGTCATTGTGAGCACCGTGGGTGAACGCCCAGTGTCATTGTGAGCACCGTGGGTGAACGCCCAGTGTCGTGAGCACCGTGGGTGAACGCCCAGTGTCGTGAGCACCGTGGGTGAACGCCCAGTGGGTTATACACCCAATGCATATGGGTCCAGTAAATCAAAATCTTCCCTGTCACGTTGTCCGTCGCCACATTTTACACACACACACACACACACACACACACACACACACACACACACACACACACACACACACACACACACACACACACACACAAACACACCTACCTACCCACCCACCCTAGTGTTGTTTTCTACAGTTTTTGTCCCTGGTCTAAAGTAGTGTACTATAAAGGGTATAGGATGCCATTTGGGACACAGACTGCCATAATGTGTGTGAAAGGAGAGGGTTTAGTTCATGTAAAGCCTATCTGTAGTGGTACACTGATATGCTGGCATGATTGAGTTAGTCATGGGAAGAATCACTGACATTTGGGATGCCTGTGAGCACGCCCACCCACCCCCACACACAGCAGGGCTCTACAGTACAAGCATTTTACTCACATCTGCGCCTATTCATTTTACTGTGTGACCTGAAATATATATTTAAGAGCACCAGTGCGCCTAGAAAATGTAAGATTCTAGCTTTAATGTCTCAAATATTTTTCATTGTGCGCCTACATTTATTTGTGTGCGCCTACATTTTTCAACTTAGGTGCTCACGTGCTGCTTGTGAAGAAGGGCAGCCTAGAGCCCTGGTCAGGGTTAACTAGGTGACTCTCCAAGATGGAGCCAGACAGATCCTCCATTATTCAACCATCCTTTAACATCTTCACATCCAACAGAGGGTCAATCCAACTACTGGTACATACCTACATCAATAACATGTTAAAGGCACTCGGGTAGTAAACGTGAGGGGACCTACCTGACTGGGTTGTTCTGTAGGTGACAGCTGTGTATGGTCTGTGTGTATCTTGTGTGTGTGTGTGTGTGTGTGTGTGTGTGTGTGTGTGTGTGCATGCTTGTGTGTGTCTGCGTATAGTGTTTTCTTTGTGTGTGTGTATTTGCGTGGTGTGTCTGTATTTGCTTGGTGTGTAATTGTGTGTGTGTCTGTGTTTGCGTGGTGTGTGTGTGTTTGTGTGTCTGTATTTGCGTGGCGTTTGTCTGTGTGTGTGTTTGTGTTTGTCTGTATTTGCTTGGTGTTTGTCTGTCTGTGTGGTGTGTGTTTGTCTGTGTGTGTGTGTGGGCTAGTATTGTGAACTCAGTCTTCCTGTCTCTATTATATGAATATTAACCTGATGAAATGTGTTCAGTCTTCAGCCAACATCTCTTCTCATGTTACATATAACAGACCTCATTCATACTCCTTCCATTCACTGCATTGTCCCTGATGCCTGGGGCTTGTCGTGTTGCCAACTCTGACTGGTCTGACAGTGCAGTCAGCTGTGTGAGGCAGGTTTATGTTAGACCACCTAAACACTGGCTTTGTGAGGGAATATAGGCTGCTATAGGCTGCATACCAAATGGCCTTTGAAGGCTCTTGTCAAAAGGCAGACAGGCAGACAGGCAGACAGGCAGACAGGCAGGCAGGCAGGCAGGCAGGCAGGCAGGCAGGCAGGCAGGCAGGCAGGCAGGCAGGCAGAGGTGAGAGGTGAGAGGTGCTTGGACAGACGTGATGAGCTGAGCGGTTGTTTCTGTTGTATCAGGTTCATGTAGATCGATGACACACACACACACACACACACACCAACGTTACTTTGTACAGGTACAGAACAGAGTGGTCTCTCAGTCATGCACACCTCATCTCTCCTCGTGTGTGTGTGTGTAGCGAGAGAGCAGGGCTAGTCTGTGCGTGACGGTGACTGCTTTTAATTCCAGCTGTAATGTTCAGCAGCTGCAGCAATACCTCAACTAGGACTGCTCCTCTCTCCTTCCCTCTCTCTTCTTTTTTCTCTCTCTCTCTCTTACACACACATTAACTCTTCTCCTTTACTTCCTCTTTCTCCTCAACCACTCTCTCTCTCTCCTCCCTCTCTCCTCCCTCCCTCTCTCTCTCCTCAACCTCTCTCTCTCTCTCTCTCTCTCCCTCCCTCTCTCTCTCCCTCTCTCTCTCTCTCTCTCCTCAACCACTCTCTCTCTCCCCTCCCTCTCTCTCTCCCTCTCTCTCTCTCTCTCTCCTCAACCACTCTCTCTCTCCCCTCCCTCTCTCTCTCCCTCTCTCTCTCTCTCTCTCCTCAACCACTCTCTCTCTCTCCGGTCTTTATCTTTCTCCCTCTACTCTCCTTCTCTTCTTTCTCTCACACATACATTCTCCCTCCTCCCTCTCTCTCCTCCCTCTCTTCAGCCTCTCTCTACTCCCTCTCTTTCCCTCCTCTCTCTACAACCTCATTCTCTCCCTCTCTCCTCCCTCTCTTCAGCCTCTCTCTCCTCCCTCTCTCTACAACCTCTCTCTCCCTCCTTTATCCTCCCTCTCTTTCCCTTCTCTCCTCCTTATCTCTACAACCTCTCTCTTTCCCTCCTCTCTCTACAACTCCTCTCCTTCCTCTCTCCTCCCTCTCTCTACAACCTCTCTCCCTCCTCTCTCTACAACCTTTCTCTCTCCCTCCTCTCTCCTCCCTCCTCTCTCCTCCCTCTCTCTCTCCTTCCTCTCTTCTCCCTCTCTCTACAACCTCTCCTCCTCCTCTCTCTCTCTCTACAACCTCTCTCCCTCCTCTCCTCCCTCTCTCTACTACCTCTCTCCCTCCTCTCTCTACAACCTCTCTCCCTCCTCTCTCTACTACCTCTCTCCCTCCTCTCTACAACCTCTCTCCTCCCTCTCTCTACAACCTCTCTCTCTCCTCTCTCTACTACCTCTCTCTTCAGCCTCTATTCGTTCCAGAGTCACTGTGTTGTAAACACCTCTCACGTCTCACATCCTCTGAAGTCTTTCTCAACACACCTCTCTTTTCACGTGAACAACGCTGCGTCTTTCCATGGAACCAGAACCCAAACCAGCAGCTGACTAGACTGTGTAGACCTGGAAACATGGCCCTTTTCTAAGAGAACTCATCATTACCTAACCACTAGCCTGAATTAAACATGGAGACTTAGGATGCGTCTCACATGGCACCCTATTCCCTGATCCCAGATCTGTTTGACTACAGTGCAGTTCACCAGACAGTCTCAGTAGGTATATTTACCTACCAGGAGGAGTGGACTGTGTATGTAGCCTGATCCCAGATCTGTTTGACTACAGTGCAGTTCACCAAACAGACTCAGTAGGTATATTTACCTACCAGGAGGAGTGGACTGTATATGTAGCCTGATCCCAGATCTGTTTGACAACAGTGCAGTTCACCAAACAGACTCAGTAGGTATATTTACCTACCAGGAGGAGTGGACTGTATATGTAGCCTGATCCCAGATCTGTTTGACTACAGTGCAGTTCACCAGACAGTCTCAGTAGGTATATTTACCTACCAGGAGGAGTGGACTGTGTATGTATCCTGATCCCAGATCTGTTTGACTACAGTGCAGTTCACCAGACAGTCTCAGTAGGTATATTTACCTACCAGGAGGAGTGGACTGTGTATGTAGCCTGATCCCAGATCTGTTTGACTACAGTGCAGTTCACCAAACAGACTCAGTAGGTATATTTACCTACCAGGAGGAGTGGACTGTGTATGTAGCCTGATCCCAGATCTGTTTGACTACAGTGCAGTTCACCAGACAGTCTCAGTAGGTATATTTACCTACCAGGAGGAGTGGACTGTGTATGTAGCCTGATCCCAGATCTGTTTGACTACAGTACAGTTCACCAGACAGTCTCAGTAGGTATATTTACCTACCAGGAGGAGTGGACTGTGTATGTAGCCTGATCCCAGATCTGTTTGACTACAGTGCAGTTCACCAGACAGTCTCAGTAGGTATATTTACCTACCAGGAGGAGTGGACTGTGTATGTAGCCTGGTCCCAGATCTGTTTGACTACAGTGCAGTTCACCAAACAGACTCAGTAGGTATATTTACCTACCAGGAGGAGTGGACTGTATATGTAGCCTGATCCCAGATCTGTTTGACAAAAGTGCAGTTCACCAAACAGACTCAGTAGGTATATTTACCTACCAGGAGGAGTGGACTGTATATGTAGCCTGATCCCAGATCTGTTTGACAACAGTGCAGTTCACCAGACAGTCTCAGTAGGTATATTTACCTACCAGTAGGAGTGGACTGTATATGTAGCCTGATCCCAGATCTGTTTGACTACAGTGCAGTTCACCAGACATTCTCAGTAGGTATATTTACCTACCAGGAGGAGTGGACTGTGTATGTAGCCTGATCCCAGATCTGTTTGACTACAGTGCAGTTCACCAGACAGTCTCAGTAGGTATATTTACCTACCAGGAGGAGTGGACTGTGTATGTAGCCTGATCCCAGATCTGTATGACTACAGTGCAGTTCACCAGACAGTCTCAGTAGGTATATTTACCTACCAGGAGGAGTGGACTGTGTATGTAGCCTGGTCCCAGATCTGTTTGTGCTGTCCTTTCAGCTCTACTGGTCATTGCTCCCGAGTGGTGCAGTGGTCTAAGGCACTAGAGGCATCACTACAGATCCTGGTTCGATTCCAGGCTGTATCACAACCGGCCGTGATTGGGAGTCCCATAGGGTGGCGCACAATTGGCCCACCGTAGTCCGGTTTAAGGTTTGGCCGGGGTAGGCCGTCTTTGTAAATAATAATTTGTTCTTAACTGACTTGCCTAGTTAAATAAAGGTTAAATTAAAAACATTTAAAAAATTGTCTCAGCAAATTGGTAATATGGCACAATCAGATGTGGGACCAGGCTGCTGTTGTCTTGCATTTTGTTGGATTGACTGAATTGTCTGTCTGTGTGTCTGTCTCCTCTCCCAGGCCTATGGTTCAGGCTGTGATATAGTGATCTTGGCCAGTGATTTTGAGTGTGTTCAGATCATCCCTGGGGCTCAAAATGGCAACATCCAGGTGGGCTGTGTCGAGTGCTCCCACCAACTGGGCAGGGTAAGACACGCACGCACGCACGTAGTTACAATAATGTTGTGATGACAAATGCAGTTCTGTTCTCTTCTCCTTGCTCTCTTCTTCTGTCCCCTCCTCCCTCCTCCTCTCCTCCCTCCTCCTCTCCTCCCTCCTCCCTCCTCCTCTCCTCCCTCCTCCCTCCTCCTCTCCTCCCTCCTCTCTCCTCCCTCCTCCTCTCCTCCTCTCCTCCCTCCTCCCTCCCTCCTCCCTCCTCTCTCCTCCCTCCTCCTCTCCTCCCTCCTCCCTCCCTCCTCCCTCCTCTCTCCTCTCTCCTCCCTCCTCCTCTCCTCCCTCCCTCCTCCTCTCCTCCCTCCTCTCTCCTCCCTCCTCCTCTCCTCCTCTCCTCCCTCCCTCCTCCCTCCTCTCTCCTCCCTCCTCTCCTGCCTCCTCCCTCCCTCCTCCCTCCTCCCTCCTCTCTCCTCCCTCCTCCCTCCTCCCTCCTCCCTCCTCCTCTCCTCCCTCCTCCCTCCTCCCTCCTCTCTCCTCTCTCCTCCCTCCTCCTCTCCTCCCCTCCTCCCCTCCTCCTCTCCTCCCTCCTCTCTCCTCCTCCCTCCTCCCTCCTCCCTCCTCTCTCCTCCCTCCTCCTCTCCTCCCCTCCTCCCCTCCTCCTCTCCTCCCTCCTCCCTCCTCCTCTCCTCCTCTCCTCCCTCCTCCCTCCTCCTCTCCTCCCTCCTCCTCTCCTCCCTCCTCCCTCCTCTCTCCTCTCTCCTCCCTCCTCCCTCCTCCCCTCCTCCCTCCTCTCCTTTGACTGCACCATTAACCCTGGTGTGTAAACCGACTGATTAATGTTGGTATATTGAACATTACTCTGTTTAGATTGCTGCGTCCTATGGGAACACAGTGTGTATCTTTGAACCATTCGCTACCAACCCAAACAAACGCCACAAGGTAAGCAGAGAGACACTGACATTTTATGCTGAATAAACTGCCCTGTGTGTGTGTGTGTGTGAGAGAGAGAGCATGCCTAGCGTGTGTGTGTGAGAGAGAGAGAGCATGCCTAGCGTGTGTGTGTGAGAGAGAGAGCATGCCTAGCGTGTGTGTGTGAGAGAGAGAGAGCATGCCTAGCGTGTGTGTGAGAGAGAGAGCATGCCTAGTGTGTGTGTGAGAGAGAGAGCATGCCTAGTGTGTGTGTGAGAGAGAGAGCATGCCTAGTGTGTGTGTGTGTGTGTGTGTGTGTGAGAGAGAGAGCATGCCTAGTGTGTGTGTGTGTGAGAGAGAGAGCATGCCTAGTGTGAGTGTGTGTGAGAGAGCATGCCTAGTGTGTGTGTGTGTGAGAGAGAGCATGCCTAGTGTGTGTGTGTGTGTGTGAGAGAGAGAGAGCATGCCTAGCGTGTGTGTGTGAGAGAGAGAGAGCATGCCTAGCGTGTGTGTGAGAGAGAGAGCATGCCTAGTGTGTGTGTGAGAGAGAGAGCATGCCTAGTGTGTGTGTGAGAGAGAGAGCATGCCTAGTGTGTGTGTGTGTGTGTGTGTGTGAGAGAGAGCATGCCTAGTGTGTGTGTGTGTGAGTGAGAGAGCATGCCTAGTGTGAGTGTGTGTGAGAGAGCATGCCTAGTGTGTGTGTGTGTGAGAGAGAGCATGCCTAGTGTGTGTGTGTGTGTGTGAGAGAGAGAGAGAGCATGCCTAGTGTGTGTGTGTGAGAGAGCATGCCTAGTGTGTGTGTGTGAGAGAGCATGCCTAGTGTGTGTGTGAGAGAGAGCATGCCTAGTGTGTGTGTGTGTGTGTGTGTGAGAGAGAGAGCATGCCTAGTGTGTGTGTGTGAGAGAGCATGCCTAGTGTGTGTGTGTGAGAGAGAGCATGCCTAGTGTGTGTGTGTGAGAGAGAGCATGCCTAGTGTGTGTGTGAGAGAGAGCATGCCTAGTGTGTGTGTGAGAGAGAGAGAGAGCATGCCTAGCGTGTGTGTGTGAGAGAGAGAGAGCATGCCTAGCGTGTGTGTGAGAGAGAGAGAGCATGCCTAGCGTGTGTGTGTGTGAGAGAGAGCATGCCTAGTGTGTGTGTGAGAGAGAGAGCATGCCGTGTGTGTGTGTGTGTGAGAGAGAGAGAGAGTATGAATAGTGTGTGTGTGTGTGAGAGAGCATGCCTAGTGTGTGTGTGTGAGAGAGCATGCCTAGTGTGTGTGTGTGTGTGTGAGAGAGAGAGAGCATGCCTAGTGTGTGTGTGTGTGAGAGCGAGAGAGAGCATGCCTAGCGTGTGTGTGTGAGAGAGAGAGAGCATGCCTAGCGTGTGTGTGTGAGAGAGAGAGAGCATGCCTAGCGTGTGTGTGTGAGAGAGAGCATGCCTAGTGTGTGTGTGTGAGAGAGAGAGAGAGAGCATGCCTAGTGTGTGTGTGTGCGTGTGAGAGAAAGCATGCCTAGTGTGAGTGTGTGTGAGAGAGCATGCCTAGTGTGAGTGTGTGTGAGAGAGCATGCCTAGTGTGTGTGAGAGAGAGCATGCCTAGTGTGTGTGTGTGAGAGAGCATGCCTAGTGTGTGTGTGAGAGAGAGCATGAATAGTGTGTGTGTGTGTGAGAGCATGCCTAGTGTGTGTGTGTGAGAGAGCATGCCTAGTGTGTGTGTGTGTGTGTGTGTGAGAGAGCATGCCTAGTGTGTGTGTGAGAGAGAGCATGAATAGTGTGTGTGTGTGTGAGAGCATGCCTAGTGTGTGTGTGTGAGAGAGCATGCCTAGTGTGTGTGTGTGTGTGTGTGTGTGTGTGTGTGTGTGTGTGTGTGTGTGAGAGAGCATGCCTAGTGTGTGTGAGTGTGTGTGTGAGAGAGCATGCCTAGTGTGAGTGTGTGTGAGAGAGAGAGCATGCCTAGTGTGTGTGTGTGAGAGAGCATGCCAAGTGTGTGTGTGAGAGAGAGCATGAATAGTGTGTGTGTGTGTGTGTGTGAGAGCATGCCTAGTGTGTGTGTGTGAGAGAGCATGCCTAGTGTGTGTGTGTGTGTGTGTGAGAGAGAGAGAGCATGCCTAGTGTGTGTGTGTGGGAGAGCATGCCTAGTGTGTGTGAGAGTAAGAGCATGAATATTGTGTGTGTGTGAGAGAGAGAGAGAGCATGCCTAGTGTGTGTGTGTGTGAGAGAGAGAGAGCATGCCTAGTGTGTGTGTGCGAGAGAGAATGCCTAGTGTGTGTGTGAGAGAGAGAATGCCTAGTGTGTGTGTGAGAGAGAGAGAATGCCTAGTGTGTGTGTGAGAGAGAGAATGCCTAGTGTGTGTGTGTGAGAGAGAGCATGCCTAGTGTGTGTGTGAGAGAGATCATGCCTAGTGTGTGTGTGTGTGAGAGAGATCATGCCTAGTGTGTGTGTGTGTGAGAGAGAGCATGCCTAGTGTGTGTGTGTGAGAGAGAGAGCATGCCTAGTGTGTGTGTGTGAGAGAGAGCATGCCTAGTGTGTGTGTGTGTGTGTGTGTGTGTGTGTGTGTGAGAGAGAGCATGCCTAGTGTGTGTGTGTGTGAGAGAGAGCATGCCTTGTGTGTGTGTGTGTGTATTGCTGCATTGAGAGTTCCACTGTGTTTTAACTGCTTCATTACTGTTCTGCTGTGTGATTTTATCAACCCTGAATATTCTGTTCAAGGTGTGAGTTGTGTGTGGCTGTAAATGCCTGTATTAACAGTGGCTGGTGCCTGAGCATGTAGCTTATTATAGTTGCCTGTCTGTGCATGTGTTGAATAACTATCTCTCTCTCTCTCTCTCTCTCTCTCTCTCTCTCTCTCTCTCGCCTCTCTCTCTCGCCCCTCTCTCTCTCTCCTCTTGCTCGCGCCTCTCTCTCCTCTCGCTCGCCCCTCTCCTCTCGCTCGCTCCTCTCTCGCCTCTCTCGCCGCTCTCACTCTCTCGCTGCTCTCACTCTCGCCCCTCTCTCTCTCTGGCTCATCTCTCTCTCTCGCCTCTCTCACTCGCTCGCCCCTCTCTCTCTTCTCGCTCGCTCTTCTCTCTCGCTCCTCTCTCGCCTCTCTCGCCGCTCTCACTCTCTCGCCCCTCTCTCTCTCTGGCTCATCTCTCTCTCTCCTCTTGCTCGCTCCTCTCTTTCCTCTCGCTCGCTCCTCTCTCTCGCTCCTCTCTCTCGCTCCTCTCTCGCCTCTCTCGCCGCTCTCACTCTCTCGCTGCTCTCACTCTCTCGCCTCTCTCGCCTCTCTCACTCTCTTGCCCCTCTCTCTCTCTGGCTCATCTCTCTCTCGCCTCTCTCGCCTCTCTCACTCTCTTGCCCCTCTCTCTCTCTGGCTCATCTCTCTCTCGCCTCTCTCTCTCTCTCTCGCCCCTCTCTCTCTCTCTCTCTCTCTCTCTCTCTCTCCCCCCTCTTTCTCTCTCGCCGCTCTCACTCTCTTCTTCCCATCTCTCCCTTCATTCTCTCTTTCCACTGAATATTGTCTCCTCCTGTGTCCCTCTCCCTACACCTCTCTATTTCCCCCTCTCCTTCTGTCTGTGCCATTAACAGCAGCTTAACTACCAGTGGAGAAAGACAGGACAGTTCTTCCTAAATGCTATCACCTATAACCTGGCCTGGGACCCACAAGGTAACGCCTCCTGACTAACTGCTGTGTGTCTGTGTCTGCGTGTACAGTAACTTTCTGTTTGTAACTGTCACATGCGGCGAATACAACAGGTGTAGTAGACCTCACCGTGACATTCTTACTTACAAGCCCTTAACCAACAATGCAGTTTAAAGAATACAACAGGTGTAGTAGACCTCACCGTGACATTCTTACTTACAAGCCCTTAACCAACAATGCAGTTTAAAGAATACAACAGGTGTAGTAGACCTCACCGTGACATTCTTACTTACAAGCCCTTAACCAACAATGCAGTTTAAAGAATACAACAGGTGTAGTAGACCTCACCGTGACATTCTTACTTACAAGCCCTTAACCAACAATGCAGTTTAAAGAATACAACAGGTGTAGTAGACCTCACCGTGACATTCTTACTTACAAGCCCTTAACCAACAATGCAGTTTAAAGAATACAACAGGTGTAGTAGACCTCACCGTGACATTCTTACTTACAAGCCCTTAACCAACAATGCAGTTTAAAGAATACAACAGGTGTAGTAGACCTCACCGTGACATTCTTACTTACAAGCCCTTAACCAACAATGCAGTTTAAAGAATACAACAGGTGTAGTAGACCTCACCGTGACATTCTTACTTACAAGCCCTTAACCAACAATGCAGTTTAAAGAATACAACAGGTGTAGTAGACCTCACCATGACATTCTTACTTACAAGCCCTTAACCAACAATGCAGTTTAAAGAATACAACAGGTGTAGTAGACCTCACCGTGACATTCTTACTTACAAGCCCTTAACCAACAATGCAGTTTAAAGAATACAACAGGTGTAGTAGACCTCACCGTGACATTCTTACTTACAAGCCCTTAACCAACAATGCAGTTTAAAGAATACAACAGGTGTAGTAGACCTCACCGTGACATTCTTACTTACAAGCCCTTAACCAACAATGCAGTTTAAAGAATACAACAGGTGTAGTAGACCTCACCGTGACATTCTTACTTACAAGCCCTTAACCAACAATGCAGTTTAAAGAATACAACAGGTGTAGTAGACCTCACCGTGACATTCTTACTTACAAGTACAAGCCCTTACAAGCCCTTAACCAACAATGCAGTTTAAAGAATACAACAGGTGTAGTAGACCTCACCGTGACATTCTTACTTACAAGCCCTTAACCAACAATGCAGTTTAAAGAATACAACAGGTGTAGTAGACCTCACCGTGACATTCTTACTTACAAGCCCTTAACCAACAATGCAGTTTAAAGAATACAACAGGTGTAGTAGACCTCACCGTGACATTCTTACTTACAAGCCCTTAACCAACAATGCAGTTTAAAGAATACAACAGGTGTAGTAGACCTCACCGTGACATTCTTACTTACAAGCCCTTAACCAACAATGCAGTTTAAAGAATACAACAGGTGTAGTAGACCTCACCGTGACATTCTTACTTACAAGCCCTTAACCAACAATGCAGTTTAAAGAATACAACAGGTGTAGTAGACCTCACCGTGACATTCTTACTTACAAGCCCTTAACCAACAATGCAGTTTAAAGAATACAACAGGTGTAGTAGACCTCACCGTGACATTCTTACTTACAAGCCCTTAACCAACAATGCAGTTTAAAGAAAAATAAGAGTAAAGAAAATATTTACTAAATCAACTAAAGTCCAAATAAATAAATAATAATAATAATGAGGAGGCCATATAAAGGGGGTACCGGTACCAAGTCAATGTGCGGGGAACAGGTAACCATGTAGCTGTTTAACCATGTGTATGTGTCCTGTAGGGAACCGTATTCTGGCAGCTACAGAGCACCTGCAGCTGTGGGCCCCTCCGTCAGCAGACACACTGATAGAGGAGGAGGATGGACCCATGACCGATGACAAACCCCACCCTGCCCTCAACGACTGGAAATGTGTTTGGCAGTGCAAGTGAGTGACAGGAGCTGTGTGTGGTGCTTTTCAAGTGTTTAGTAGACATCAGGCCTGTAGACAGTTAGAGCTCTTTAAAGGTAGTCAGCAACATGACGTAGTGGACATATCAGGCCTGTAGACCGTTAGAGCTCTTTAAAGGTAGTCAGCAACATGACGTAGTTGACATATCAGGCCTGTAGACATATCAGGCCTGTAGACATATCAGGCCTGTAGACATATCAGGCCTGTAGACATATCAGGCCTGTAGACATATCAAGCCTGTAGACCGTTAGAGCTCTTTAAAGGTAGTCAGCAACATGACGTAGTTGACATATCAGGCCTGTAGACCGTTAGACCTCTTTAAAGGTAGTCAGCAACATGACATAGTTGACATATCAGGCCTGTAGACCGTTAGACCTCTTTAAAGGTAGTCAGCAACATGACGTAGTTGACATATCAGGCCTGTAGACCGTTAGACCTCTTTAAAGGTAGTCAGCAACATGACGTAGTTGACATATCAGGCCTGTAGACCGTTAGACCTCTTTAAAGGTAGTCAGCAACATGACGTAGTTGACATATCAGGCCTGTAGACCGTTAGACCTCTTTAAAGGTAGTCAGCAACATGACGTAGTTGACATATCAGGCCTGTAGACCGTTAGACCTCTTTAAAGGTAGTCAGCAACATGACGTAGTTGACATATCAGGCCTGTAGACATATCAGGCCTGTAGACATATCAGGCCTGTAGACATATCAGGCCTCTTTAAAGGTAGTCAGCAACATGAGTTAGATGTAGAAAGTAAACAGTATAGTGGGTAAATGCAGAAATCCCTCCGCCATTTCCTGGTCTCTAAGAGTCATTGTACCATCTAAACAGCTGTAAAATATATTTTCCATAACCAAAGATATTCTATTTTCAGCTGTTTGAAGCTGGTGTACAGAACCGAAAGTAAAATACGCAAAAACAAAAGTTAAGCACAGGAAGCATATAGAACACATCTACCGTTTCTTAGACTTG